>NC_056684.1:46548951-46848951 GCF_018350215.1 Panthera leo | reverse complement strand
GGTTTGGGCTGCCGCATGGAGACATGACTTTCAATTTCACTCTTGACTCTTAGCTATTTTGAAGGCTTTGTGGTCAAGGGAAGAGCTTAGATTTGGGAAGATGTACTCAGGCACTTGGATGTTGCACTTTGGAAGAACTAATATTTACATGGTAGGGTTATTGTGAGGATTAAAGAAAATACTGTATAATAAAGCAGACAACAAATATTGATCCCCTGTGCTTTCTTGGCAAACATCTCTTCCCTGTCCCCGTCACAGTACAGTTTCTGCTTACACTGCCTCAGGAACCCTCTCCTCGGGGAATGGCCCATCCTCATGGCCCTTCTCTGGGCTCTTATTTAGTCCCTGACTTTGTAATATTCTTTTAGGTTTAGTTTTTTGAAAGTTGAAATGAAAGCTGTCCATTCAAAAATAATCCCCCCCCCCCTCTTTTTTTGGCTAAGAGGCATAAAGGAAAAAATGAAATCCTGTTTTAACTGAAGACACTGGTATTAAAAGTCTGGGTTCCATCCTTTCCAATGTTTTATACACACAAACAGACATTTAAAAGAAAAAAAAAACGAGAATAGGGAAATGACTGGTTCTCACTTAACAGATCTTCGCTATCTGTTCACGTGGGTAACCGTTAGGTCCATGAATTTCATAGACCTTGTTGTGTTTTCCGTGACATTTTGTGTGTTTTCTTCCCTAGGCGGTGGTTCTCGTGTCCCGGCAGGGCAGGGAGGCAGAGTGGTCTGCGTGCGGCCACCTGAGCCTTTTCCTGAAAGCTGGTCCATATGGGAAAGGCTTTGCTCTGCAGAAATGCATTTCTGCTTCTGTCAGCCTCAGCTTGTTTTTCAGGAAGTGGGTGGGGTCTGACTGAAAGAGTTTGCTTTTGTTTCCTGGTACATAGAGAGTTTCATTAGAGCTTTTCCTCTTCCTAATTTTATGTCTGGGAAACCAGAGGCCTGGACTCGCAGCTCATCATTCCACCAAGAGCCATCTGACAACGTCTTCATCTAAATTTATGTACACATTTCAGGAGTTACATTAGTGCCTGTGGGGCCCAAACATGAAGGCCTCAAGTGGAATCATTTTCTGGAAGTAAATGCAGAGCATCATAATTCCTTATGTCTTACCAAGTATGTATGGAAGGGTGGAAGCAATGGGTGTTTTGTTTTTTAGTTTTTTTTTTTTTAAAAAAGCTCCCATCAAAGAGAAACAATACAAAAGGGTATAAAGAGAGAATTGAAAGTCACCCCGATACCCAGTATCCCCGCCCACCCCAGTGTCCCCTCCTTAGAGGTCATTACTGTTAATAATTTGCCATGTATCTTTCTAGACTTTTCTTTGACAAAGTTTAAAGAAATGGACTTACAAGATTTTCATTCTGCCACAGATGAATGATTTTAAAATGCAAATGACAGTTTTGCCTGCCAAAAAATATGGTGTGAGTTGCATGGAAGGAATTTTTGCAAAAGTGGCTTAAAAATCAGTGGGAGGGCAGAGTCGCTCTTATGGAATTCAGGCTTCTGCATGGTGATTGCCAAAGTACCAGGGTTAGCCCAAGGGGATATAGGACGTAGGCCGGTTTGTCTGTGAAGTCTCAGTCCCTGGGTTTTTCTCGCCCTTCTATGCTGTGGAGGCTGACTCCATCCCCCTGCATCTAACAGAGCCTGCAGTATGGGGAAGTATACTTTGTGTCACACAGAATTGGTCTTGAATCTAGATCTGTGACTATCAGCAAGTTATTTAACCTCTCTGAGCTTTGTTTTTCTTAGCTGTAAAGTGGAGAGGACAATTGCCACGTCATAGGGTGGTTGTCTTCACAACTTAGGTGTACTAAGGGGCACACCCAACCTATAGTAGAGGCTGAACAGATCTTAAGTTCCCTTTCTCCCACTTCTTGAGCCTTCATAGTCTACATGGGTGTTGGGACTTGGCCATGTTACGCCTTCCCGAGGGTATTTGCATTTCAACCCTGAGCAAAGCTTCAGGTGAAGGAAGTAAGGCACAGGAAGATGGTTTTGGAGTGAAGTCATGCTGCCTCTGCCTGGTTTTTCAGAAATATTTCACGAATGGTCACAGCAGGTTGTGTACTCACCCCCACCTCCTTTTCTCAGAGCGGGCTCCAGAGTCAGTCCTGACCTCAGGGGATAGTGTGGCTGCCAGGGGGCAGCCCACATTCTTCTCCCACTATCTCAGCCTCCTGTATTGCAAGTGATGTGTTTTGTGATGAGGTTGAGGGCACACGGAGGAACCGAGATCAGGGGAAAAGCAGCATTACCAGCTTACTAGGAATGTGAGAATGCAGGCACTTGATGTTGTCATGATGGACAACACAGGTCTGTCTGGCACCTTTGTAAGAATGAGAAAGGTGCCCTGCTCCGGGGCAAGGTGCCCACTCTTGGGTGGGTGGTTAGGGTTTCTGTAGAAATTTGAGAAAGGTACCCTTCCTCTACAGTAAAAGGCTGGCTCCACCCATGCTGGGTGCCAGTGGGAGAACAGCTAGCAGGCAGGGTTTCCCCTGTTTCTCCTTGCCACTGGGCTCCTCTGTGCCAGCACAGCCCACATAGCCATATATGGTGCACCCATTATCACAGCTGTTTCCACGAGGCCTAAATGATCATTACCCTTTTCTCCTTTCCACCTTCTTAGCGTCCTGACTTAAGCAATGGAGAACCGACCAGGAAACTTCCCCAGGGTGTTGTCTACGGTGTCGTGCGGAGATCAGATCCCAACGAACAGAAAGAAATGGTGGTGTATGGGTGGTCCACCAATCAGCTGAAAGAAGAGATGAACTACATCAAAGACGTGAGTCATTTAAGGACTTTTGTTTGTTTATCCTCTTTTTGTAGCATGTGAGAAGGTGGAGTCAGAAGCATCGATGTGAACGTATTAAGACATTTTGGAAGAATTCCTAGCGTCACCGTTTTGGGTGGAAATATTTCTACATATCTTTATGGTAATGTTAAAAATACGGATGTAATTCTGCACTGAGGTACCGAGTGAACTTCTGGATGTTACTAAGCAGGGGTACTCAGGAGACCAAATGACTCCCTTCCATGAATGATACAGAGGCTTTTAAGCGATTTTGCTTATTACATTGGATATTCTACTCTTAATATATAAGTTTGGAAAACTATAAATTCGGTTGCTTTTCACCATAAGTAACGGAAAAGCCGACAAAGGAAATTTGTGTCATGTGGGGCTAAGTCCAGGGGTGGGTGGGCTCTAGGCAGGGCGCGTCCAGTCTCCAGTCCTACTTCTCTGAGTTTCTCTTGGTTCTTTCCTCCTTCATCCTCAGGCTCATGACATCATCTGAGCATGTGATGGCGTCTGGAGGAAGAGAAGAGGCTGCTTATCTCTGGTTTCTTTTTAGAGGCCCTCTTTTAGGCTTCTCCTCATGTCTCATTGGCCAGGACTGGGTCACATGCCCATTCCCAAATCTATCGCTGGATGGATCCCCTGCCTAGGAGAATGAGATTGATGATGATGGCTGGTTCAGACCAATTAATTATGTTCAAACAGATGCTGAGAAGTCAACCACACTAGATACAGTCCGTCCTAGGCCAATCATTGCCATTTCTTTGTGTTTAATATTCCATTTCTTCTTAATTACACACTCTTTGAAGAAAGAATGGAAATACAAAAATGTATGAATCCATACATTTTTTATTATGAATCCATAATTCTGACATTTAACCAGAACAGTTGTTAAGTAGCATTTCCTTCTAAATTTTTTATTTCTTTTTGTCTTCTCTCCATTCATCCATCCATCCATCTATCTATCCATCCCTCCCTCCATCCATCCATCCATCTATCTATCCATCTATCTCCATTCCTTTTTGGTTATTTTGGCTTCTCAGTGCCCTTGTTTTCCAAATCAGTGTGATTAAATAGAGAGCACATGAGTTACTTTGATGCTCATGGGCCCTGAACACCAACCTGTAGCCTAGAAAATGCTCTTGAGAAACAGAGCCAGGTGGGGCAGTGGCCTACCCCAGAGGTACCACGTCTGTTTTTGGCCCAGCCAAGGTTTTGTTCTCTCTGGGCTTCAGTTTTCTCCTGTGTAGATTGCAGAGTTTGGGAAGGGGCCACCAAAGTCAAAACTGCCAGCTTTGTGGGGCACCTGGGTGGCCCAGTCAGTTAAGCATCTGACTTCGGCTCAGCTCATGATCTCGCAGTTTGAGTTCAAGCCCCGCGTTGGGCTTTGTGCTGACAGCTCAGAGCCTGGAGCCTGCTTCAGATTCTGTGTTTTCCTCTCTCTCTGACTCTCCCCCACTCGTGCTCTCTTTCTTTCTCTCAAAAATAAATAAATATTAAAAAATTCTTTTAAAACCTGCACACCCCATTTTATTTGGTGCATTTGCAGACAAGATACAAAGTCATGTTGTCAACTTTTTATGGATTTTTTAAAAGAACATCTCTGATCAAATATTAAAAATAACTGTTGGACACCTTCTTTCATGTCTTGAAAGATATGGGTATTTGTATAATTAAAAGGAATAAAACATAATCTTGTTTTGATTAAAAGTAGTATAATAAATGCTTAATAGAGAAAATAAAAGCGAAACGAGCTATAGACATACACAAATGCATAGGACATGTGTTATCTCAAATCCCTAGTCATCCTACCCCCGAATACAATTTGTAATCATTCAGAATATATCATTCCTGATTTTCATATATAAGAGCAACTTGAACATTCCTAGTCTCCAGTATTTTTCTCACAGAAATACTTAGTCCCTCCTTACTTAAAGTCCTCAGATAACATGGCAGTGCTTCAGATGTAAGCCTTTTAAACAAGGCTGAGACTTGCCATTTGCCCAAGACAAAAACAGCAGGTGGAGGCTGGTTGTGAACCAGGGATGACATGTGCCTAGGTCACAGGAGTGGTTCTGACCTGAATTGCCAGCCTCCATTAAAAAATTAATTTCCAGGTTCCACCTTCTATAGTTGGCTTCAGATCAATCTCGCACTGGCTCATCCCTAAGCATGTTTATGGGGTTGTTTGTTCTTTCTTGCCATGAGTGACTCTGGCCCAGTTAGCTTCCTGCAGTATTTGCCACCCAGCTCCCCCAGTCCCCACTGGTGAGCAGTACCAGAGCCAACTCAGGGCCACAGTGAAAGCCATTCTGTCTACCCAGAGTGAAGAGTTGTGCTTTTGGTCTCATTTTTCTAAAATGTTTGTAGAGGACAGGAAGAAAGTAGACTCTTATCAGAATTCATCTAGTGAAGGCTTGGCCTCTTGCCTTGCACCCCCCTCTCCTGCACCCCCTACTGAAATATTTACCAATATGCAGTCACCCTGAATAAACATGCAGTCTGATTTAAAGCCATGTGCTAGCTGTGCAAATGCAGCTTCAAGGTGAAGTCTCCCCATGCTGTCCCCAGCACACTGGTTATTCCAACCAACTGTTGCCTTTGAGCCCTTCTGGCATTGGAAGTTCTGGAGCCTCCCTATAGAGAGCTCCCTTGAGACCTCTTTTCCTTTTTTTTTTTTAATTAAAAAAAATTGTTTTAAATTTATTTTAGAGAGAGAGTGAGAGCAGAGGAGAGAGGCGGAGAGGGAGAGAGGGAAAGAGAGAGAGAGAGAATCTTAAGCAGGCTCCACACTCATCACAGAGCCTGATGCAGGGCTCAATGGCAGGATCATGACCTGAGCTGAAACCAAAAGGTGGACACTTCACCAACTGAGCCGCACAGATGCCTTGGGGCTTCTTTTCTGTTGGAGGATTCCTGAGTTCTCCATCAGAGGGGTAGCAGAAGAAGGGAGGAGACAGGGACAAGGTTTTTTGCTTTTATTTACAAAATTTGTAAGGCTCTCCTTACCACTCCAGAAGTGCTACTATAGAAAAAACTTAAACAGTGATTATGTAAACAGATGTTAGGGGTCACCCTGACTTTTGTTCTATTTCATGCCTTATTGTGATTATCGAAGAACTGATGTTCAAATTTATGGGCTTTCTAGGCTCCTAATTCCCTGCTGTACATCCCAGGTATTTAATTGCTCTTTGTTGGTCAGAGTGGAGATAGAGAAAATTAGAAGTTGCTTTTTGCTTTTTGGATTTTTGATTCCTCTTAGCTGCCTGTTTTATAGAGTCAACTTGTTAAAATTTTTGTACTTAGAAAAATAAGCAATAGAAAGAAGGGTAAATCAAGAAAAAAAATAAAATAAAAAGAGGTAAATCTTACCTGAATGTGGTTTAATAGGTGATAGGTGAATTTCAACAAACCATTTTTTCTTCAGAGCTTATTATTTAGTAATTAATCTTTATTAATAATTATATACAATCATAGTACATATTTATTATCATTGTTATTATTTGGACAATACCACTGGCTCTTAACTAGATGTGAGGATGATTTTTCTCCCTTAATCTCCCTAATGTCATACTTAAAATTGTGTGTGTGTGTTTTTTGTGTGTGTGGGCCCGTCTTCCCATTAGGGTTTCTTAAAACCCTTAAATTAGGGTTTTGGCAGTCTTATGTAAAAGTGTTATAACTTGATCTTTAACCAGCATCTTTGTGGGCTGCAGGTGAGAGCCACTTTGGAAAAAGTAAGGAAGCGAATGTATGGAGACTACGATGAAATGAGACAGAAGATTCGACAGCTCACCCAGGAACTGTCAGTAAGTCAATGTCCCAGTGACTTGGAAATATGGAAGGATGATAGGTCTTAGAACTCCCTCCCAGTGGCTGGTACCTGAACATATCTGAGTTTATGATGTTCTTTGTGAATGGCATCCTATTTTAAGTGAAATGAGATTTTATCACAGAATTAAGCTTATTATTTTGAGGAATATTTTTTGTGGCAAGAATAATCTTTGCCTTCAAAGCATTCCCTGTAGAGTCAGGAACAAGACAAGGAAGCCAGCTATCATTGTTACTATTTAACATTGTACCTAAGAACTAGCCAATAGAACTAAACAAGAGAAATAAATTTAGTGGTATAAAAACTGGGAGGGTAGATGTAAGGCTGTCACTGTTTACAAACTATATGATCATATACCCAGAAAGCTCAAGTGAACCAACGAAAAAAACACTACTATAAAAAATAATTTTGTAAGGTAGCAGGATAAAAAAATTAATAGATACAAACAAATGGACTTCATCATACAAAAAACAACCAGTTAGAAGTAATAAGAGCAACAGAAAACCACCAGATACCTAGGAGTAAACTCTAACAAGAGGAAAGACATACCATGTGCTAAGACGGGAAACACCAACATCATAAGATGTCAGTATTGTTCAGGTTAATATACAAATGTAATGTAACCCAATAAAAATACGAACAGATTTTTATTTTATGCTGTGCTTTTACAGCTGGACTAGGTGATTCCAAAGTATACAGAAAATAAATATGAACAGTTGAAATTCTGGGGGGAAAAATACAGCGAGGGAGACTAGCTCTATTAATATTACAAGAAACTGAGAGACCGTCAGAGATTAGAAGAGTATCACATTGGCACATAAATAAATAAGCATCCATGAAAAAGCCCAGAAATTTACCCCAGTATATTATAGACGCAGCATCTCAAATAAAGGGAGGAAAATGGACCAGTCAGCATATGCTGTTGGGACAGACTTACATCTAGATAAATTCCAAAGAGGTCAAAGATTTAAATATTGAAGGTAAAATTTAAAAGTGCCAGAAGAAAATATATTTGAATTCTCTTATAGTCTAAGGGTGAAAAAGGCTTTTTATTACTCTGACATGTCAGGACCATAAAAGAAACGTTTGGTAATTTCGACTATGCTGACATGAAAGACGTGTGCTGGCAGGGCCACCAGTCAAAATCCAAGGACAAACCTAGGAAAAGTGATTTGCCCTTCATCTCCTAGATAACAGGCTAAGTTTCTGAGTATTCAAAAAAGTGCCCAGGCATCAAGAAGAAAAGGCCACAAGCCATAAAAATAGGCAAAATATTTGTTACAAGTAACCTACAGCAAGATGAAGGTGAAGAGTTCTTCAGTGTCTGACAGGATGCTCAACCCCACTCCCAATAAGAGGGATGCAGACGCAAACCAGCCTGAGATGGAACTTTTACCTATGAGATCAGCACACCTGCAGGAACAGGACAAGACATCGTTAGCAGTGCTGTGGAGAAACAGTCAGATGGCTGGATAGGATGTCATTGTGTAGTACTCCCAGGGACAGCAAAATGGCCATATCTGCCACATCCTATATCCTGTGACTCAGCAATTCCGTTAAGAACATACTCTATAAACTCTCACGTTGTGAAATGACCTATGTGTGAAAGTAGTTATCACAGCACTGTTTGTAACAGTAATGAGATTGGAAACCTAAATATCCATGAAGAAGGGGAAAGTAAAATAAATTGTGACCCTACAGTAGAATATGCAGAATTTAAAAAGAAGGTGGGGAGGAGGTGGGGGGGAGAGGAGAGAATAAAAAGAACAAGTAAGCTCTTCAAAAACAGATATGGAAAGATTTCAAAGATACAGAGTGGATGGTAAAAAAAAAAAAAAGCAAGCTACAAGAAAATACCTACAGTGAGCCACCACTTATGTAAAACAGAAGGGGAAAATAAGTGTTTAGCTAGTTTTGCGGGTGCAAAAGTAGTTACTAGAAGGATGATCCAGAAACTTAATTTTTTTTAATGTTTATTTTTGAGAGAGAGCGAGTGAGCACGAGAGCGAGAGGGGCAGAGAGAGAGGGAGACACAGAATCCTAAGTAAGCTCCAGGCTTTGAGCTGTCAGCACAGAGCCCAGTGCGGGGCTCAAACTCACAGGGTGTCAGCCAAAGTTGGATGTTCAACCGACTGAGCCACCCAGGGACCTCTGATTCCTTTTTATTTTTTAATGTTTATTTTTGAGAGGGGGGCGGACAGAGAGAATCCAAAGTAGGCTGTGTGCTGACAGCCGAGAGCCCGATGAGGGGGCTCAAACCCCTGAACTACGAGATCATGACCTGAGCTGAAGTTAGATGCTTAACCAACTGAACCCCCTGGTGCCTCTCAATAATTGTGATTCCTGATTAAAGATCAGAGTGGGCAAGGTGGTGCCTGAGTAGATGGGATGGGAGTGATAGATGTATTTGAATGTGTACCTTTTATACTTTGTAAGTGTTTGAACTGTGTGGATGTATTACAGATTTAAGAAAAAATAACATTCCTGTGGTTTAAACAAACTAATGCCTGTGAGAAAAACAATTTTTTTATATTTGCAATTCACGGTGTTGAAGAACAAAAGCCCATGCATATATGACCTACTTTCCATAAAAATTAGTTTCTGCAGGAAGGAAGCATAGGTACATCAGTCGTGCATTAGGGTTTAGCATATGGCTGCGAGGGCTTGGCTGCGAGATGGTCTGCTTAGGTAAGACCCGCTGCCTTGACGATAGGCGTGGGGCTGTGTAAACATACCCACCTAGCCCATTCTCACTGGCTTGTGGGAGGACACTTGGGAAATTCTCACATACTTGTGGAAATTTCACTCTGCCATCCACTGACACACGTCAACATCTGTAATTAAAGCCAGGGGATGGGATTTGCAATAGATGCACAAATAGTCTCTGCCCCTGGCTTTCCATGACCGTCTCCGGCACACCCTCATTTTCTCTTGTGAGAATGGTCGTGGGAACGCGTCTCTCTGCCTATAGTCTCCTCCTCCTCCAGGCCACACCATATTCCACAGCCGGAATAAGATTCCTAAATTCCTGCTGTGTGAACACGCCCGTGAACAAGAACGTGCCACACGCTCCTGGTCCTGGTCTGCCGTGTCAACTCTGCCTCCCACTCTTGGAGCGCACCTCCTCTTCTGTCATTTCTGCCTGCTTGTGGCTCCCACACACCGCGCAGGGCTCTACCCTTGAGCCTGCCCGGAACCTTCACCCCCTAGTTCTGCCTCCCTGCTTCTGTATGTCCAGCCCTCCTTTAAGGTCTATCTTGGGACTGGTGGGGTGGAACTGTCTCTGATGAAACAGTCTCAAACATGTTCAACACACACGCCCAACAAAGGTAACACAGCAACAGCCACGAAACAACTCTTAGGACTGCGTGAGCCCCGAGTGTGTTCTTTCTGTGGTGAGGAGAAAGAGCAAGATGGCCCGAGAAGGTATTGGACCTGGGTTCTCGTTCGAGCTGTGCCACTGCTCAGCTGTTGGGGAGCAAATCCCTTAACTCTGATTCTGTTTCCTCTGTATAAAAGGGGATGTTCCGGCTGCTGCACGATGTTGTGAGGACTAAGTGAGGCCCCGCGGGTGAACGTGTAAATACTATACAAAGGAAAGGCGTTCTTGTCTGTCTTCTCTTCGGGTCATGCAGATGTTGATACTGTATTTTTAAGCTGTACTCGACACATCACTGAAATGGATGTGGCTCCTGTCAGGAGAAGGTTCCGGCCTAACCTAAGATTGTTGCTGGTATATATGGTTTTGTGTAACCACTTGACATCCTGTCCAGGTTTCACAGGCTCAGCAGGAGTATCTGGAGAATCACATCCAGACACAGTCGTCGGCCCTGGACAGCTTCAATGCCATGAACTCAGCCTTAGCATCGGACTCCATCGGCCTGCAGGTACCCATCTGCTCACTGTTAGACCGGTGCCCTCTGTGACAGGGTGAGCACGCTGAACCACACGTGGGCCCTGTGCCTTTGTAGAAGAGTAAGCCACGGGATGTCCTCAGTTCATTATTCAGTTCCTTCAAGCATGGCCACAGTAAAGACCCTGCTAGGAAGCCAGAGAAAGAAGTTAAAGAAGGCGCTTCCAAGCTGAGACTCTAAACCTTTGGGCTGCATTTGTCTTTGCCATCATTAAAATGGGGGTTCAGATTCTGAGTTGCACACAGAGGTGTCACTTTCTCCAGGAGGTGCCCCGGTGGTCATAAGTGTCAGTGCCTTAAATAGCACAGCAGCTCCTGCTCTTTGCAGCCCCAGTGTTACAGGATATTCCACCCAAGCATGGAGAAGGCAGACTTAATCAAAGACAGTCTGTATTTATTCATGGCAAGTAACTCTCAAAGGCTGTTAAGCACTTTTTCCTAATTTAGAAATTCACTCTTTCTTTCTTTCTTTCTTGCTTTCTTGCTTTCTTGCTTTCTTTCTTGCTTTCTTGCTTTCTTTCTTGCTTTCTTGCTTTCTTGCTTTCTTGCTTTCTTGCTTTCTTTCTTAAGTTTATTTATTGGGAGAGGGAGCAAGCAGGGGAGGGGCAGAGAGAGAGGGAGAGAGAATCCCAAGCAGGCTCCACACTGTCAGTGCAGAGCCTAATGCAGGGCTTGAACTCACGAACTGTGAGATCATGACCTGAGCTGAAATCGAGTCAGAAGCTTAACTGACTGAAGCAGCCAGGTGCCCCAGAAATTATTTTCCAGTAAAAGAAATCATGTGCGTTCCAAAGAACATCTTATAGCACCAGACAGGGAAGAGAAAGACTGTGCTTTTAACTCACTTCCAGAGGATTGCTCTCGTGGTTAATCTGATTTGCTAGGAGTTAACCTCTCCAGTGTTACCCATTGTTACCCTTCCAACTGAGTCCTCTATGTCCTATGCAAATTAACTTGAAACTGTTCAGAACAAAGTGTTACGTTCACCAGAAACAGCTTCCCTTGGCTTTAGCTTCCAAATATGTAAACAATAGTTTCTGCCTCTCCTCCAAGTTTATGTGGCTTTTATCTTTTTCCCTCCTCTTAAAGGTTCCACAGCTATTTCCTATCCTTTCCGGTTCTATATAAATAACTTATCAGATAAGCACGCACATTTTCATGTTGGGATTATCCACTTCCCTATGAACCGAATATTCCCTAACAACAAGTGTTATGGCAGTAGTACCAACCGCGAAGCGAGGCCACTGTCTGGCAGTGGGCCTGGGTGGGTGTTGTGTTTGGATTGGTCTGGGAGAACATTTTCTTCTTTCTTTCTTTCTTCTTCTTTTTTTTTTTTTTTTTAAGTTTTTATTTATTTTGAGACAGCACAATGGGGAAGGAGCAGAAAGAAAGGGAGAGAGAGAATCCCAAGCAGGCTCTAAGGAACCCAGAGCCTGATGTGGGGCTCGATCTTACGAAGTGTGAGAACCAAGAGTCAAACGCTTAACCGACCGAGCCACCCAGGCTCCCCTGGGAGGCCATTTCTGGTTGGGTCTCTGAGCCTCACCCTTTTCCTGTTCCTTCTTAGTGCATGCCAGTTTTCCCCCACCTCAGGCCAACCCCTACTCTGGCTCTAGTTTATTCAGAAGCCTTTGTTTTTCCCTTTCTCCGGCCATCAACTGGTCTTAGAAAGGCTCCCTTTCCTTCTCTCTTGGACATCTTCTCATTCCTGGCCATCCAGGAAGTGCTGTACCTCATCTGAGATCAGACCTGGTCTGCATTGATATTCCTTTTCTGGTGTTTCGTCCCTGCCATACTTCTGCTCTGCCATTCTCACTGGTACCCCAGGCATTTACTTCAGAGGTCGGCTGTCAGCTGTCATCTATAACCCAGGGACCCTGACTGGTTCCTAGTTGTGATCCAGTGTCTTGGCCCAGGGCAAACAGCAGAGCTTTATAATGAAAAGATTAAAAATTATTGTTAAAAGTTAGAAGCAGAAGCGGAAAGAGAAAATGGAGAAAAGAAAGGCATCATCTCACAGACAGGAGATCTGAAGATAGTTGTCATCTTACTTCTGCAAGACCCTGACCTCTTCCATTGCCAGTCTTTCTGTTTTCATTTTTATTGACAGAGAGACCAGACTGTTTGATTTCATAGGATGTTGGAAGTGGAAGGAACTGTTGAGATGATCTCCAGTCCCTTTGTTTTATGGATAAATAAACCGAGGCCAGCAGAGAAATGACTTGAACAGGGTGTCTGCCTCGTGGCAGAACCATGACTTAGAGCCTTGGCCTCTTGGTCCAGATGTAGGTTCGTGAGCACAGGAGTTGTATCTATAATGCCGGTGGGCCTTGGAGAGGGCATGGTTGGGCCAGGGCAGGTGGTTTCTAAAGCCCCTTGCAGCTCAAATATTTTTCTGATTCTGTGCTTCCAAATGGCTTCTCTATTTTCTTTAATGCCTTTGTACCACCATCCAAAATCCTTGCTCTTGATTAAAGTCAGTTTAAGAATGGGAGGCTTTTTATCCAAATTGGAGGCTAAGGATTTGAGGAGGCTTCAGAGACTGATCATCTACAAAAAGGACAAAAGTGTTGAGACGTGTGTCCAACACCAGTCTCCGGATCTTCTGCCTGACGGTTGAACATGATTTGGGGAGGTGTTAGATAATGCCCATAACTAAGGCTCAGTGGTAAGAATTCTGGGTTATGGAAGCTGTTCTCTGTACGGACAGTTAACCAAATAGAACCTAAAGCATTAAATAGCAATTATCAGTATAATCACTCTCAATCCGGTGGGTGGCCCGGAGTAATAATCAACGGGCTTTTGACACTTCTGCGGCCCTTGTCTGAGTCACCAAACTCTGTTCTCTGTGACTCCTTCATTGCCACCCTTCTGTGCCTAAGAGGAGAAGGTGAAGCATTTGCTGGCACAACAGGAGCCTCGACCACACAGTGGCTGTCCTGGCTGGGGGTCTCTGAGTACAGAAGTGACAGCCTCTTTAAGGGAAAAGGGGAGTATCTTCATTCTACAAAACATGTGTTTTGTTTTATTTCGTTGTGGGAATTTGAAAGATACAGAAGACACATGGAAGGAAATAAATATCCTTCATAATCCTATGACACAGATAACCACTATTTGGATTTTGGTGATATGCATCCTAGTCTTTAAAAATTTTTTTCTCTGCATAAACACATTTGAACACATGCTTATACGTTTTCCTTTTCAAAATAGGATTGTTCTGTCCACGATTTTCCAACCCATTTTTTTCCATGTGAAGTGATGGGTTATGAATACTTTTCCTTGGAAAGTCTCCCTTTTGATTCATTTCCGTCCATCCTAAGCAGTGGCAAGCGGTGTGGGCAGAGGTTGTGGGGTATCATGGGGGATGCTCGCTGGCCCATTTGACTACAGAGCTGCAGACCTCTTGACCATGGTATCGGGGAACCCACAGCCCCTTAGACACCAGGGTCCCGGCTTGCAGCTGTTGGGGCCTGACATCTGTCTCAATGGTTAATGGCAAAGGGATGTCCTGGTGCATGACTTGGCCATATCATCTCACACCACCAGATCTGGTTTTGCTTTTTTTTTATCCCACTAGAAAACCCTCGTGGATGTTACTTTGGAAAATAGCAACATTAAGGACCAGATCAGAAATCTGCAGCAGACCTATGAAGCATCCATGGACAAGCTGCGGGAAAAGCAGAGGCAGTTGGAGGCAGCGCAAGTTGAAAACCAGCTGCTGAAAATAAAGGTAATGTGTAGAGGCAGAGACTTCCGCCTGACCCTTCTCTTCTTTCCTTTTTCTCTCTCTTCCTAGCCTCAACATTCCATCTCCTTTTCTCTGTTTTCTTAGTTGGCGTTTCCTTCCCTTTAGTGGCCAGCTCGACCGGGCAATGGCTTGAAGGCACCGAGGGGGTTTCTGTGTTCCCTACTGTCAGTCCAGATTGGGGTGCACCATGAATACTCCCAAGTGGGCACTCCTTCCTGGCCCCAGTGGCCTCAAGGGCTGCTGAGACAGTCACCATGGCACTGCTATTTCATATGGAGAGGGCACTGGGGGTGCCCACAGACCTAGGACTTCAGAAGCCCCACTGTTTAGATTTGCTCTGATATCTCTAGGTTTTTCTGTCTGGTTTGATAATAAAGAGCCTAAGAGCATGCAGGAAGAAGACTGTTGGGTGACCAACGGCTCTGGACAGTGTTCCTCTTGCCCACCAGGCTGGGCTTATTCCTCAGCTGGGCTTCTAATGCCTTGGAGGTCTTAGTGCCCCTTCCACGTTTGACACAAGATTGAATTCCTACCCACTGGCAGGAGCAGACCCGAGAATGGCTCATAGGATTCACTCAGCAAATTATTTCCGGAATGAATTTGTTTTTACTTAAGTATGTGGTTTTTAAAATGCGTTCCACACAGCATTAGGCAGTCCTGGTGGAGCATGCCTCATAGATAATACATCCATATAATTCATTGCTCAAAGCAGAATACATTTGGGAATGAAAGGTGGTGCTATTAAGAATTGATTCAGGGAGATGAACTGGGACATGTGGTCATGTGGCCCCCTTCTGTGTGGGCTGCCTCGGATGGGGCGGGGGGCTACCACCCTGCACTGTGTAGTCAAAGTGATTCTCATCCCACGGGTTCGTGCCATCACAGTCCACTTGGCCCAACCCAGCCGCCCTGACCAGGTAGCTCTAGAGCAGATCCGCTCCTCTTTGCTTTGCTTCAAGCAGGGCGGCTCTTCTCTTTGTTATTTCATATATTGTATTTCTGAGTAAGAGTTACTTTGAAAAAAAGGGATGTGTTGCTGAAAAACCCCAAAATTACTGTTTTAAGTCTTTTTCTCAGCTTAGGGTCTTGATCCAGTCGTTCATCCCACTAGCATGTATTCAGTGCGTACCATACATGTCTGCCCTGTACATTCCTGTGTGTTCCAGGACGGTGTGGTGTCAGGCGTCCAGGGACATCATTAGGCAGTGTGGTGGTCTGGCTGCTTCCACGGAGACCAAGCCTCTACGCTACGTCTCATCCTCAGTTGCCTGTTTTAGAGGCTGATGCTGTGCTTCACTAGTGTTCCCAACCCCCACAGAAAGAGTTGCAGGACTCAGTATTTCACACGACCTAGATGCAGAGCAGGACAGGAGGGACAGAGCCCTTTCTAGAAGTCTGTGTGCGCAGTGGAGATGGGGTGCAGGACACATTGTGTGTCTCCCAGCTGATGATAATCGCTGTTCAGGATATCCCATTTTGTGGCCCTTGCAGCAGAACTTCTCCAGTGATGGAGAAGGTTGAATTAGAGGGCGCCAAGAGAGACTTTTGTCAAATCTTACAAATAAACGTCATGTAACCTATTGAGGTTGAAGTATATCTTCCTTATCCAGAGGTTACATATCCAGAAAGCAAACACCAGCCGCTTCCAGCCTTTGCCCTGCTCACCCACAATTCTGCTGGCTTTTTTTTTTTTTTTTTTTTTTTTTTTTTTTTATCTCCTAAGCTGGACGTGCACATAAACACTAGCCTGATCTGGCTTAGTGTTCCCCAGATCAAGTGGAAATGTTTCCAAATGCAATATTTGGGGAAGGACAAGGTAGAAAGGCTGACTCCAGCTTTCTTATATGAACTGAAGTGTTTCCTAGGTGCTCGTGGACCAGCATACTAATGGGACAGCTTCAACTTCATGTGGGCAGCATGTCTTCAGAGGCCTCCTGGCTTCTCTGACATAACAAAATTTTAAGTACCGGGTGCACACGGTGGGGGAAAAAAGCCAAACAGTTTGAAAAATAATCTAGAAATACACTTGCAGCCTAGGATTCTGATTTCTCCACATCCTCACCAATACTTGTTACTGTCTCACTGCTTGTGGCCATCCTAGGGGTGTGAAGTGCTGTCTCTTTGTGGTTTTGTGTTTCCCTGATAGCTGATGATGTTGAGCATATTTCTTGTGCTTATAGGTCATTTGTGTATCTTCCCAAAGAAGATACCCATTAGTTCCTTTGCCCATTTTAAAATTGGATTATTTATATTCTATTATTGAGTTGTACATTTTTTTATATATGCTGGATACAAGTTATTAGAGATGTGATTTGCGGATCTTTTCTCTATCTGGGTTGTCTTTTCACTTTCTTGATGGTATCCTTTTGAAGCGCAGAAGTTTTAATATTAAGTACTGATGAAGTCTTTCTATTTATATATTTTTTTAACTTTTAAAGTTTATTTGTTTATTCTGAGAGAACGAGAGAGCCTGGGGGGAAGGGCAGAGAGAGAGAATCCCAAGCAGGCTCTGTGCTGTGCTGTTAGCATAGAACACGTTTTGGGGCTCGAAACCACAAACCAGGAGATCATGACCTGAGCTGAAATCAAGAGTCAGACACTTAACTGACTGAGCCACCCAGGCGCCCCTCAATTTAGCTTTTGTCACATGTGCTTTTGGTGTTATATCTAAGAAACCATTGCCTCATCAAAGGTCAGAAAGATTGACCTTATGTTCTCTTCTAAGAGTTTTATAGTTTTGGCTTTTATGATTAAACCTTTGATCCATTTTGACTTAATTTTTGGATATGGTGTGTTAGGTTTCTAACATCATTCTTTTGTATATGGCTATCCACTTGTCCCAGTGCTGTATGTTGAAAAGACTATTCTTTGCCCATCAAATGGTCTTGGTAGGTAATTTCTTGGAATTTAATTTTTTTTTGCTAACAGATAAACAGTTTATGTGATTCAGAGTCAAATCTACAAAACAGTATGTTCAAAAATAGAATATCTGTATCTGTAATATTCCCTTTCCTCTCTTACTCCTTCCTTCCTTCTACAGGTAACCTTTGAATTTTTTTTTAAGGTTTATTCATTTTTCAGAGACAGAGACAAAGTGTGAGTGGGGTGGGACAGAGAGAGAGGGAGTCAGAGAATCTGAAGCAGGCTCCAGGTTCTGAGCTGTCAGCACAGAGCCCGATGCAGGGCTCAAACCCATGGACTGCAAAATGATGACTTGAGCTGAAGTTGGATGCTTAACCGACTGAGCCACTCAGGCACCCCGTGAATTTTTTTTAATTTTATAATTTATCACACTCTGACCCAATTCTAATAATGTACTGATTTTTGGGCCCACAACAGAATACTTGAGAATTAAAAAAGCTTGTCGTTTTGATGCCAGTTAGGGCATGGAAATATTATCCAGAGAAAAAGTTTGTTGAAATCGATAGAATAAAAGATAATAAAACTTCAGGATCAAAAGACATTAGGCAGGAAAAGTCATTGAAGAAAAAGAGGTTAAGAAGATAGCAAATCGTGGACGCATTTTCGAGAGAATTCAATTTAAGGCTAAATTTGGAAACCAGGGCTGATACTTAGGTATGTTTCTGTCTTGTGAAAGCATCACTTGTGTGGAATGTGTTTGTCCTGATACCATAGTGTGAGGTACTGCTCTATGTTTTTCTGCCCCTCCACTGGCCCTCTCCCTTCCTCCCAACGGGGTCCCTCTCCTGTTAGCTCCTGCTGCTTCTGTCTCCAGCAGAGTCTTGGTCCGGGGGTTCACCCCAGCGTGTCCACAGGTGACACACATGGTGCAAAAGGTGCTGATTCCCCCGGAACCTGCAAGAGCTGGAGCTCTGAGATGCGTGTCTCCGTAGGTGGAATCCTCCCAGGAAGCCAACGCTGAGGTGATGCGAGAGATGACCAAGAAGCTGTACAGCCAGTACGAGGAGAAGCTGCAGGAAGAGCAGCGGAAGCACAGTGCCGAGAAGGAGGCTCTGCTGGTGTGTATGTCACAGCTGCCCAGGAGGCAGCAGGGAGCGCCGGGTTCGTTATTGCTGGCGAGGCTTGCGTAGCAGGGCTTCTGCTTGGAGGGGAGTCCGTGGACTCTAACATGGGCGAGGGGCAGGTTGTTTATTCACTTGCTCACTCCCTCCCCCGTTTCTCCCTCCCTTCCTCTGCTCATCCCCCTCTTTTCCCGCAGTGGCCCCCAGTCTCTGCCTCCAAGTACACTCCAGCCAGCCTCCCGGCAGGTCCCTGACTTACCTGCAGCCACGCCCTTCCCCCCTCCGCCTGCTCCTCTCCACCTGAAATACCCTCCTCCCCTGCCCTTGCTCCCACCTAAGCTCCTGAAAGGCCTTGAAAATGCCACCCTCTTGGTGAGTGAAATCTTTCCCGTTCACTAGAAGTGTCCGCTGTCTTTGGGAACCCCTGCTCTCTCTCCGCTCCTTGCTGCGGCATCCTGTTGTTCCTGTTATTAGAGTTGGACCGTCCGTCTCCCATCCTGGGTTCTCTAGGAGAGAGTACAAGTTCCTTGAAGGCAGGGAGTCTGTGGCTGCCTTATCTTGTGTTCTTAAAGCTCAGTAGATGTCTGAATGGTTGACTGAGTTGGTGCTTTGCATTGTGGGAGAACGGTCTGGACATTCTGCATTCAATTCCACATGTGGCCCCTGCTCCACTTTGCACTGTGGGCAAATACAGTGACCCTTCAAGCATCCAGTCAAGGGAGAAAGAACATTTGTAGACTTCATTCTTTTTTTAGACATAAGGACTCAGGTAGGGAGAAAGGAGAAAATATAACTAGGCTCGTTAAAAGGCCACATGATGTTTCTTTATTTACGTATGAGAACCAGAATCATGGGAGTTGAGTTCATGATCTGAGTTCACAACACTGCTAAGCCCCAAGGCTATGCTTTTAAAGAGACTTGATTTAGCAAGGCCAGCACCATTTGGACCCTAGTTAGCAGCCTAACCTAGACTCCATGGCTGTGCTGAGGATGGTGTGTTTCTTTTGCAGGAAGAAACCAATAGTTTTCTGAAAGCTATTGAAGAAGCCAATAAAAAGATGGAGGCGGCGGAGATCAGCCTAGAGGAGAAGGACAAGAAGATTGGAGAGCTGGACAGGCTGATTGAGCGCATGGAAAAGGTAACAAACACTGCTCTTGGCCCAGCACCCACTTGCCCAGACCCCCCTACCCCATCTCTGCAGTCCCCTGCAGGCCTGTCTGAAGGTGTGAGAAGCCCTCAGCACCCATCCCTCCCATCCCTCCGATTTGTGATTTAAACAGGAAAGACAAAGCTGTAAGAAAAGCATGAAGTCCAACAGAACTCTCATTGGTAATTATTTTGATGCTTTAAAAAACATTCCACCTGTAATGATTTATAAAAATTAATATTTTAGCACCCTGCTTTGCTGGGGTCCCAGGCATGAATTTCGTTTACTCATTGAGTAACCAAACTTTATTTAAATGTTACATCAACACCCTGAGTGTGCTGTTTCTTGGGCATTCATCTGAAAGGTTGGCTTTTCTCTCATATGGCAGAGCGGAGGAGACAACATTTTCTTTGTGTGCGGGTGGGGATGGGGGTAGGCTGTGGAAGGCGGGAGATGAGCTGAGATAATGAAGCCAATTTAGAGAAGGGAGGAAGCTGAAATTAGGCAGAAAGTGGAAAACAGGAAGAAGGGGTGGAAGGGAGGAAAGAGAAAAAGCAGGAAAGAAGAAGAGGGAAGAGGGACCTTTAGCAGGTGACAGCTGACTTCTGGGGGAGGAGTGGTAGTTTAGGGCCAAAGCTGTGGCTGGTTTCTGGAGGATGGCTCTTACCAGCGTGTGGGTCTGCAGAATAGCAGTGACCTGCCAGGACCGTGACATAGAAGTACTCAGTAACTCATGCTGAGCATTCTGAGGCTGGTGATGAGCAAGGGATAATGACAGTGTGAGCAAGGTCAACACCTAGGCTTCCAGTGATTCTGAGAGAGGTCTCCTTACCCCTGGTATCTGCAACATAGGCCCCTGTACAGTCCCCGGACAAGGAGAGGTGTAACCAGGGTGGGAATGGCATTAAATTCAGTGTTCTGGATTCAGCTTCAGGGCTTGTGGGGGCCTCTGCTTTAGGATCTGTCTTTATTTGGGAGAGACTTGAGAAAAGCGAAGGATCCATTATTGCCTCACCTCTCTTCCTTGGGAAAACAGAATCCTATCTTTTATTGAAGAGAAGAGGGTAAAGCTGTATGTTTACAACTCACATCAGTATAGGTTGGAGGCGGTAGTCGTGAAGATTGTGCATGATGGCATTTTTCTAGAACATAGGTGAGCTTTCTCCCAAATTCTGCTTCCCTGAAACAAGAGAAGATACTAGTCATGCAAATGCTCCCTGTGGATGACAGATTTTCCTGCCACGCACAAGCACAAAGTGAGCGGGCAGCTTGTGTTTTGAACAGGATGCCGTCTTACAGAGACTGCCCATGGGGTGGCTAAAAATACAGGTTTTAGAATCAGGCAGCCTAGGGTTTGAATCGTGCCTCTCTTTGTATTTGTGGGCAGTTACTTGACTCTTCCAAACTGAGTTTCCTTTTCTGTAAAATGCTGATAATAATAATTCTTAAGGCTTTGTGAGGAGTAAATGAGAAAAGCCCACACAAAGTGCTAAGCATGGTGCCTGGCATATAGTAGTGGCTCTGAAATGTGTGTCTCTGATTCGATTTTGTCACAGACTTGCCTCAGTGTCTGTCCCCAGTCAACTTTTTCTTGGCTGGGCCTTTTTTATGGCTTATCTTCTTTTCTTTTCTTTCTTTTTTTTTTTTAAATTTTTTTTTTTTAAACGTTTATTTATTTTTGAGACAGAGAGAGACAGAGCATGAACAGGGGAGGGTGAAAGACAGAGGGAGACACAGAATCTGAAACAGGCTCCAGGCTCTGAGCTGTCAGCACAGAGCCCGACGCGGGGCTCGAACTCACAAACCGCGAGATCATGACCTGAGCCGAAGTCGGACGCTTAACCGACTGAGCCACCCAGGCGCCCCTGGCTTATCTTCTTTGTACCCTTGGGATTCTGAAAGTGTCCAGCATTTTTCCCCACTGATTTCCACATGGAGCCTGTGTGAGAGGCGATGGGCGGGAGGCCAGGGGAGGTGGTAAGGCCGGCCCTCCCTGTCAGCATTTGTGTGACACATGATGTTCCTCAAGTCCTGTCACCTTTTTCTGACAGAAAAAGATTTGTTCTTTTTCTAAATCTTTTGCATTTAGGCTTGAGGTATGCTAGCTTTATTTAGCTAGGATTAGGTATTCTAATTTACTGCTCCTCCTCCCTCAGGGGTACCTCTTTCAGAGCGGGAATTGTGCCAAATCTCTCTCACACACTATGTGAACAGCATGTCCACAGGCATGAACTGTGGCAGTGTCATATCCTGCTTGCTCCTATTTTTGGATTTTCAAAACACCTTTCTTTTCTGATTAGTAGAAATCTTTTAAGGGGTGTGATCTCTCAGGGACCCTGCTGTGGAAAACGTAACATTCTGTGCTTGGGTAGTGGTTTCACAGTTATATACAAATGTAAGAACTTGTCGCATAGTGTTGACTTAAAATTTGTTGTACATCAGTTTAGAAAAGCCCTGACTCTATTACACCTTTTTTTTTTTTTTTTTTTTTGAGTCTGCCTTGGGGGGCTCACTCGTGGGACATCTGTCACTATTATTTCAGGGCTTATGTAAACTTCCAGCCAGCAGGCAACCATATGAGAACAGGGGAGCATTCCGCCCAGGTGGGTGGTAAGAAGGTCTTTGCAGGAGAGATTGATTGATTATTTTAAATAAAATGCTTAGTTTTGAGAGACAGAGTGTATACAAGGGCATGGGAGGGGCAGACAGAGAGGGTGATAGGGATCCGACGTGGGGCTCGAACCCATGAATCATGAGATCATGACCTGAGCTGAAGTTGGCTGCTTAACTGCCTGAACCACCCAGGTGCCCTGCTGGAGAGATTTAAAAACAAAATCAAAACCCCACACGAAGTTGGTCTTCTTTTATCCATCAGTGATAATACGGTCTTCCTGCCAGAGTGGGCTGTTCCCCCATCTCTTTGGTCTGTTCCTTGGGTATCACAGCTTGTGGCATCAGAAGTTATGGGAGTTAGATTGTCAAAGACTTGCTTTTAATAATTTGGTGGTAAAA
Source organism: Panthera leo (assembly GCF_018350215.1). NCBI lineage: Eukaryota > Metazoa > Chordata > Mammalia > Carnivora > Felidae > Panthera > Panthera leo. The sequence goes on along the minus strand of NC_056684.1, from coordinate 46,826,510 downwards.
ACTTGTTGGGAGAATCTCTGAGAATAACGATGAGGCACAGTAATACTTAGGGCCCAATAGCATGAACAGAATTTGATAAATTTCATTTTAAGGAAATCTATTACACTGACATCTGTAATGTATTTAGAGCAATTTTGGTTATGATGGATACTACGATTTTGTCAACATTTTCTACTTTGTCCACACAAATAATTGTCCGTGTTCTTATGTTACCTTTCTGGATAAACTTAAATTTTTTTTTAAGTTTATTTATTTTTAACAGACACAGAGTGCGAGCAGGGGAGGGGCAGAGAGAGGGAGACAGAATCCGGAGCAGGCTCCAGGCTCTGAGCTGTCAGCACAGAGCCCGGCGTGGGGCTCAAACTCACAAACTGTGAGATCATGACCTGAGCTGAAGTCGGATGCTTAACCGACTGAGCCACCCAGGTGCCCCTTTTTCCTAGCCTTTTCTAACTTCTAGAAACCGCCTGCATTCCTTGACTGAGGGCTCTAGCTGGCAGCTTCCAAGCCAGCAGTGTAGCATTTTCCAATCTCTGTCTCCAGCCCTTCTTCCTCCTTCAATAAGGTCCCAGCTGGATAATCCAGAATCATTCCCCCATTTTAACACCCTTAACTTAATCACATCTGCAAGTTCCTTTTTATGTGTAAGGCAACATATTCACAGGTTTCAGGGATTAGGATGTGGACATCATTGGGCGGCCATCCGTTATTCTGACTACCACAGTACATTTGTACAACGGAACATACATACCTGTGTAAACCCCGCCAGCTTAGTGTATAGGATGTTACCCAAATCCCAGAGACTCTTTTCTTGATAATGCAGAAAATAATCAAGTATTTTGCAATATCATAGGACACTGACTTCAGAGTATTGATTTTCATATTTTAGAACTGTAAATTTTCACGAGATACCTGAACCTAAGTTGATTGGTTCCTTTTTTTAAAAATAAATCTGGCTTTCTCCAGCATATTTGTCTCTAATTCACAAATACATCTGTAAATGCAATCCCAGAGATTTGGTATTTTTGAGCTCTGTTTGGACTCTGGTGAGTGGATGTGGAAATCCCACAGGGAACTTGAACTGACCAGCACTGGAATTGCTCGATACACATTCCCTGTCCAGCCTGGAATCCATTGATTCCAATGTCGGTGTCTGTTTTAGGAACGCCATCAACTACAGCTACAGCTCCTGGAGCATGAAACAGAAATGTCAGGGGAAATAACTGGTTCTGACAAGGAAAGGTAAGACCGCTGCCCTTTATCTTGTACTGGCTTTACACGCTGGGGCGGCCATGCTGTGTTTCTGTGGGCTCTCCATTTCCTCGCCTTTTCCTTCATTTGGCCATCCCTGCTGCAGACTTCTGTTTGTAAAATCTTGGCCTGAGAGCTTCCACTGCAGGGCCAGTTTCTTCAGTAGCTCACAGCCACGTCTTCCAGCCTGCGGTTGATTGTTAGCACAGGGGGAGCACACCGCAGACTGTCTTGGGTGCAAAAGTTCAGTCTATAAATGTTCTTCGTAACCTTTGACTCCACAGGATGCACCTTGTGGATGAGAAAACTCAATAGCTGTGACTAATACCATTGCAGTGGAAACTAATTTTAAAATGCCTTTTTTGGTTTCCAAACATTGTTGACTCAGACCTTGCCTCATCCCCTGGCTATGGGCGTATAAAGCCCTGCATGGAAAATGAGGGAGCAGGACTTGGTCCCCTCTAGAAATCGGAAGGCAGAGAGGACATGCATGGCTCTCTGGTGAAGGAAAACGAGTGGAGATGATTTGAGCAATTTGAACGAGTTACTTAACTTAGCTGAGATTCTTTGCTGATCTGTAAACTGAGAATTCTTTTTAAAGGGGAGGGGGTCGCAGTGACTATGGCAGTGCCCATCTTATGGGGTCATTAGTAGTGAGGGAGCCGGTGGGCATGCTGCCTGCCATATGGTACACGCCGAAAAACATCTGTTCTCTTGCCTCTTGGCAACTTCACAGTTTGCACTCTGCTGTAGATTTGAACGTAGTGCTGAGGAGGGACCTGGCAGAGTGCTGTAGTGGTCAGCAAACCCCACCAGACCCTTTGTCCAGTGCTCCATTCCAGTGGCCCCGAAGAACTGAGGCATCTGCCTGCTGGTTCCTCTGGTTTCATTGAATGGAGCAAAGTCAGAAGATAGTTTGTGCTGATTATTTATTTATTTATTTTAAACTTTATTTTTGAGAGAGAGAGAAAGCCAGTAGGGAAGGGGCAGAGGAGGGAGAGACAATCCCAAGCAGGCTCTGCACTGTTAGCACAGAGCCCGACACAGGACCCAGACCCGCAAACCGCGAGATCATGACCTGAGTCGAAACCAGGAGTCGGATGCTTAACCGACTGAGCCACCCAGGCACCCAGTTTGTGCTGTTTTAAAACAAAACTATGAAATGTTTTATGATGCAGCCCAATCTGTTTTGATGCAGAGAAAGTCCTTCAACATGTTCCCCATTTTCCCAAAATAAATGATGTGTAGAAGACTACAATTCCAGACTTCCCAGGACTCGGCCACTTGATTTCAGATATTGTGTTCTGCATACTAGACTCCTCTCCTCCTCCGTTATCTGAATCAAGGCATTTTATTGGATCTTCCAATATTGTATTAGTTCCAGAACAGAGAGCCCCTCATTCTGTAAGTGGTGCAAAAAAACTATCTGTTTTAGTCCCTGGAAAGTAGAGTCACTGTCCTTAAACAAGGTAAAACTTGCAAGTGGGAGCTTGAGAAAGAGTCCCATGGTTCCTCCTGTAGCAGGGTGGTCGAGCCCTCGTTCATCCCCAGGAGACACGATGCATGATGGAGTTCTCGTTCTTGTTCTGGCAGTGTTCCCTGGGCGGTGACTCTCCTTGCTGGTGTTGCTGCTTTGGTTTAGGACTCCGTGCCTCTTTGTTCTCTTCCGGTCAGGTATCAGCAGCTGGAGGAGGCATCTGCCAGCCTCCGGGAACGGATCAGACACCTAGACGACATGGTGCATTGCCAGCAGAAGAAAGTCAAACAGATGGTTGAGGAGGTAAGCCGCTGTGAAAGGTCACGGGCCAGGATTACTGTCTGTTATGGGGACACTTTGGCCCTGGATCTGGATCTGACTCTCAGCTCAGTTTTGTGTGGCTCACAAGTGAACATGCTCAGGCCACTGTGTTCGTGGCCCAGAGGAAAATTTCCTCATATGTCCCCCTGCAGGCTGGTGATTATCTTTCTAATCAGATCAGAGGGTTATAGTTAAGAAGACTGGGAAGCACAGTCGTAAGGTCACTCAGTTTCAGAGGGCAGCAATTCCCCAAATGGGCACCTGCAGCCCAGGGGACCCAAGGGTGTGACAGGAAAAGTTTCCTTTAGTCAGGTCTCTGCACTTCTTTGTACCTGGCTGCCTCTCTCCCAGCGACCACTCCATCTTTCCTTCCTCTGTGGACAGGTGTCCTTTCTCTCCCCTCCCCTCTCCATCTCCTCCTTCCTCCTCTCCCTTCTTCCCTCAGTGTCTTCTCTATCTCTTCTCTCTCCATCTGTCTGTGGGATATCAGACTATATGCTGGACATAGCTTGCTTGTCTGTTTTTCTAAACGGAAAAAAAAAAAACAGGTAAGTTGAACATTAATATTTCTGCAGGAGGAAAACAAATTATTTTAATTGTGTTACTAAAATCTCTTTCTCTCTCTCGTGGTGCTCGATAGAGGAAAGCCCAAGCTGTGGTATAGCTAATCTTATGTTATTGTATCTTTCTTGCTGAATTAATAAATTGGATAGAAAAAAGGAACAGTTAGTACTAACAGACTTATAAGAATTCCCTGCAACCTGATTCTCTATCTTGCAAAGAAAAGAAAAGGCTTTTAGTTTAATTAAACAATTGGTTGGCATTGGAAAAACTGAAAAAAAAAAAAACCCCACGTTTTCCTTATATTAAACACTACTCTGAAAAGTTATCTATTTTATTAATGAATCATTAAAATTAAAAGCATGTCTATTTCTAGTAAAAACCACACACACGACAAAGATACTAAAAGTATATCTATTTCATTAATCTGTAAACTGTTGGTGATACTGTTGGAGTGAGGTTAGGGTCAGGGAACTGTGAAGCTGTGAAGGGCTACTTTGTTCTCTTGAAGGATAAATGTATACATTAGGTGAAATCTGTTGCCTAAACAAGAAATCCATTCATACTGCGTTAAGTCCTGTGTGCCTTATATTGGCTCATCTGCAAGCCTCAGGGAGCAGAATAGTGGAAGGAGGAGTCCCTGTGCACTCCCATAGCACAGGCAGGCTGGAGCAGTTGTGAGAAAAGCACTTGGGGAACCATGGATGTCAGATCATAGCTTCTCTGCTTCTGAATTTCACATGCAAGATGTCTGGGGCAAGGCTGGCCCTGTTTCCATGGGGCTCTTTGACTGTAGAGCACTGCATTTCTCTCAACTTTGCATTGTTTTCATGTATTAGGGAACCAGTGAACCAAACCTCATACTAGTTGGCTTCTTTTCAGTTATTCTCTGTAAGGGTTTAAGATCAGTCCCAAAATCAGAGATACTTCTTAAAGAGACACAGTCAATTAGTTTAGGATTCTGTTTTCTAATTTCTAGAATATAACAGGCATACCGCTTTGAAGGGCGTAGGGGAAAATCGATATATGAAAATAGGTTGGTGTATAAAGACCACTGTCCATGCCTTGCTTCTCTACCTGTGACTTACTATCTCCCAGATAGACTTCTCTAAGTCCCGATGATGTGGTGTAGAAGATGCAGTCGTCAGAAGGAAATCACACGCTGACATTTAGGGTGGCACCATCAGAGTGAGCACCACCTAGGGGACAGCTGGGTTTCAACAGTGCATGGAGACTGGAAAGAAAAGAGATTTTTTTATTCTAACTTTAAACTACTATCTAAATCAGATGCTAAGAATTAATGTGTTTGCCCAGTATACCATGTTAACTTACACAACAAAAGGATGGTTTAAAATATCCGTTGCTGCAGCCGTTGATGTGAATACATTTTTCTTTCTTTTAAGTTAGAAACATGGAAGAGGGACATCGACAGAGGAGCACATTTAGAAGAGCAGGGAGAAAGAAAGGAGTTGAGAGCTGCTGTGATTCAGGGCATGGCTGAGGGCTGGGGGAAGAGATGGCCAAGGAGCGGCATGAGAGCTGAATTCACATCTTAGAAAACAGCCATGGAGATGAGAGAATGTATTCTTAAATAACACTGCAATGCAAGGCCAGGCCAGAACCACTGGGTGGCACTTGCAAAGAGGCAAACTTCAGCTTTTCGCTTCACATAAAGAAAACATTCCTAGTACTGGCTGCCTTGGGAGGGTATTTAGCCCTTCCTCACGAGTGCATTCCTAGTGATCTAGGAGTTGAGCTAGAAGCTCCTTATATAAAGGATGCTTTATTGTTTACTGGGCTGTTATTATCATCTCATTACGTTGCATAATAAGCAAAATCGCAAATTCATAACCTCTGACTTGAGAAGTTTATATCTGTGAACCCCAGCTCTCTAGATATCGAGACAAACTTGACCTAGAAGTAGAGGCAAACTTTATGTGTGGCAGATGTTAGGGACACTTTTGCTTCCCTCACATGAAGCCTGAAAGCTTAGCCATGTGATAGCCTCACGTTTCCCAAGGGTGGGGACTCGTCTCTGTCCATTGCTGACATCATTTTAGCCGCAGTGTCTGTGAAGAAACTTAGTTTACTGAGATGGGCTTCTTTTTTTCAGCTTAAGACTGAAAAAGGTATTATTATGGAGGTTTTTGGAATCCTTAAATATTAAGCCATGTATTTCCTTCAACCTGAGTAGAATAGAATTTAATAATAATAACAATAATAATAATGAAATAAAAACTAAGCCATCCTTGGCCTGATAAGGACTTGATTTTCACTGTGTGGGACAGTATATGTCAGTAAGGACTTGTGCATATAAGATGGTCTGACTGCAGGTCGGGCAGGATAGGCCCTTCTGAAATGAAAGGTTGGTATGTATCTTATGGGGTCACGTTCAGTGCAAAGTGTTGTGATAAGTGTGGCACCAGATACCCCCACTAGGCTAGATCTTAATACCGAATTAAGTCTCCTTTTGTGGTGGATGTCAGGGATTGGCTCCCTTGCTCCCATCACTAATTCTTCTAACGGGTTCTGGCTCTGACAAAAAAGTTAAAAACAAAATAAGCCCGTATATGACCCTTTTAGACTTTTAAGCGTTTGCTGGAAAATATGGAGAGACTGGAAAAAAAAAATAGCACTTGTAGGGAAATTGAGTGGTCTGTCTGTTCACTAGCTAAGCACCAGCACTTTCTTTGTCTGTGCGGGGGGCTGGGTGCAGGGTGGGGGGCAGTGCACCTGTGGTCCTGCCCTCCTGGGTCTTCCCATCTGGTGTTACCTGCCTCCCAGAATCCTTGCCTTTGGGCTTCTTTGTTCTGTTGAAAAAGCCTTGTTGGGGTTAGGTTCTGTGTCTTGAGTCCATCTGCATTCTTTAGCTTGCCTTTAAAGGAACCAGGAGATGGGGGGTGGGGAGCAGAAGGCTGGGCGGAGCCTGAGGCCAGAGCTGTGAAGCCTAGACATCTTTACCTGTGAGCTCCTCAGTCAGCAGGATCATTCACCCCTCTTTACCTGCTCTCACCAAGGAGGTCCCCAGCCAAGCAAAGTGGCTTTCTTGCCAAGGGGAAAATTGCCTGGAGGAAAGAACAAATTCTTGTTTGTCCTCAAAAAGGGGGAGGGGGAGGCTTACATTTTTGCCAATAGGCCATGATATTATTAAGGTGACTACATAGTAGTTTAATAAATAGCGTCTTTCATTTTATCGCCTCCTTCTCATTTCCCACTGCCATTGTGATGGGCGAAATGGTTCTTCCAATGGGAAGTGTCTAGGTTTCCTTTCCATTGCGGAGGATACATTCTTTCTTTAGACTTTTCTTTTGCGGAAAGCAGTTCCACTCCCCGCTTGTCCCCCTCTATGATTTAGATGTTTAATGAGTGCAAAGGTAGAAGGCATTGATTTTCTTACTAGTGCTTCTCCACCCAGGCTGCACATCAGAATCATTTGGGGGGCTTTACAACATGGCCAAACCTGGCAGATGGAGGTGGGAAGAAGGCACTGGGTATTGCAGGGATTTTGGCTTTTCAAGCTACACGAGATTCCAGTGTGCAGCCAGCATTCAGAACCGGTGCTCTGAATTTTTTTTCTTTTTTTTTTTTTAATGTTTATTTTTGAGAAAGAGAGTGAGCATGAGCAAGGGGAGGGGCAGAGAGAGAGAGGGAGACAGGCTCTGAAGCAGGCTCCAGGCTCTGAGCTCTCAGCACAGAGTCTGATGAGGGGCTCGAACCCACGAACCGTGAGATCATGACCTGAGCCAAAGTTGGATGCTCAACTAACTGAGCCACCAAGTTGCCCCAGTGCTGTGAATTTTTCATTTCCACGTGTTAATAGATTGAGCCAGCTTCCCTCAGAAGCTGTTGTACCTGAGGTGCAAAGCTGGTACTGAACTTGGATTGGAGTAGGAAGGGCTGAAGGGAAGAGAGCCAAGGAGACCAGTGAGCAGAGACCACAAGCACGGACACCAGAGAGCTTGTCCGAATGTGTGATCTTCTGGTCTTGTCAGGGGATCTAGTGCTTGTTGTCAGCCCCATCAGGAGAGGATTCTTTGACAGCTCACTCTGAGTGCTGTACTGGCCTGGTGGTATCCAGATAAAAAACTTTCCAGAGGCTCTCCAGGTGCATCTGAAGAGGAGGTGTTATTAAGGTAGATGGATGAGGCCTACTTGTTAAATAGATACTAGACTTAAAGGGACAAAATCCAGTCCACCTACTGTCTTCGGAAGCTGAGAACCTACCACTAACAAAGAGACCAGAAATGGTTCTCAGGGATCCTCTTCCCTCTGTGCTTGTGCGTTCAGGTGTCTGGCCTCACCCTGCTTCTGTCTACACAGAAGACCTTACACTTGGTCACAGTGTACCTCTTAGAACACAATACCTTGTTGAAATAACAGTATTCATAGTGACTGCTTCTCAAGTGCAAAACAAAGAACATTTTTGCAATTCCTATGAAATGAAAGTATTTAATTATCATCCCTTAGATTTTTTGGGGAATTAATGTCATAATTCAACAGTTTAAAAAAATTTTAATGTTCATTTGTGTGTGTGTGTGTGTGTGAGTGTGAGAGAGAGAGAGAGAGAGAGAGAGAGAGAGAGAGAGAGAGAGTTGGGAAGGGGCAGAGAACGAGGGAGACCCAGAATCCGAAGCAGGCTCCAGGCTCTGAGTTGTCAGCACAGAGCCCAACGTGGGGCTGGAACTCAGAAACTACGAGATCCTGACCTGAGCCGAAGTCGGATGGTAACCAACTGAGCTGCCCAGATGCCCCACTGCAACACTTTTTGGGGTGAAACAACCTGGGTCAGAGAGAATAGATGGCGAGAACTCTTCAGAGAGTTGAGGTCTGGGTTTTGGGTTTTTGGCTCTTGAGCCAGTAAGCAAAAGCAGGGCTTGCATTCTCTTTTTTTCAAGTCCATGTAACTTGCCACCTAGGCCCTGAATTCACAGGCACCCCCTGCGGTAAGAGACTGAGGAAGAAGTGCAGTGAGAGACCTTTATGGGTAAAAATGAAAGGTAGCATAGAAAATGGAGATGAGCAAGGACTTTTGAATCAGACCTGCATTTACTAGTTGGGGACCCTTCAAAGAGTTTTCTTGTTTGTAAAATGGGGTTAATAACAGTATCCAAAAGGATTTTTTGTAAGAGTTAAATGAGATGATGTACATAAAATACTTTATAACATACTAATTGGAACATAGGAAATACCCAATAAATACTAGCTGCTATTATTATTATTCCTGGTGGATGGGCTCCTGCTGTGTATACCCAAAGTCAAACTAAATTAATTAAAAGCAAAAGTAGCTGAGGTGATTTCTTGACTAATGCACAAAGCTGCCCTTCCCTCTTTGGGAGTCTTCTGAGCCAAATGGAATCTTCTGGATTTGCTTCTGTCTTTTCTTCTGTGCTCTGTGCTGCGTTCCATCTCAGCCGCCTGTCCTTGGAGGAGAGTATTTATATACAAAATAATTTTAAAAAATTTAGTTCTCCCCATCCTAAGAATCTTCCATTTTAAATGGTTCAGCCGTTTGTTAGCACTTTAAAACTATCATGTGCCATGCTGAAATGCATAACACAAAAGTACATTGTTGCCAAATGTCCTGTGTTGAAGTGATTCAGAGTACTTCTCATCAGTGATAATGTAGCCACATGGGGGCAGGATAAAGGAGCCATAGCACTGAGTCCACAACCCTAATCCACTCAATTGAACTGTTTCCAGATCATGTCACACGAGCTCTTCTCCAGATTTAGTCTCCGGTTCTTTGGAAGATGATAAAATGGTAGCCTGGGTTGGAAGCGATTGTGTTTATTGTTCGTGATTAGAAGAATCTTGTACTTTCTCAGCTGGGAAGAGGTGGCATGTATTGGTGATGAGCCCAACGAACAAAACAGGAAGGACATGATGTGGAAGGAAAAATTGACCACGTAGGGCTCTCATTTGTGAAAACACCACACATTGTCACCTCAACCTGTCCAGCCTCACACTGCAGAGACAAGAGAACTCAAAGAATATTTTTAGAAACGTGGGTTCCTAGACATCAAAGAAAGAACTGCAATGAAAAATAGTACTAAACTATAATTCAGGAAGTGCCAGGTGGAGGCTGGTTCTGAGATCTCGGAAAATGAAGCCTTACCTACAGAAAAGCGGCCGAGCACACCTGCTACGGAGCTGGGAAGCAGGCTTGAAGAACTCCTCCCGTGTTCCAGGAAGGAAATGCTCCCCTCCAGATCACAGTCCAGACAATACTGAAGAAGTGTAGTTTGATTATATTTGCATGTGGGAGGTGGCCCTGAGGATGTCCTTCCTGAATGGAGATCAAAAGCGCAAGTCAATTTAGCTTTCTTTTTGCTTAAGCCAGGTTTGGTCTGCTTTTTATCCCCATGGGCAATCTACCTGAGTAGACGCTTCAGCTAACTTCATGAGAAGGAGAAGTGTATCTGAGGAAAAGAGACATCTATTTGACTGAAATATATCAAAGTGAAATATATTGCACAGCTGCTTTATTTTTATAGAGATGTCCTTGAGACAAGCCACAGGTGCTGGGATGTCATCAAAAATACGCGTAGTGGTAGCAGCAGTAGGAGTAATAGTGGGTGGTATTAGCCTAATAAGCTAGTGGACGGGGCTGACTTTTCTAAGGGGCTGGGTGTCCCTTCCATGTTGGGTGGTTCTCTGCTCTGACTTCTCCCTGGCAAAGTGGGTTTCCTGTTAATACTTGTCTTTGTGTCTCATTCAGATGCTTTTGCCCCACTTTAGCAAGTAGGCAGTGCATGGGAAGGAAGCCGTGGATTCTAGGGCTAGAGTTCTGTCTCTTGGCCACTCACAACCCCACCCAAAGGAGGTGCCACTCTGAAGCTTGAGGCAGGATTCATTTATAATAACTAAAAATGTTTCAAATTCTCATGTTCAACATATTATTCACTTCTTTATTTTGAAATCTTGGATACACTAAAATGTGAAGGTTTTAGAAGGTGCCAGGAAGCTCACCACGTGTGTGAGACTTGTTTTTTTCTGTGCATTATGGAAATATTGCAGGTTCATTTTATGACGTGTGCTCATTAATATATTTACGATACAAATTGTTCTTTTGAGGGAGAAGGTTCTTTTGTTTGCAAATGCCATTGAATTCACTTTCTCTTTCTTGAGATTGTTTCTAATTGGCTGTAAAATATTTCTCAGGGTCCTGGGTGCCCACATTCTGCCTGTAGTTTGTACAGCTACACTCTTGTTCTAAGTAACTACCAGCTACAGAATGTTTCTCACATCTCAAACCCATGCATCTAGGCCTAACATTCCCACATGAATCCTCTACGGGGCATATTATTAACACAATTTTTTTTTAATCCCAGAAAACTAAAACTTAAAAGTAACAGGTGGTCTCTCAGCAAATGATGGTGCTCCTGGGGCCACAGCAAGACCTTTGGCTCCAAAGCCAGTGTGCATTCTTTGACTTGTTTTTTATTTGCTTCTTTTTTTTTTTAATTGAAAAAATTGTAAATATGGAACATCATAGAGAATGCTAGAAACAAAGACCCATGTATTGTCCTCTAGAATTGAGTGTTAACATTTTGGCATATTTCAGGTTTCTTTCAAGTCCTAGAAAACATTACAGACAAAGAATTGTCTTTTTATTCCTCTGATCTTTTTCCATCTTCTCTACTCTCTCCCTCTTCAGAAGCAATTTGTTCTCCATCCAGGGCATGTTCTGATGCTTTTACTACGTACATATGTATTTGTCATCAGTATTTAGCCTAACTTCGGTGTTTACAAATGGATGTGCATTTTTATTTATAATAGATAAGTAGATTTTATTGTACCTCTTATTCAACTTTTCCCCCAATTACATTCCTGTTTCTGATGTTACAGATAAATATAAATTATTTATTTTAATGGCTCTGTAATACTTCATTGTGTGAATGTATTGTCATGTGTCCTATCGATACTTAGCTTGTTTCCGAATTTCTGTTCTTTTACAAACAATGCCAAGCACGTCTCTTTGCTTCTGTACTTCCAGAACATAGTTGGAGTCACTTGGTCCCCAGAGAGGGACTTCCACCCACCTGGGGGGTGGATTTCCCCACATCCTCACCACCTCTTGGCATGGTTGGACTATAAATGTAGCCATTTGTGAAACAGTATCTCCTTTAACTTTCATTTGCTTCAGCCCGAGACCACTCATCACTACAGGTGCGGCTGAGCATCTTCTCATCAGCTCGTTGAGCATTCAGGCTTCCGCCTTTGTGAACTGGCTGTTCATATCCTTTGCTCCCTTTCCTGTTTGGCTGTCTTGTCTCCTGCTGATCTGTCAGAACTGTGGATCCTGCCAACGTCGATCGTTTGTCAAAATGTGTTTGCATGCTATTGTCTTCTCCCAGTCAATGTTTTTGTTCGTTTCGTTATGGTATCTTGTAAAATGTACAAGTTTTAAATTTTGGTATAAATGTATCCATCCTTTGGTGCTGTTTGTGTGTCTTGTTTGTCTGCTGTAAGGTTATTTGTGTAATACTTTTATGAAAGTTTTGTTTTTTATCTTTAATTACAGCCTCCCACACTCATACCCTTTATCTTCTTCCTTACTCTTTCTCTGTAGCACTTATCCTATTATATATACTACACTTACCTATTTTGCTTACTTATTGTCTGTTTCCCTCCACTAGAATGTAAGCTCCATGAGGGCAGTGGTTTTTCTCTGTTTTGTTCTTGGCTGTGCTCCTAACATCTGCAACAGTCACTGGCATATAGTAGGTGCTCAATAAGTACTTGTTGAACAAATAAAGAATAATCCATGTGGAATTTATTTTTGTGTATATACTGTGAATAGGAATCCATTTTTTTTGTTTTTGTGGGGGTTTTTTTTGTGGTGGTTTTTTTTTTTTTTTTTTTCTTCTCACGGGAAGCTTGTTTCTCTAACAGCACTCATTGAATAGTCCATCTTTGCCCCACTGATTTTTTCATGACCTCTTTATCACCCTGGACTTGTTTTCTTGTGCCACTGTCTTTAAATATTCCTGTTCTTCTGCCCTGATGGGTTAGTCAACATTTTAGAAGTGTCTTTTAGGAACAAAATGCAAAAGTGGACGAGTTCTTGCCCTCAAAAGACTTTCTGGTTGACCCTAAAACTTGTTAGAACTCAAGGCAGAATATGACAGGTATTAACCAGGGGTATGAGCTGTGTGCTGGTGACACAGAATCTGGAGACGGTAGTGATTAAGTTCATGGGCTTTGAGTAAATTGAACCTGGCTTTGCATCCTACTCCTTTCTTGGCTCAGCTTTTTATCTTGAACAAGTTACTTATTCTCCAGCATTCAGTTTCCTCACAAACAAAACGAGTACGATCATAATAGTACCTTCTTCGGAGGCTGTTGTAGGATTGATTGATGAAATGCATGCTAAGGGCTTAGCACAGAGCCCATAAATGTTCACTGTTGCAGGTATGGGTACAGAGGCCTTAGGGAGGAGGTGATATTTGACCAGGTCTTGCCGGGTGGATTGGATTTTTCTAGGCAGGGATTGAATGGGTGGCAAAGGACATGACAGAAAAAATACAGAATAAATAACAACGGTGACAACAAAAGAAAACAAAAACACGGAGACCAGAAAAAATGTAGGGTGGGTTCAGAGAGCTATTAATTCACTTTGACTGGATTGCCGTGGGGAGTGATAATAAGGCCAGAAATGAGGCCGGGACCAGTTGTGGGTGAGCACCCACTCAGCACCAAGCTGAGAAAATATCCTGTGTTACCCTGCTCCTGATTCCTCAGTGATGCCCTTTTCCTGGTCGGATCTGACCACAGATGTCTCTGGCAGGAGGTGCTGGGCGAATAGGAGAGGAGAGAAGCAGGAAGGGCAGCTAGGAGGCTCCCAGGAGAACCCTGGCCCGTGCAGGTGAGGGTCTGTACTCCAGGACACTTGAGCTTTAGGGACACTTTAAAAACTACCATTTTTAAAGCACCAGCTGTGTACCACGTATGGAGCTGGATGCCTCCATATGCATCATCTCACTACATTAGACTGAAACAAGCTTCTCCCTGGATATACCTGTTCTGTGTAGGGTCTGCATCTCTCGAGGAAAGCATGGGGGTAGAGAAGCTTAGAGTGCCCGGTTCCCCACCTCTCCATTCCACTTTCTTCCTCTAAAGTCAGAGGGAAAAAGAACAGCCTAAAGACGTAAGGTCCCAGCAAATGCTTTGTGAAAGAAACTACCTGCCAACAGTCTTCCCAGCCTTGCCTAATTTCCAGGCAGCATTGCAGTGATGGGTTGTCATCATAGGGAGGGTGGAAGCAGACCTCTGAACTTTACTGTGCGGAGAGAAGGAGCTAGAGCCTTGAAATCAGAGAGATATGATTAGATATGATTAGATATAGATTAGATTCAGCCCTGCCAGTGTCCAGTCTTGGGTGACCAGCTGTCCTGGTTTGCCAGCGAATGAGAATGCTCCAGGCACATGAAACTCCCAGTGCTAAAGCCTGGGCAGTCCCAGGCAAGGAGGGGTGAGCTGGCCACCCTCTTCAGCCCCCACGTCTGACCCCTTCCCTCACCCCATCTGCAGTCGGCAGGTGCATCCTGTCTAGGGGGTACGAAACATCACTGTGTTCTTCCCTTTATTGTACTTGCTTGCGAGTTTCATTTTCTGCTTACTGCTTGCCTTCCTCACCAGGACAGGTGGCCTATGAAGGTGAAGGTCAGATCTTTCTAGCTGACTGCTGTGCTCCCAGCATCTAACACTGAGCCTGAAACGGAGGTGATCAGAGGGGACTGCTGAGGGAATGATGGGTAATAAAACTCTAGGAACCTCAGTTTCCTCATCTGTAGTGGATAACCACTCCTAGGGTTGTTTCTGAGAATAATAAGGGAACCCAGCAATAACCCTGGTACCCAGGACACCCCTAAGCCTTCCTTCCCAGTGGTCCATTATTCTCCCTCAGGTCGGAAAACCAGTTGATTCATCCTTCCCTGATGTTTATGTAGCCCACCATGTTTAGGCACCTGAGAGAATCAGGGTGCTATTCCTCTCCTGAAAGAGAAGTTGGGTTGTCTTTACTTATAAGATAGAAATCAAACCAAATTAGATTATTTTACCTCAGAAGCCAGTTTCAACGGATCCTTTTGAATGGTATAGTTCTATTATTATATATTACTTCAAACTTAATAGAAAAAAATTGATTAAAATATGTGCCCTGTTCATATCTAGCCTGGCTGAATGCCACAAGACACATTAATTGGAAATGAATTTCTACAAACCCAATCAAGCATCATGAAGATGAAAAATGGACCTTTTTTCCCCTCCGTTCCTTCATTGATTTTTCATTTTCCCCACTCAGAGCTTCATTTAGCAATTTTTCAGTTTCGTTTTGTTGTGGCCTTAATTCATTCCCTTCACTCCCCCCCAAAATGAGATAATGCACCATTTTCCTTGTCCTTTTTAAACGGTTCTTTTATGTTGCATTAGTGTAGGGCAGATTCCAATCTTGTCATATTTCCCTGTGCTTTATTATTATTATTTTTTTTGGAAAACAGGGTAACTTTATTATTTTTTAAATTCTTACCGTGGTGGTTTTTATCAAGGAGAATGCACTTCAAAAATACAATAACTATGAAATTACAGTGTTACAAGACTTCTGAAATAGAATTAAGAGCAGCCGTAGCAACTATGAAAAACCTTTTCAGAGGAAGAGTATAGAGTGTCAATTATTCTCATTTTTCATGGGGGGGGGCAAATACATGGACATCAAGCAGGATTCCTATTTTGGTAAGGGTGAGGAGAACAATTATTTTCTAGATCACAGAGGGGAACACTGAGTTTGGTTGGAAAACAAGGACCTGTCAGGACAAGAGGAGGCAAAAGGACACTAAATCCAGAAGTGAGCTCTAGAAGATTCTTGGCTATCCAAATGATCCATGTTTGCCCTGGTCGGTTCACTGCTCCACTGGGCCTCTAAGGGGGGTCGAAAATGATAATGGGAATCTTCAAACTATTTTCTTGTGAATTTTTCAAATACTCTCACAGCCGCTGAGAAGTCTACAAGGACTCATAATAAAGTATCTTACTGCTTTACTTTTACCTAGAATTCATAACCCTGGTTGTCGCGTTTTGATGAGAGGCTTTAATTGGAAGTTAGTCATCTTCGGTATGTTTTTCAATGGGAAAATGATTTTTTTCTTCATAAATGCGGTTCAAAGCAGTCTTTTGAAATGAGGGTCCGTGGGAAAGAGTAACAAATTGGAGTTGTTGGTGATAGAGGTTGGGAGCTTTATTTATTAACGTGTGGTCAATTTCACAATACACGCGCACGCACACACACAGCTCTCACACCCTGATTTTGAATAAATGTGCCTGTGGGCCTTAATTGGTTATTCCTAAAATTTGAATGAAAATGAAAGTAAACAAATTTCCAAGAAAACAACTGGTTAAAACTTAGTTTGGATTGAAAAAAAAAATCTAATTCCCTTTTCCTTGCCTGATGTTGATGTGATTCAGTGTGATCATCAGTTTTAACATACCTCCTAGTATTGTGCTCCTTTTTGGTGTATGTTTACTGTTTCATTTAAGGCATTTTCCAGATACACATATATTGTCATTTGCCAGCTGGTAAAACACAACACCCTACAACACAGTTTCTTGAAAAAACATACCAAGTGCTGCCTACTATTTAGTATGTATTTGCTGCTGCATTTCTTACATTTGTTAATTTCTCTTCGCATCCTCTGCCTCAATAGTGAGTTACGTTTCATGAGTTTTGCACAATCGGGTACTATTCACATAATTCTAATTATAGGGCTGTATTGTATTCTGACATTAACACGAAATGACCTGTGACCTGCATGTCTGTCACTAACAAGAAAAAAAAATCAGGAAGCTGAGAAGCCTCGCAACTTTCAGGGCTGCTCTGAATCCATAACAGGATCTTACTAAAATTTTGTACAGTTTCACTGCGTTCCAGCTGACACTCAAGCTGTTTTTGAAAGAAATCGGTAGGAGTCCTTTCACTACAGCGATCTGTTTCCAGAAGCAGGTTGTAAAAATGTGTGAATTGACAAGGGTGATTTCATCTTCTAAGAGAAACAGTTCTTTTATATAAGATCATTGATACAGTAAACACATCTTCCCTGTGGGTGTGCTGTCTAGTGCAAGAGAGATGTCGACAAAGGATGGTAGTATCAGTGAGGTGTCTTAACGGGTTGTTCAGAGGGCTGAGGTAGAACAGAAGAGGGAGACATGAAGCCGGCCTGGAAGACTTGGGAACTGCTGCTCTGGGAGGTGACTAGTGAGTATCTTGTGACAGCAGGAGATTTCTGGGTGGAGAGGGGGATAGAGGGTGCGAAGGCATGGTTGGTGGAAGCACCAGCCTGTGCAAAAGCCCAGAGGCAGGACCACTGTATGTCCATGGAGTGCTGAGAGGATGGAGTGGCTTAAACGTAGGGTTCATCTGGGACAGGACAGGCATTGAAAGGACACTGGGGAGATACAGGGGGGACCATAGCAGAAGGGCCTCAATCCATGCTAGGGAGTTTGAATGTCAGAAGCTTGGGAGGGCTTTTAAGTAGGAGAGTGATACTTTTCAGCATCTCTGGGCGGTTGACCTAGAAGTCAGTGTTTTGTAAAACCTCCCCCTAGGTGATTCCATTGTGCAGCCATGGCTTAACAGGGATTGCTTAGCTAAAATCACCCATGGAGGTATCTCAGTAGTGGCAAATGTGAAGAAAAGCCATTATCAGTTCTAAGAAAATAGAGGATACACCTTTCCCCCAAAACATACCACTTTAAACATCAGACTGGCTGTAGTCTTAAGAGACCTAGCATCCCATGTGATCATTAGGCTGCAAGATGTATATATTCAGCTTGAGTTACAAAGAAACATGCTTATCAAGACAAAAATAAGAAAAAAATTCTAACATTAGTTAAGAGATTCCAGATTTTACCAGACGGGTTTCTTCTTTTGTTCTAGAAGGGGGTCTGCTATTTGGTACTGAAACTTAACGGTTGTGACAAGATTATGTTCTTAAGTAAAATGGATGAGGTCTGGAAAGTAAGTGCTTCCAATTTCTCATTTCTTAATGTCTTGATTCGAGCCTGGTAGCTTGGTCATTTACCACCACCTGGTGACAGCTAGACCTAAACGCAGCTTCATGAAGAATACATGAACCTCTTCAAGGTCAAATTTACAAACATGAATGTATCAAAAAGAGCAAAGGTTGCATGCCAGCTGCATGGTACCCTGCATTTTGGAGTAGCCCTGATGTGGGAGGTGCTCTTAGGGATACATTCACCTTGGTTCATCAAGGACTCCAAGAATCTGTTCCAGACAGTTTTGCCCCAGAAGTCTAAGGGATGGATTGTTGAAAGATAGATGCATGGAGCCACTGATTCACTCATTCATTGTCTGGGAATATAAAGATGACCAAGGTCTTTACTCTCAAGAAGCTCACAGTCTAGGGAGGGAGAAATACTAGTAATAACATAGCAGCTAAATTTTGAGAGTTTATCATGTGCTGGGTTCTATAGGAGACAGTGTTTGAAGGTGCTTTGATGTTGGCAGTCGTAAATAACACTGTTTTCCACACAAATGTGTCATTTAGAGATTGCGCCTCACAACAGATGTCTTCTAGGAGGACACTGGGGTGTGTGCAAGGGGCAGACCCCGGGGAGACTCAGTTGGGATTCAAGGTTGGCGCCCCGTGTAGGGTATGAGGGGCAAGGCATGCAGGTCTGCCAGCCTTGGTGTCCTTTTTTCTCTCATCTGAACAAGTCAACCCTGGTCACAGAACACACCATACAAGATGCCTCTGTAAGGAATGGTCAAGGATGAAAGTATTCACTTAACACAAGAGCACGATCGCTTCTGGAAGCTTCAGTTGCTGGGAAAGGCAAGCCCTGGCAGCAGAAGCTTCAGCACCCCTAAACCCTTCCCACAGTCCTTCTGTCTCTCCCGAAGGGGGTGCCTCTTTTGCTCCAGCATCAGCCCTCTGTCCTCTTAGAACACCCAGGATTTGCTTCCCAGCATCCTCCAGGTGACATCTCGGCCCCATAGCTCCTCCTTTCTTTAAATGACAATCCTGTCAGTATTTTCCTGGGAACTGATCATCAGGGTGCTTTTCGATCCTAGCTTCCTTAGACTCACAAACTGCTCTGATTACTCCAGAGATAGTGAAACAAGTGTATTTGAAGTCCCTTTCTAGGTTATTTGATGAAATTTACCCCAACCTCCTTGGAACATTGTAGCTAATTTCACTACCCGTTTTGCATTTTGTTTAAAGAACTAAAGTCAGTTTTTAAAAAATCTTAATACTGTAGGAAGGAATGAAAAAGGAACACTATAAGGATGATTTTTGAAAACTCTTCCCATAAATATTGAAGGACATTTTAAGAAACGAAACTTTCTTTTTGCCTGTAATCCTACCCAAACGTCAGAACTGTTCCATTTATCTAACTTCTGGCTTTTACCTTCAATCATTGTGAGTTGGTTTTTTTTTTAATCCCTTGAGGCTTTTCGTAAACACTTACATTTTGCAATATATTTGTTTGTAGCTTCTGTGTAATATATTCCATCAAAGTGAAATTCCATAATGTATTACCTAGTCCTTTAGTGCTAGACATTAAGGCTATTTCCATTTTCTATTATAAATAATAGGACCAAGAAGATCTTTGTATATACAGCTTTTTTCCTATGTCTGAATGATATCCTTAGGATAAATTCCCAGGAGTGGGATTAGTGGGTCAAAGGGTATGAACAGCTTTATGGCTCTTAATATTTATTGCTAAATTGCCCAAAGGGTCATTCTAATTTACAATGCCACCTGCAACACACGAGAGAAGCTGTCTCTCCCAGCCCTTTCAGCATGGAGTTCTTCAGCCAGTGGTTTGGGGCAAATTTAATTGTTATTAAAGGGTAACTTGTTACTGTTTTTAATTGGTAGTTTCTTTAATTATTATCCACATTGGATGGTTTTTCTTAAATGTGTTTCTTATTATATTCTATTTAGTATGGCTTGCTTTTTATGTCAGAGGATTGTATTTTTTGACACTAGGTGGAATTTAAAATACTTTATCGTGAAAATGTCAAATGCACTCAGGACAGAGAGACTAATCGATGAAACCTCCTAGGCTCGTTACCAGATTCAACAAATAGCAAGGCTTGGCTCTGTTTGCTTTACTTGTCCCTTCTTTTTCTCTTTTTTTCCCTTTGTGTAGTTATTTTAAAGCAAATCCCAGATTTTCTGCTTGTGCTTTTTATGCTCTTCATTATACATCTCTGAAACATATGGCCTTTTTCTTATTTAATCATAATGCCACTGTCTCATCTAACAAAATTAATGATAGTTCCTTGGTATCATTTAATACCTATTCTAAAATTTTCTGAAATGTCTTTAACATGTCCTTTTCACTGTTGCTTTGTGTCACTCAGTCTACAGAGAAGGTCCATTATGTTTGATGGTTGTGCTTCTAACGTCTTTTAATCTAGAGCATGCTTCTCCCCGTCCGTTCTCCTCTCCCACCAAGTTTCCCCCGCTCAGTGACATTGCAGGACCTGAGTCCGTTGTCGTATAAAAGTTCCCACATTATGGATTTGACTTTTTATTAGCTCCGGCAGCCTGGTGAGATTCGGTTTTAAGTTTCTTGTGGGGGTAAGCAAGAATACTTCATGGTGGCACTGTGTGATTTACTCCGTATCTCTTCTGCAGTCACCGTGGGGATTGTCCCGCTTTGGGTGATGATGCTGAGGTGGATTGTGGATTCAGATGGCGACAGCCCAAGACACAGTTGTAAAGTTCCTCATTAGCTTTGCCCCTGACCATTTCATCTATTAATGATGGTTGCTTGAGTTTCCTAGGGATTGCACAATGGTGATTTTCAAAATCTGTCACTTTCCCATTAACTGGAATTCTTCTGAAAAGTAAAACTTTTTCCCCTCTTAAACTAGGACTTTTTAGTAATCTCAAAATGTGGTTTATACAAGAAAGGCAGGATAAATGCCTTATTCTTCCTCTAAATTGCCAACTTTTTTTTAATGTTTATTTATTTATTTTTGGGAGAGAGAGTACAAGAAGGCGAGGGACACAGAAAGAGAGGGAGATAGAGACTCCAAAGCAGGCTCCATGCTGTCAGCATAGAGCCCGACCTAGAGCTTGAACTCATGTACCATGAGATCATGACCTGAACCAAAGTCGGACACTTAACCGCCTGAGCCACCCTGGAACCCCAAATTGTCAGCTTTCTAAGTAAGCAGTTGGTTCCCTTGTCACTCCCAGTGGTGTGCAATGAGTCACTGTTGCTGTTGGTTTTGTTTTTGAGGAGTCCTAAAGTACTTAGGGTCTTATAAACATGTATATTTCATGTGTTTTACTCAATTACATTCATGATTCTTTTGACACTCACATTGTCCCATCCTTGGCCCAAGGGAGACCCTTAACATATTTTTTTTCAGGCATAACAAGGTGTCTTGGGTTCATCTAGTATATTTTTACGCCTTGAGATGAGCTGTTCCTCCAAGATGATTGGTGTTTTGTTGGTGAGGGATGGTATTTAGGTGCCACAATCTGGATGTATTCTGTGCTTATTGTTATTATTTCTAAGTTTTCTCAGCAGGCAGAGTTAGGAAATGCATATTTAACAAAGGAAAATAAAATACTATGAGTTCATACTGATATTTTCATTTCAAACTTAACAAAACTTTATTTTTCGTTCTTTGATTTCACATTTGTTTCTCTCTCTTACACAAAAAAACCTTGATTCCAAACATTATTATATGACAGTATTTCAAATAGTTTCAAAACAACAGGACCAGTATTGTCAACAGTTTTCCTAGTGAATAAGAGACTTCTTTGCAGTTCTGTTTAGAATACATTCTACTAAAAACAAAGTCACATTAGCTTGTTCTAACAACACTTGGGTTCTTTTCACCAGTTTGATATACAGTTAGGTTCCTTTATTTCACTTTGTTTAAAAGTTCTAGGAGTTGCTTCTTTTTTCCTTTTTCGTTTCATTTTATTTTTTGAATCTATAAAATGCGCTTTCAAAACTAAACGTAGGCAACAAGGTATTACCAAAAAACTCTAATGTCTGCTCTGAGTTCCTGCCTCTCCCTATTGGCAGCTCTTTCTTAATAATTATGGTTTGTTTTATCTTGGCAGAATTTTTTTTTGTAAATATATATGCATTCATATGGACTCACCTGTTTTATACTGAAGTTCACATACCATATGATCCTTACAACGCACCATATCTGGTCTAGATATCTTCATAGCCATCCATGTCATGATGAGCCATGGTTTATTTAACCAGCCACTTACTGATTAATGGAGTTCTGTTTTCTTTGTGTCTTTTAAAAACAAAAGTCCTTTGTCCACGTCATTTTATATTTTGGCCCGTGTGTCTTTGGGGATCTCTTTCTGGAAATGGGATTGCTGGGCCGAAGGGCAATGCGATTATACTCCTGTTAGATTGACTTCTAACAGAATTGTGTCATTTTGCACTGAGAGGGATTATTTAAAAAGATTTGCAAATGTACAAATTCAGTATCTGAGATTCTTGGAAAGTTAGCGTGTTCTTCAACACCACAAGTTAGTTATTGATCGAACCTGCACACTGTTCCCACTATTGTTTATGACATAGCCTGGTACACAGCACCCTGGTTTCTGCTTTTTTTTTTTTTTTTTTAAGTTTATTTATTTACTTAGAGAGAGAGAGAGAGTGAGCGCAAGCAGGGGAGGAGCACAGAGAAGGAGAGAGAATCCCAAGCAGGCTCTGCTCCATCAGTGCACAGCCGATGCAGGGCTCAGACTCACTGAAGTGTGAGATCGTAACCTGAGCCGAGATAGAGAGTTGGGCGCTTAACTGACTGTGCCACCCGTCGCACCCTGGTTCCTGCTTTTAGGGCATCCATGGTTTGTCTCTGGAACATGACATGAATGAAAAGCAAAGTCAGAGTAGCTGAAGATAGACTGTGTTGTAAAAGCAAAGGTGAAAGCCCAGCTCAAGTCTCTCTGTTTAGGAAGCCTTCCCCGCTTATCGCAGGCCACGTGGGTGATTGATCCTGTCAATTCCATTTGTACTTTTAGGGACAGTGACCCTTATTCCAGGCCGAAACTTTTGACCCCTGGTTGAACAGATACGAATGTTTTAACAGGAATAACAGGGCTGAATGTTTGAAATGTGGGCCGCCTCACAAATTTAAGTTGAATGATTATTTTCTGTAGAGCTGTGTTTGCATTCCCCAAAGCATGTTCTCTGGAACATACATGGGACGTTAGTAAGGGTTAGCCAGCAAAATCAGTGTGGAAATGACAGGTTAAACAAACCCAGTGAGATGTGACTCCAAAGTCTTGTGCTGTCCCACGCTTACATGGCCACAGAGCCCTCTTTTCCAGGGAGCATCTCGTGTTCATAGTGTTCCATGAAACACAAGGAACCAACATGTGGCTTCTGTTTCAATGAAAACCAAAGGGATCCCTTCTAGTTGATTAACTCGTGTTTGTACAATTCTGCATTTTTTTTAACAGTTTTTAATTTGTTTCTTTCTAGATTGAATCATTAAAGAAAAAGGTGCAGCAGAAACAGCTCTTAATACTGCAGCTCTTAGAAAAGATATCTTTCTTGGAAGGAGAGGTAAGAAACTGTGTTTCTTTAAGCTGGTGTCTTCCCTACCATTATATTTTATGTTGCTGAGCCTACCACCGACACTTAATTAAAAATATGGCTATTTCCTGGCCTTATAAAATTGATTGAAGGTTAACTGCCAACACTGAAAATGAGGTTCTGACAGCTAGTTTTTCTTTACCACCTGACTCTCCTCATTCCTGATTGCTGTGCTCACCCTTGCTTTTTGGCTCTCATTTTTCTTGTTCAAGAATTTTCTTAGCAAGTCGGATAAGCTGTTGAACAACACTGATAATTTCCCACATTTATGTAGTGCTTCATACTTTTGTGAAATATTTTTCATGCACATTCCTCACATGGTTCTCTCAGCAACTCTAAGAAAGGCAAGACAAGGATCATTATCTTTATATTAACAAATGTTTTAAAAGGAGGCAGGTGGCTTTGCTCAAGATCACCCAGCTTAGTTAATGACAGAGCCAGGCTGAGAGAAGGGTTCCTAACCAGTGCTCTGCTGTGACATTGAGTCAGCAGGTTTAGAGGTGACTTAATTTCACCTGAAACTTTCAAGACATTTAGTCTTCCTGATGAAAAAGTTACTTTGGAGATTTGGTGTAGGTTCCAGAAAAGGAAATTATGGATTTGGAAGAACCTGAAGAGCTTAGGCATTAATAGAAGGAGAAGCCAAAATCTATTTGCTCTGAATGCTCTTTATTAACAACTTGGCACTGAGCCTCTTCCTTCTGAGCCTCATGAATCTCTCCTTGTCTCTGCTCAACATAGTTCTTCCCCAGAGGGAGACAGCCCTGGAGAGAATGATGAAGTGAGGAAACAGGAAAGAAACGACATTTGTTAAACACCTGGTATCGTTGGATGTTGTTAATTGCTTTCCACATCCTTTGTAGAACATAAGAGGTTAAGAGCAGAATAGGGCTTGCCCAAGTTGGAACCCTAGTTCTGCCTCTTACGAGCTGGGTGACGCTGGGGGAGTTTCTTATAATTAGAACAGGAGGATGGTAATTGCACCTACATGTGTGTGATTGTGCAGTAAGGATGCATAGAAAATGCCTGGCATGTTTATTAAGAGGGATGTCTTATGAATTAGATTATATTTCGCCCATTTTTTAGATGGGGAAACTGAGGTTCAGGGGCATTAAGGAACCTGTCCAAGGTGATAATAGAAATGGGTAAGACTGAATTCAAAGCCTGGGCTCTTAACTGCCGTGTTTGTAGGAGGGACAAATGGTTTTCATTTATTCTGTTTCGGGAGCTCCCTATAAAAGTCAGGACCAGAAGTCCCTCATGGCCCACAGGGACCTGGTAGCAGATTCAAGCCCAAGGAGTCTCAGGGTCCTGACAGCTGAGTAAGTGGGTTTTTGCCCCATCCCTCTCCTGCCTTCCCCTCCACAGTCCCTAGGTCCAGCTCCAGCCTTACAGATGGCCATTTCTGAGATTGCCCTGTGAAGTCACCATTCCCTGTGGGAAGAATCACACCTTCCCCAGTGAGATCAGAGAGTGAGGGCCCTGGTGCAAGCCCATGGGTCCAGAGAGAGGGAGGCTCCAGCAGAACGGAAGGAGAAGCTGACGGGAGGCACAGCAGGTCACCCAAGTAGTGCCCACCAGCCCTCCCCTCCCCCCGACTGTGCCACTCAAGCCAGCTCTACTAGTAGATGACGAAATATACGAGGGGATGTTATGCAGAGAAAACAGCCTAATGCACGTGTATGCTTTAATGCTTCATTTCTTTTTTCTTTTTTTAATTTTTTTTAAATGTTCATTTATTTTTGAGAGAGGCAGGGACAGAGACAGAGTGTGAGCAGGGGAGGGGCAGAGAGAGAGTGGGGGACACAGAACTGGGAGCAGGCTCCAGGCTCTGAGCTGTCAGCACAGAGCCCGATGTGGGCTCAAACTCATGAACTGTGAGATCATGACCTGAGCTGAAGTCGGAGGCTTAACCGACTGAGCCTCCCAGGTGCCCCTGATGCTTCATTTCTTAAACTCCTTTCTTGTCCAGACTCTGAGATGTAGATATTAGTCCATATAGTTTATTTGGTAGGTGATCCCAGGAAGCCCCAGTAGAGGAGGGGGAAGTTGAGTCAGGGAAAGGCCGAAAGCCGTTAATGGGTGCCTTGCTGAGGACATTGCCACCGTGGGCACCTGCAGCTCACTTTCCTTGGGGGTCTCTAGGAGGTGCTGTGCACGGCTCTGAGTTATCCTTGCCAAAAGGTCAGAAACCTGGGCATTTCACCACTAACTCCCATCCGCCACTGGTTGAGGCCTGCTCCTAGGGGAGCAGGGGGAGCAATTGTGGTCTGTCTTGGCACAGCCACCTAGACTCTGGTGGTTAGAGGAAGCCCCCAGGAAAAGTCACAAGTGCCTGTCAGGAAATGGATATGAGCGGGACCAGCAGTGTCTGCTGTGTATATCCAATAAGCAAGACTTTGAGAGCCCGTTTTCCTTGAGAATTTAAACTGAAGGTAAATTTGTTTGACTCAATTCCCATAAACTATTTAAAATCCACTACAAATGTAGTATGGCTAATTCCTCTTGATTACTTCCTACATCCACTTAAACAGCAGGTAACACACACACACACACACACACACAATAAGTTACACACTTGATCTTAGCCAAAAGGCCGAGAAGCGATAATAAGTTACACAATGATAAGATTTAATAATACATTTATACTTGAACTTATTCTAAAATATATAAATGTCTTGGACTTAATTTATTTCTTCATTGTTTGTTTTATATATCTTCCCAGGGCTATTGTTTTAGTTATTTCAGTGTTTTCTTAGAGTTAACGTTGTAATACTTTCCAGACAGGTGCAGGGCTCTTTCAGATCGGAAGGAGACAGAATAGCTTTTCTGAGTAGCTCTAAGGTTAAAGGGTACAGATTCTGGGGTGAGCACACAGGGTGAGGTGACTTCAAGGTGATTCAGAGTCAGGACCCCTTATCATCATGATGTATGGACCTAGTTTTTAGAACTATTAAAAATTTACGTGTTCCTTATTGGTATTTTACCATACTTTGTTGGGCTAGGTAGAGGTTTCACCTCCTAGAAGATGAGAGATTTGAATTGAGAACTTGGTTTCCTCTTTAGGTTGTTTGACTAGTTTATCCTGTTACAAACACACTGTTGTCTTTGGGTTCCTTGCTAATTGTGTGTGACCACTAATGGCACTGATCTCTGCCCCTCTTTCCACCTGGTTGATTACCAAGGCCAAGCAGTCCTTTCGTGGACCCTAAGGTCCTGGGATGACCCAACTTAACAGCCTTTGTTATTAAAAAAAAATTTTTTTTTAATATTTATTTTTGAGAGAGAGCATGAGCAGGCGAGGGGCAGAGAGAGAGAGGGAGACACAGAATCTGAAGCAGGTACCAGGCTCTGAGCTGTCAGCACAGAGCCTGATGCGGGGCTTGAACCCCCAAACCTCGAGGTCATGACCTGAGATGAAGTCGGACGCTTAACCAACTGAGTCAGCCAAGCACGCCCAGTTTCTTTTATTATTTTACCTGATACAGAATTTTTATAAACAAACATTTAATACTCTATAAAAGAAACTACATCGCCTTATATGTTAATGCTTTCTAGTTTTAAAATCATAGCTTATAACATAGCTTATCTTAGTCACCTTTCTTATTAAAACAATCTTTGTGTACACTTGATATTAATCTTTCCTTTGAAAGTGTTGTGAACACAAGGCATTTCTAAGACTCAATATGTTTCCATAATAATAATTTCATTCTCCTTGGCCTTTTTTGATGCCCAGATTGTCACAACTCAGCTAGGGCGAGTTCTCTTACGTTAACTTCTTTGCCCATGTAGCAGGGTTCTTGATGCTTTTGGGTTCATTATTGCTGTCCTCGTTTTTGTCCCGTTTCACAATATGGCATTGGCTTGTCTCCGAGGAGTCCTGGTTCATTTTAGTGGAGAACTATACTGAAAACTACTCGGGCATGAGAACTGGTCATGGCTAAAGCTCTGTGCCTAGTGTTAGGTCAGTTTTAGTAATGACAGAACTGGGGGGAAATGTGTCTTTTTAAGATGATGAAGTCCCACCAACATTTCCAAATTTGTCTAATTATATTGCTTTACAACGCAGGGTTCTGTTGGCCACTAAGAATTTCTATGATGTTCACCTGTTCTAACACCAGTAATTTTTATATCACGCTTTCCATCCCTCTGCTTTAAACCATAATGATGCCAAAGGTGGTGTTTCAGAGACCTTTGAAAAGTTTTGACAGACAAATCTGATAACCTTTTGTATTCCATCTTATTAATAAAGTAGCTACCTTTTATTAAGGGCCTAAACTCAGACTCTGAAGCTAAGCTGCCTGAGTTCAAATCTCCACTCTGCCACTTACCTAGTCATGTAATCTTGGGTGAGTTACTTAACTGTTCTGGGCCTTAGTTTGCTCGTCTGTAAAACAGAGTCTTCTCTTTACCTTGGTATCTTCTCCATAGAGTTGTTACGAGGATTAAATTAATACTAAGTGATGAGAAAAGTACATGGCTCATAGTAAATGCCATATGTGTTTACTATTTCTCCAGCTGTATGGGTCCCAGGGTCTCCTTTCATTTTATGTATTTCCTTCTCCTCCCTGCCTTCTTTTTAAATATTTTTTTTCCTTTTTTAAAAATTTTGAGAAAGTGTGAATGGGGGAGGGGGAGAGAGAGGAGTGAGAGGGAGAGAGAGAGAATCCTGAGCAGGCTCTGCTCTATCAGCACAGAGACCCACGTGGGGCTCAAACCCACAAATTCATGAGATCATGACCGGAGCGGAAGTTGCAGGCTTAACCAACTGAACCACCCAGGGGCCACACCTTTTTTTTTTTTTTTTTTAAATAGAGAATGTGGATCATTTTGGTCTCTGAATTCATCGTTCATACTTACTAATGCTTACACTCATTAGATTTTGAACCCCCACCCCCCACCAGATCCCTAAAAGTTTGTTCCATTAACCAATTCAAAATCTCCCCGGTACAAAAATGTCCATTCGTTTTCCCTTTTCTTTTTTTCCCAAGCAATTTTTTTTTATGTGCCTGCCTCTTGAAGAAGGACTATCCCATCCCCTATTTCCGATATAGAAAATGTTATTAAAATAAAATTATAAGCATATGCCTCCATAAGGTCAATAAGCTTTCTGAAACTGAACAGATTCCATTCCATTCTTCTCTGCTGCAAATCCTGAACCTACAGTTAAATTCAAAGGTAAGAGGAAAGGAGTCAAATGAGTTGGTTTTGTCCACCCTGCATTTAATGCGTGTTGTATGGTACATAAACCTCTCAATGTGTCTGTTGTGCATTCCTGGGACTATTAGTAATTTTCCAGTGTAGTAGTGGGGCGGCAGCACCAGGCACCGGGGCTCCACGTCCGCATTTTATTGGACACGCGTTCCTGTTTAGTGCGTGTGCTACACCTCCAGCCGTTCCCTCCCCTGGGCCCGAGGGAGTCGGGGGAGGAGGTGGCTGCCATACGCTTGTGACCTAATTGCCAAAAAATGCCACAAGGTGCTGCACCAGGTCCTTCCTTCCTGGAAGGCACAGCGCCTCTGAGCTGCATTTCCCATCTGAACACAAGGGGGTGGTATTTGAAAGGACAACCCTGGGATCTGGAGGTCCAGCCTGAGAAGCAATCACTTGGGTTAGAGTCTGTGGAACTGAGAGCAGAGGCTTTGTTTGCCTGTACGAGTCCTGGCAGTTTTGTTTTAAGTATTTCTTAATCTGTCCCTCCTTCTCTAACTTCCTCCTCCTGACCCTGTTGAGGCTCCCACCTTCTCTTTTTTTTTTTTCTTGTGTGTTCATTTACGTGAACAAACCACATCTATGTAAAGTGTATGGTGACAGATGGGAACTAGGCTACTTGTGGTGGTCACTTCACAATATATTCAATAGTGAATCATGGGGTGCCTGGGTAGCTCAGTTGGTTAGATCATGAGCTCTCAGTTTGTGGGTTCGAGCCCTGCATTGGGTTCTGTGCTGACAGCTCAGAGCCTGGAGCCTGCTTTGGATTCTGAGTCTCCCTCTCCTCTGCCCTTGCCCCACTTGCTCCCTGTCTCTCTCCTTCTCTCAAAAATAAACATCAAAAAAAATAATGAATCACTGTTGTATACCTGAAACTACTATAATGTGATGTAATACCTAAAAAAATTAACAGATATAATTCAGTGACTTTTGACAGTTGTATGTACCTGTGGAACCCCCACTACAATCTAGATACAAAACATTTCCATCACTTCCCAAAGAGTCCCTGGGTCCCTTTATGGTCCCTCTCTCCATCACCCCCTACCCCCCGTAGGCAGCCAGTGGTGGTTTTGTGTGTGGGAGGGTCACTTTATCACTTTGTGTCACTGTGGACTTGTCTGCATTTTCTGTAAGAGAAATCATGCAGTACGGACTCTTCTGTGTCAGCATCTCTCTCTCGGCATGATGATTTTCGCTGTACCCATGTTGCATGCACCCGTTTTTACTGCAAAGTGGCATTCCCTTGTATTTATCTGCTCATTTGCTGATGCACATTGGAGTTTCCAGTTGGGGGCTCTTGTGAATGAAGCTGTGATGAGTATTACTGTACAAGTCATGACGTGGATATACGTCTTCACTCCTCTTGGGTAAAGTCCTAATAGCGGAATGGTGATGGAATGTATGGTAGACACAGGTTTAAAAAGAAAACTGTGTGCTTTTTGTGTCCTCAGAAATCTTTGCCTACTACAAGCTCACAGAGATTTTCTCCTGGGATTTTCCCTAAACATTTTATAGTTTTTGCTTTTTAATTTATACCTGTAATCCACTTGAATTCTTGTGTTTGGTGTGAAGTAATAGTATACATACGTATTTTCCCCATGTAGATACCCAGTTACTTCCTTTGAGCATCCTTTTCATTCCTGTTATTGATAATTTCTATGCCACCCTCCCCTACTCTCTCTCTTCTTTGATCAGTCTAGCCTAGGGGGTTCTCAATTTTCTTGACGTTTTCAAAAATTAGAACAGCTTTTGGCTTTGTTGATATTCTCTGTTGCCTATTTTTCCATGATATTGAGTTTTGCTCTGATATTCATTATTCCCTTCCTTCTAATTATTTTGGTGTTACTTTGCTCTTTCTCTAGCTCCTTTGGTGGACATTAGGTCACTGACTTTAGAGCTTTCTTGTTTTTTTAATTTTTTTTTTTTAATTTTTATCTATTTTGAGGGAGAGAGCATGAGCAGGGGAGGGGCAGAGAGAGGGAAAGAGAATCCCAAGCAGGCTCCATGCTATCAGTGCAGAGCCTGATTCAGGGTTGGAACTTATGAACCGTGAGATCCAATGACCTGAGCCAAGGTCAGATGCTTAACTGACTGAGCCACCCAGGCACCCCCAAACTTTCTTCTTTTTTAATATTAGCAACTATCAATGTCCCTGCATGCTCTCTTCAGTAGCACCCCTCGACTTTGCTGTTGTATTTTCATTATCATCCAGTTTGAAATATTTCCTAATTTCTTTTGGGATTCTTCTTTGACCTGTAGGTTACTTGGAAGTGTGTGGTTTAACCTCCAAATATTTCAGGGTTTCTTAGATATCGTATTGTTTTTTATTTCTAATTTGTGTTATAGTCAGCGAACATACTTTGTATGGTCTTACCTATTTTAAATTTATTGAGTCTTGTTTTATGGCTCAGCATATGATGTCTCTTGGTTTGTGTAAAAAAATAGGTATTCTGTTTTTGTGTTCTATAAATATCAATTAGAATTAGGTTGTTGATTACTATTACTACTGTTTATGTTCTTTCTGATTTTTGTGTAATTGTTCTATCAGTTGCTGACAGAAGGGTGTTAAAATCCATTACTATGGTTTTAGACCAGCTCTTTAATTTTGTTATTTTTTTTACTTCATATATTTTGAAGCTCTCTCATTAGACACACATTTTTTTATTGCTTGTCTTGGTGATGAATTGACCTTTTCATTATTATAAAATGTTTGCCACTGCTTTGTTCATACTGTGTGTCTTGTAGTCTATTTTCCCTGGTATTAATATAGCTATTCCTGACCTCGTAAGTTTACTGTTGGCCTTGTGTGTCTTTCTCCATCCATTTAGTTTTAACTGATCCATGTCTTTGTCTTTAGTGCAGGTCTCTTGTAGACAGCACATAAATATTGCTTTTGTATATATTGTGATAGTCTCTTTTACTGGACTATATAGTTCATTCGCATTTGCTAATTAATATGATTGGATTTAGGCCTATCATTTTATTGTTTTTGTTTATTCCCTCTAGTTTGTTTTTATTATTTTTATTTTTTGCTTATTTGTTTTGTTCCCCCTTTGATGATTTCAATATTTAGAATTCCATTTTACTGTATCAGTTGGCATTTTGCTGTATCTCTTTTCTCCAGTATATTAGTGGTTGCTCTGGGTATCACAATATACATCATTAACTGTTCACAATCCACTCAGAGGTAATATTGTACTACTTCGTGTGGAATGTAGAAATCTTGCGATGATATGGGTCCATTTCCCCCTCCCCCTTCTGTTATTATTATAGGTATTCCATCTGCACACATTACAAACCCAAATACACTCATTGTAATTTTTGCTTTAATAGTCTGTAATATATACAATATGTATATGTAACATATACAATGTGTAATCTAATGGTATTTTAGAGAAATTAAGAGAAAATCGTCTTTTATATTTACTCATATAGTATCTATTTCTGATGTTCTTCATTCCTGAAAATCTGTCTCTCTCTGGTATCATCATCTCTCTTCAGCCTGGAGACCTTTTATTTAGCATTTTGTGTAATGCAGCTCATATAGGGACAAATTCACTTAGTTTTCCTTTTTCTGACAGTAAGCTCTTTATTTGACTTTCATTATTGAATTATAGAGTGTTCCGGGATGAGTTTCTTTTAGCGCTGTCTTCTGGCTTCCATCGTTTTTGATGAGATATCCATGGTAATTCAAATTATTGTTTCCCTATATGTAACAGGATTGCTTTCAAGATTTTTTCCTTATTGGTGGTTTTCACTAGTTTGACTAGGATATACCAATGTGTATTTCTCTCTCAATTTATTGTTTGGGATTTGCTGAGATTCTTGAATTTGTAAATTTATGTCTTTCACCAAATTTTGGAAATTTTGAGCCATTACTTCTTTGAGTATTTTTCCTGCTCTAGTTTCTTTATCCTTCCTTCTGTGATTCCAGTTAGGCATTAGAAATTGTACCATACTTCCAGGAAGTTCCATTTATTATCTTCAATCTTTCCTTTATCTTATTCTTATTGAATGATTTGTTAATGTGTCTTCAAGTTCACTGACTCCATCATCTCCATTCTTTTCTTCAGTCTAGTGATTTTCTATTTCTTTGATTTTTTATTACATCAATTAGAAGCATATTTTCTTCGACCTCATTGTGCTCAATAGTTATAATAGCTGTTTTAAAATCCTTGTCTGAAAATTTCAACATCCAAGTCATCTCTGGACTGGCATCTATTGGTTCTCCTTTTTCCTGGGAATGGTCACATTTTCCTGACTCTTCGCATGCCGAGTAATTTTGGATTATAACCTGGACTTTGTAAAGGTTTTGTTGTGGAGACTTTGGATTCTGTTTTATTATTGTTCTGAGCAGCACTAAGGTTTTTGTTTTAGGTAATGAATTTGGTTAGACCCAACTCTACCCTGCCATGCTGTGATGGCTCATATCTCAGTTCAGTTCTTTAAGCTTTGGCTGTAAACCTCTTTGAGTTTGTTAAGCTTTGGCTGTAAACCTCTTTGAGTTTGCCCCATACATGCATGGTTCAGGGGTTTGCCGGAGACCTGAGCTGAGTCTATACACAGAATTTAGAGTTTCTGCCTTCAGGACTCTCCTTTTGGTTTCCCCTTTACTCTTGGCAGTCCTGGTTACGCTGGACTCCTTCTGTTTTTTTGTTTGTTTATTTCTACCAGAAAGATGATCTTTCTGTTGAATTTTTAAAGTGTCTGTGTGGTCTCCATGACTGTACTGCTCCTGGGCAAAGCTGCAAACAAAAACAAACTAATGAGTCACAGAGAACCTGTTCTAAGGCTATCACTCCCCTCTATAGCTTGCCTGTCTTTGGTCTCCAAAGACCTTAATAGATGCTTTTTTGTCTTCTGTCCAGAGTTGATTGATAGCTAATTTTTGCAGGACCAACCATTGGTTGAGTGCTCACTGCTCAGTGTTATAAATGCAGTTCTCATTCTCTGAACTAGGAAATTACAGTGGCCTCCTTGACTAATCTTCCTACCTATAGTTTTATTTCCTTCCAGTACAACTTTCACTTGGAGGGCCAGTGGTTGAAATAAAATCTAGGGCTGACTCTGGGCTTACAGAATTGGGTATAAAGTCCTTGTAAAGGTGCATGTAGCCCTTCACAAGCAACTTTTGTTACCTGCATACTTCACTAAGGTGCTTGTTCTTAACCTGGTATGTTCCCCAATTCTGGACCACTCATCCCTTTGTATCTCTTACTCTCTTTCCCTTGTATAACTCCAGGAAATCTTCATGGACAGTTCAGTCCTTTTCCACATCTTGCACTCAACATATTCTCCAAGTCCCCCCTTATAGTCTGTGGATCCCTCTGGCATGGGACTAATGATTTTGTTGTGTTATTTTCTCTTTGGTAGTCTGTATCCTCATAAGACTGAAATCAAGGATTGCAACTCATGCCCTATTTCTTTAACTGCTAACTAGCTCCCCTAACTTTACACACGACATGATACATAGTAGATAACATATATATATATATATATATATATATATATATATATATATATATATATATATATATATAAAAAATTTGGCATTAAATTTTAAGAGTACAGGGTTTTCATATCAGCCTTCAGCAGGTATCTGATGTGCACACAGAGTCCTTCTGAAATAGAACAAAGGATTTGTGTCTACCAGTCTGCTATGCACTGTATTCAATGTACCAATAAGGGTACTAACCTTGTCTTTTATGCCTCCTAACTATGGGTGGTCAACTCAGAATTATGTGAAATTGTCATTATTACTCTATTCTGAGAAAAGAGACAAGGCAGTGGGATTTCTGGAGCTTGTTAATGGGCAAGCCTCTTCTGCCTTGGTCTTTCCTAATGAATGGGAGAGTCCAAATATTGCTGGGGAAGCCGTGTGTGTATGTGTGTGTAGATGTTGTACCTCAGGCAGTAAGCCAGCAGCAACATTTTTCTATCCTGAGCATTAAGTGATAGGTTTGGAGCCCATCCAGCTGTCGCGGCTTGTCAGCTGCTAGCGAATCTGGAATGCATTCTCCCCCTGTACACCATTTCCCACTTTTGTGCAAGGATCCATAGACTAGCAGAGCATGGGTTTGTACCGGAGCGGCTGCTTTGCTCCTCGGAATCAGCCATTTGGAGCAGAAGCTCCTGAGCTGTACCCCACTTTCTTTTGAAACAAATGAGCTTCTTTTTCAAAGGACTTTTCAACTTTCATGTGTTAATCTAGTGTCTTACAGTAGTGCTTTAGCTTCAGGTCCAGCTTAAAACAAAAAAAGAAAAGAAAAAAAATTTTTTTCTAATTATGCAAATAACATGCTACTTATAAAAGTATTTATACATTTATTTATTCCATAAGTATTTATTTTGTATTTCTGACATGCCATGTTCTGAGGATATAGATAAGTAGATACGGTATTGCCTAGTGAAAATTTAGTCTAACAGTTGTTGGCAAGGATGTGGAGAAAGGGGAATGCAAACTCATGCAGCCACTGTGGAAAACGGTGTGGAGGGTCCTCAAAAAATTAAAAAATAGGACTACCCTACCATCCAGCAATTGCATTATTAGGTATTTTCCCAAAGAATACAAAAATACTAATTCAAAGGGATATATGCACCCCTATGTTTACTGCAGCATTATCTACAACAGCCAACTTATGGAAGCAGCCCAAGTGTCCATTGATAAATGGATAAAGATGTGGTCTGTGTATACTTATATAATATGTGTGTGTGTTATATATAAATGTGTGTATATACATATAAGTATTTTATATAAATGTGTGTGCATATTATACACACACTTACATGCACACACAATGGAATAGTATTCAGCCATAAAAAGAGTGACATCTTGCCATTTGCAACAACATGGATGGACCTAGAGAGTCTAACGCTAAGTGAAATACGTCAGAGAGACAAATACCATATGATTTCACTCATATTTGGATTTTAAGAAACAACACAAATGAACAAAGGAAAAGAGAGAGAAAGCAAAAACAAACTTAACTATAGAGAACTGATGGTTACTAGAGATGAGGTGGCTGGGAGGATGGTTGCATAAGGTGATGGGGATGAAAATGCCTCTCATCATGAAAAAAAATAATGAAAAAGAATTAACCTATTATGTACAAAAAAAGGAAAATTTAGCATTATGGAGAAATATACAGAAGAACTTAAAAAAAAAAAATTGAAAGTTCTCAATGCGCAGAGATAATCATGTTAACCCCGTTCTGGAATTTGCATGTTTGCACTTTAGGTGTCAGGCACCGTCACTTCTACTCTCATTCCAATATCCTCAACCCTCCTGCTCCTTTGTCCTTCATTTCCCCCATGGGGCAAATTTCCAATTCCTGAGCATCTAATCATCAACCTAGGTAATGTCTGGCTCTGGCCTGAAGAAAAACTATTTAGAATGCTAATTTTAATCCCAAGGAGCTTGTTCTACTTTATATGTTTGAGATTCTGAATTTTCCAAACCTAAGAAATACTAATTATTAAGTTATGGAGGTATTTCCCACTAAATTAAATTAATAGACTTACTCATTTTATAGTTTAATAAGGGAGTATTAAAACATGAGCTGTACCTTATTTATAATTGCAAGGAAAGTGGTAAATATCTAAGTGCCATCAATAAGAGACTAGTTAAATAAATAATGTACATCCATACAATGGAATGCTCTGAACCCATTAAAATATCTTGCGGACATAAAAAGAAAACTAATAAACATGGAAAGATAGTCACAACAAATTGCTGAGTGAAAAAGACCCCAAATTTAGCACAGAATAGGGTATTTCGTTTGTTTCCATTTATGCAGAATTGGATCCATATGTATGTACATGCACAGAAAACTATCCGTAAGGATGTGTTTCTTTAATTCCTACTGTGTAAGAGGTGCTCGAAAAATACATTATGACATGTCCATGTCACAGGGGAAAATCAGGTAATACATGCCATGTTTGTGGGGGACAGATTTGCTTTACTAAAAGTACTTTTTTCCTCCTCTCTAGAATAATGAACTACAAAGCAGGTTGGACTATTTAACAGAAACCCAGCCCAAGCCTGAGGTGGAAACCAGAGAGATTGGAGTAGGCTGTGATCTTCTACCCAGGTATTTAGGAATTTCCTATTTTTCTGACTCAGATTCCTCTTTGACTTAGGAAAATACTTTATGGGGCTGTTATTACCAGAATTGCATTCTTTCTATCAAAAATATTTCTGCAACAGTAAATGATCGCTGCTGAGAAGTCTGGCTGGTTTCTGAGGGAGCAGGGGCATTGTGCAGGGCAGAGGCCATAGTGAAGAGAGGCCTGGAGAAGCCACGTCAGAGAAAGATTGGCCCTGTCGTAAGTGCACGCATTTGTTTCTCTATCCATTCATTCATTCACTCAGCAAACATCAGTTGAGTACCTTCTTTGTGCCAGAGGCATAGGGAGAGGAATGAGATTTGGTTCCTGCCCCACATGCGGTCTGGGGAGACAGATATGGAGGCAGACGCTTACGCCAGTGCCAGGGGGGCCTGCGAGGGGCTTTGGTAACACAGAGGAGAAGTTCTAAGTCTTGAACAAATGCACCTGTTCCCCAGGGCCGTAACACTGTATTGTCAAGCACTGGCGCAAATAAATGATCTGTTTCAGTCATGACAGACAAACAAGAACGACTGCCTTGTTTGTTAAGTTGCACTTCTGAGCTCGAGGACTGACCTGTTTGTTCTTAAGCTGCTCCACACACCCATGCCTGGGTCTCTCCCTAGTAAGAGGAGAGTCTGTGACCTAGTAACTAACCCACCATCTCTAGGAGCTCAAATCTGTGCTTGGCCCAAAGAGGACATAAAACAAGTTTATAAGCATGTGGCTTGTGACTTAGGTAGCCAAAATCACAAAGTACCTCATATACTGTTTGTGGGAGGGCATATTTGTGTGTGTTGCATTAGACATTAGCAAGCCAGAAGAATGTAGAATCCTGGAACCTTGAATGGTTACATCTGGTGGGAAACGGCCATGAGCCGATCACCAAGCTGGGATGTAGAATACCTGGGTCTAGTCCCCCTAGCTAGTGGCGGGATACATTCAGGCTGGACTCTCTTTGCTGGGGCCTCAGTTTCCCATTCAGTAAAGTCAGTGGTTTGAGTAGGGGATTGCTCAGATTTAACCAGCACAAGCAGGGAGAAGGGTATGTAAGTAGACTCGAGGTCTCATCAATGTGGGGGACAAAGTACCGGATAAAAATAAAGCCAAAAAGAATGATCATGTCCAGGGCCTCCTTGTGAAATATAAAGTTTGATCATGTCTGTCCTTTTTTTGTTTTTCAAGAATCAAGTGGTTTAGTCCACTTTAATTGCCCACATAATAAATCTTGTTTGGCTAAGACGTGTATAAAACTATGTCTGAAACCAATAAATTGTTTGTTTTCCAATTCCCACATTTTGGCTTAAAACAAGGTTTTCAATTTGTATGCCGAAGGATAGCCTGCAGCAAACTTTTATGGCTAAGTTATGAAACCACAAAGCGGTTTTCATAATGGAAGTGCTGACAGACCCTTAACTTATGGCCATGGTGGACTTGGAAGCCACTTCAGTATCTAAAAGCAGCTTTTCCATAAACGGAACATTTGGTTTCCCCCAGGATCCATCTTAGCACTTTAACTGCGTAGGTCAATCAGCAGAGGAAATGAAAACTACGTATCCGCATTTCCGGAAAGGCAGAGTAAGATTTCATTCGCTTCCTCACAGATATTTATTAAGTGCCTACTATGTGAAAGGTGCCATGCGGGCCTGAGTGGTGAGGAGCTCGGGGTCTTTAGAGAGAATTCAGAGAGTAGCAGTTTCCCACCTGTGCTTGGTGCTGCTGGGCTCTGTGCTGGGGCTCAGGGTCAGGCCTCCGGATGCCTCAGGGGGTGAGAAGGTGAGCAAGGAGCTGGCCTGTGGGGACCCTCCCCCTCCTGGAAAACAAAACAAAACCAAACCTGAGAAACTCAGCTTTTAGTATGTTTTGTGTGTTGGATTCCAAGTGAGATTTTGTTTGAATAAAGAGTTCTATGGTCAAAAACAAATTAGAACCCCCTGGTCTAGTTTATTTATTATTTTTTTTAATGTCTATTTTTGAGGGGAGGGGGTAAGGCCAGTGAGAGAGGGGGACAGGGGATCCGAAGCAGGCTCTGTGCTGACAGTAGAGAGCCCAACGCGGGGCTGGAACTCGAACCTTGAGATCATGACCTGAGCCAAAGCCGAAGTCGGATACTTAAGCAACATAGCCACCCAGGAGCTCCTCCAACCCCCACCCCAAGTCTAGTTTAATTCCCATGTTTGAAAAATACCAAAATCAAGGCCCAGAGAGAAGTGATTTACTGGAAACCACACAGCCAGGATTAAAACCAGGTCTTCAAAGTCCTGGTGTGGTACATGTGTGATTTAAAAAAGAATAAATAGAGGGCTCCTGGATGGCTCAGTTAAATGTCCAACTCTTGGTTTTGGCTCATGGCATGATCTCACCGGTTCCTGAGATCAAGCCCCACATCTGGCTCTGGGCTGACAGTGAGGAACCTGCTTGGGATTCTTTCTCTCCCTCTCTCTGTGCCCCTCCCCGGCTCTGCTTTCTCGTTCTCTCTCTCTCAAAATAAATAAACATTCAAAAAATAACAATAAACAGAGTTGCTGAATTTATATATGTGTGTGTGTGTGTATATATATATATGTGTGTGTGTGTGTATATATATATATATATATATATATATATATATATATATATATATTTTAACAAAATTCCTGATTCTTACTTGGACTTTAAACTTGCATCTAATACAAGAGCCCATGGTGTTTTCCAGAATATTTTAAAAACAACTTCCAAAAGGTGCCTGGCTGGCCCAGTCGGTAGAGCACGTAACTCTTGATGTTGAGGTTGTGAGCTTGAGCCCCATGTTGGGTGTAGAGATTATTTAAAAAAAAAAAATCTTAACCCAGCCTCCTCCAAAATGTTTTAGATCAATAGAAGTATTGAATTAAGCCTCAATTATGCAGATGAGTTTTGTTCTCACTTCATGTTCTCTCAAAAAGAACCTGACAGGGGTGCCTGGGTGGTTCAGTCGGTTAAGAGTCCAACTTTGGCTCAGGTCATGATCTCATGGCTCATGAGTTCAAACCTTGAGTCGGGCTCTGTGCTCACAGCTTGGAGCCAGGAGCCTGGTTCGGATTCTGTGTCTCCCTCTCTCTCTGCCTCTATCCTGCTTGCTCTCTCTCTCTCAAAAAACAAAACATTAAAAAAAAGAAAAAAGAAAAGAAGAAAGAAAGAACCTGACAGTGTGGCGAGCCTCAGGCTGTGGGGCTTCCCTGCCCAGCCAGCTGCTGAGCACAGCCTTGGGCAAGGTACTTAATCTCTCTTAAGCCTCAAAGATTTCATCCTTAAAACGGAAGTGAAGAGGACAACATCAAATCTCACAGGGTTTCTATGAGGATGAAATGAAACCATGTATATAAAGCATTTAGCACGGTAACTAGTTAAGCACTTAATAAATAATAGTTATTATTACTGTTAACTAAACCAAAACTCTGGTTATTATGTAAGACGCTGTATCAAATACAAGTGAATTTGGGTATGCTATGATAATTTCATTAACTTAATTTTTACTGATGGTTATTAGTAATTTTGTGGGATGGATTGATTGTGAAATGGATTCAAGCCTATCATGCTCCAGTATGCATTAAGCTCTCCAATTAAACTATCAGTGGTTTGGAACCCTCTAGACATTGCATAAAAAAAAAAACCTCTGGAAGGCCCAGTGATGGATGAGGTCTCTTCCAACTGAGACGTCAGAAGTAAAACATAAGTCCCAGGGTGTTCCAGGCACCAGGCACGAAGCCCCACAGTAGAGCAGGCCACCCAGGACTCATTTCTGCCTGTACCTGCAAAGCCTTTCGTGCTGTGCTGCTGCTAACCGTGTTTGACTTATAATTAGAGCTGCTTGGTTTTCATGCTGGGAAAACTGGAAATCAGCCTTTTCTTTACTTTTAGAGCCAATAAGCCCCTTTTGTTGAACTCCTCCCCCTACCACCACCATTTCCCCATTTTTGCCAACACCATGTACTCCTGTGGACAGGGACCCTGGGCTCACTCACCCCCTAGTCTAGCACTTTCTTGATGCTCAATAAACATTTGTTGGCTGAATGAATGAAAGGTACATACCAAGTGAGGACCGACGCAGGTGATCTGTACTGTAATACAACCTATTTATTTACTTCATAAAGGACCCCGAAGAAGCAATTTTTGCTTATGTTTTACTTCTTTGTGATTATTCTCCCTCTCCTCACTAAACATAAGCTCCATCAGGGCAGGGATTTTCATCTGATCGCTAATTACCACCTCCGATCCTCACCACGGGAGCTTCTCATGGCTCTATCTTGGTTACAGTGGTTCTTGCAAAGCTGGCGGCCAGTCTCCTGGCTTTACTTCTGCCCTTCCCGTGCTGAGCTCTCAGGTAGTTAGTTCCAGCCTCTCCAGACACAAGTCCTCATTCCCTGCTGGGTGCTCCCAGCGTGCTGGCTGATTGATCTTCATACCCACCTACAGCATCCATAGCTGACTGCATCATTTTTTTTTCCATCGAAGCCAGTTCCTCTTAGTAGTGGTTAAGAACACTGGCTTAGAAATTAGACCTGGGTTTAGGTCCTGGGTCCGCCTCTCACTACATCTACAGCTTTGGGCAAATCCCTAACTTCTTTGAGTCTCAGTTTCTTCACTCAGAACTGGAAGGTTTTTGACAGTAATTCCCTCAGAAACTTGCTGGGATGGTGAAGTAAGATACAGGTATGAAGTCCCAGCATAGAGGGTGCATTTTCCTATTTCCATTGGTGGCCGCCACGACGATACCAGGTCCCTAAGCTCAGTACACCGTGGGCACTTCTGCTCCAGGATGGCCTCAGTGCCCACACAGTCCTGTCTCCTCCCTGCATGACCTGCTTCGTGACCTCCATACCCCCTGCCACCAGCCTGCTGGAGACCCAGGTTCTCTGTGTCTAGTTGACTCAAATACCACCTTCTGCCTCATGTCTCCTTTTCATCTAACCCTTGCGCTCCATACATTTCTAGAGAGCACAGATCTTAGAGCAAAGATGGAAGGAAAGGGCTGAGAAGGCACTCACTGTCATTTCAGGGGTTTTAAACACCTGTCTTTTAGAAAAGACTTAAGAGTTTGATTTGAAAGTTTGATATATATTAAGTAAAGCCACTGAGAGCAATTTCCAGTCCACTAGCCTTCAAAGAGAAAATGAAAAACAAAAAATGAAAAGAAAAAAAGACTTTTTCTCCTTGCCCCTTAGTGAAACTTGGCTTCCAGCAAGCTCATAAATTATGCCTGAATAGGTGTGATGTAATGGAAACCTATTCCCCGTGGTCACAAGTGCCCAGCACATAGTAAGCGCTTTAAAATGCCTCCATCTCCTATTTCTATCGTAGAGACCAGAACTCAAAGTAGTTTTTTGTCAAAGCTCTATTTGCTGACTCTGCTATTGTTTCCCCCGGGGGAACTGCCTCTTTATGGATTAATAAAAGGTTAACAATAGCCTTAAAGTGTTAAAGAAAATGGCTGAATTTTAGTTCTGTGGTTGAAATTATTTGTGTTCTTGAAATCCTGTTGTTTCCTAGTGATCAACCAAATAAAATACCTCACTTCCTTTTGAAAGGCTGGGATAGGAAAGCCTGTTTTTGCAACCCAGAACGTTTACCTTTATAAATATTTCTGGACTTTATGGGCTTTTAGGATATTATCACCAGAGACCATTTCCGTTATGTGGAATTTTCACAGTGGTTGGCACAAATCACCATCTGGCTCCTGCCCCTGGCACTCCACTAAAGTGCCTGGTCAGGTCACTGGGGACCCCTCAACTGACAGATCTTGTGGATTCCTCTATCTATGGCAGGTGACCTGCTGACCACTTACTCCTGGAAATCCTTCATCCCCTGGTTTCCTTCGTCATCCATACATTTAGTGATAGCTGTGTGCCTGGCCCGAGTGAGCTGCTAGACTCATGGAGAGGGGTGAGCTACGGTTTTCACCCTTCACGAAATTGTAACTGGCAGAGGATGTGTAGACCAATGGGGGCTGTGGGATACTTCCAGTAGTGTGCCAGAAGCCCGTAAGTCCTCTCCCGTAAGGGGAGGATGGTTTGGAGAGCATGGAGAAGACATACTGAATCTCTTAGAGAGAGACATAAAAGTTTAAAATTTCCCCCAAGCTTCTAACACACCGCCTAAGAAGCTGTATCCCAACTATAGTCGCAAATCACTTCAGGGTAGTGGGAGGTGTTAACTGCTGGGAAGGTTTAGCAAAAGTGACCTTGTGGAAGCAGAAAAGTGAGCACCACTGTTCAAGGAAACTGAAAACAAGCACAAAAAGAAAGGAATGATCGTTTCTATCCTTGCGGTGCAGAATCAGGGAAACTGTCATATTGGAGGTGATGTCTGAGTCTTGAAATACAGGCAGGGATTCACCAGACCCATTTGATGAGGGGAGCATTCAAGGTGGAGGGGGCAACATGAGAAGGGCAGTGTGGCCATGATGAAAACCATGGGAGAAATAGCAGGAGATGGTAGAGGGCTTTTAAGACCATGCACAGGAGCTTAGACTTCATCCAGGAAGCAATGGGGCAACATTGAAAAGTCTTAGGAACAGTATTGTGCTTCTTTTATCAGTGAGATCTCTTTGACAGCAAAATGGGTAGAGGATTTGAAGAGGGGGAAGACTTGCTGAGACGGAAGGAAGGGAGACCATTTAGAATACTCCTGAAGTATTCAAAGATAGTCAAAGATAAATGTTGAGAGCCTGAACTCCGGCAGTGGCTGAGGGAATAGAGAAGACAGATGACAAAACAGTAGCTAAGGAGGTAGATTCCATATCACTTTGTGAAAGACTGGCTATGGGCAGTTCAGGGAAGGGAGCGGACTCGTATCTCATACGTACAATTGGTCATTGCAGTAGTTGGGGTAAGAAATGTTAGCTGCTGTAACAAAAAGCCCACAAACCTCAGCTTGGCAAAATACTGATTTCTCGTGACACAGTCCAAGACTAATTGGCATGGGCCTCCTTGCACACATTCAGGAGCCCAGATTCTTTCTAACTAATGACTCTGCCTGGGTTTTGGAGACCTTTTGGGCCCTCCGCTACATCCTCTGCATGAAAGGGAAGAGATTGGGCATGGAGGGTTATGCAGAGGATTTTCTGGGCTAAACCTGGAAGTAATATACATCATTTTTGCCCCTTTAGTCATATGGCCCATTACATTGCCAAGGGGGCTGGGAAAGGTAGTTATGTGTCCAGGAGGAAAAAGAAACGGGATATTTTCTCCATCTCAGTCACCAAATCCTGGTTAATTCTACCTTCCCAGTATCTCCCTACCTTTTCCTGGCTACTTCACCTTGAGTGCTACAGTCAGAATTCAAGTTCTCATGACCTCTTTCACCTCCTAAATAGCAAAAATCTGTTCACTTTCTGCCTTCAGACTAACCCCTCTGCAGCCAACCATTAGTGGTGCCAAGGAATCTTGCTAGAATAAGAATATGAGCATATCACTCCCCTCCTTAGTGGCTCTGTGTCCCCTTCTGAACTCCTTAGCAGGGCACACAGGCCCCTTCCACACCAGGCCTCGTCTTCTGCCATTTTCCTTCGTGAACTCTTTGCTCCAGTCCTACCAAGTGTGTCTTTCCACACCCAGAGTCCTTGTGTTCACCCTTCTTTTGCCTTTGCACACACTATCCCTTCTGCCTGAATTTCCATCTCCTTGTCCACCAGAGGAACGCCTAAGCACCCTTCAAGATGCCCCCTCTGTGCAAATTTCCAGATGCCCTCCTCCTAAGTTCCGCGAACTCGTTCTGCCCTCAGTTTGCCCATAATATGTTAATTCTTGTATTGCTCAAGGTCCTGGCAAGACAGGAAGATTGAAGAGACTTAGATGAAGG
The DNA here is from genome assembly GCF_018350215.1 of Panthera leo. Classification (NCBI taxonomy): domain Eukaryota; kingdom Metazoa; phylum Chordata; class Mammalia; order Carnivora; family Felidae; genus Panthera; species Panthera leo. The sequence goes on along the minus strand of NC_056684.1, from coordinate 46,782,148 downwards.
CTTGGGAAGCTTTGAGAAAAGTAAATGAGGGACAGTGGCTTACTCTGGAGCTAGCACAGTGGAAGTGGTCACCAGACTGGGCCTCTGCAGAGGCAGGGGGAAGAAGCCAATAGAACACACAAAAGGGGGGTGCTGGGAACTGTGGCCTCTGCTAGAGGAATGCAGCCAACCACCAACCTGCAGCCTGGCCAAAAGGGAACAAATATGATGACTTCACTCCTTCCATTCTCTTATCCCCTGCTACCAGTTCCCAACTGGTCAAAACCAACTGGAAGCTAAATTCTAAGGGAGCCCGTGGATGCTGACATCAGGTCAGCTTCCCAAAGGCACAGAGTGGGGTGGAGAAGGGGGAGAGTTATCCGAATGGGCAAATGGAGAGTATCCGGCTCATTTTGCATCTATTATAGTACCTAACACACTACATTAAAATCATTTTATTTTTTTATTAAAAAAATTTTTTTAATGTTTATTTGAGAGAGAGAGACAGAGTGTGAGGTGGGGAGGGAAAGAGAGAGAGGGAGACACAGAATCTGAAGCAGGCTCCAGGTCCTGAGCTGTCAGCACAGAGCCTGACTTGGGGCTTGAACTCACAAACTACAAGATTGTGACCTGAGCCAAAGTCAGACACCTAATCGGCTGAGCCACCCAGGTTCCCCTACATTAAAATAATTTTGAGTTCTTTAAATACATGTTTTTTTTTTTTTTCTGAATGATATTTAGCATGACCTTTCAAAATTGCTAAGATTAATGGTCCCTCTTATAATATTTAAACAAAAGATTCAACTGCATTCTGTCAGTTTATTTTCAGGCTGCCGTGGCTGCAAAACCATTTTCTAGAGCTGTCTCACTTGAAGACTGTGGGGAGTTTTGGTCGATCTTCCTGACTTGCCTTTTCTCGTTTCTCAGCCCAACAGGGAGGACTCGTGAGATCGCAATGCCTTCCAGGAATTACACACCGTACACACGAGTCCTGGAGTTAACCCTGAAGAAAACTCTGACTTAGGCGCCTGGAGACAGTCGCTTTGGACAGAGGGACAAAGGCCCTAGAACCCTGTGGCTTGAGGCTGGGAAAGGTGGCTACCACCTCGTCCTATACAGGTTTAAGCCAGAAAGGAGATTGCTGACTCTGATCTACTTCTAAAACATGAAGGAAAGCGGAGGTGGAAGGGGAGGGCAGGAGAGAGAGGTGTCGAGGTCATATTTCAAACACCCAACCGTGCTATACTGGGCCGTCATTAGCTTTGGGAGTAGACACTGAAATTCTGTCAGGAGAATTCCCTCACAATTTATTTTCTGTTTTACTAGCCTTCAGCTGGGAGGAAAAAGGGCATTAATTTGAAATTTCACGTTATTCACGTCAGGATCATTTGTTACAGCATGAAGGTTTTATTTACCCATAAAAGTATTAGAGGCAGTGTTTCTCTGGTGCCGAGAAGCCTGTCTGCGGGAGCGTGGGCACCTGGGGAGACCTGGCCAGGAGGGAAGGCTTCCCAGCATGCAGACGCTCTCTCTTCTTGGTGCCAGGATGTGTGTGGGGTGTGGGAGCCGCGGCTGGAGACTGGCCTCCTGCGGGCATGGGTGCCTCATTCCCATGTGCTAATCCTCCGGTTTAATTTGTGCCTTATGTCTGTATGGGGCTCACTGAAATCAATGTATTTATTTTACCTGTGATTTTTTTCTTTCTCATTTTAACTGAAAAAATTTTGTATGTTGTGGAAATGTAATCATTTCATGTTTTCAGTATCGACTGGTGTTTTTGTTAAATGAATAATTTGTTCATGCATGCTCTACTTTGATATTACAATCTGTGTCACATATGTTTAATAAATGCCATATATTTTGTTCTACCCGTGTTGGCTCTGTGTTTCATCCATGGGCAGGTAGAAGAGGTAGACAGCGGAACCGGGATCTGGAATGTCAAAGTGAGGGCACAGTGATCTTTCAGTCAGTAGTCCTTAGAAGCATTTATAAACCATAAGAGAGGGTGTGTGTATGTGTGAGAGAGCACCAGCGTGTGTGTGTGTGTAAACCCTGAACATTATCTGCAAACTCTAATATTACATAGTAATTTTATCTTATTGAAATGAAAAATAGCTTTGTATGCAAGGTTTTATCCTAAATAAAAAAGTAACATTCTATAATAGTGCCTCTATCAATATTTTCATTTCATTCCTTCTTGGCTTTCTTCACACACACACACACACACACTATTTATTTTGTTTTTAAAACAAACATGGCAGTATACTGAGAAGCAGAATCATGATATTTAGTAACATGGGCTCTGGGGATTGAGCTCGGTCACTAGTATATGCTTTGGGCAAGTCACAGAACCTCTTCGAGCCCCTGTAAGATGCAATCAGTGATAGTTCTTTCCTAACCGGAGTTGGTGTGAAGATTACATGAGTTCATGTCCATGAAATTCTAACATGATGCGTGGCACATAGTAGGCACTTACTTACTAAGTGCTATTATCAATACATACATTTGTAATGTACTTACTATACTGTGATCAATCTAGATATGGATATAGGTATATAGATCTATGGTACTGCTTCTTATAATTAATTGGATTCCAGTTTATTGGCATACTATGACTTCCTGGACCTATCCAGTCAGGTTGGAATTTTGGAAGTTGTCTCCTTTTCTTAAGCAGTCCTCTGATGAATCCTCTTCTACATGCATCTTTGTACACTTGCCTAACTACTTTCTCAGGATCAATTCCTAGAAGAGGAATCGCTGGGCTGAGACAAAAATGATGTAAACTTGGGGTGCCTGGGTGACTCAGTCGGTTAAGCGTCCGATTCTTGATTTTGATTCAGGTCATGATCTCACGGTTCGCGAGATTGAGCCCCACACTGGGCTCTGCGCTGACAGCACAGACTCTTTCTTCTCTCACTGTCTCTCCCCCTCTCTCTCCTTGCCCCTCTCCCACTTGTGTGCACATGCTCTTTCTCTCTCAAAATAAAGAAACATTTTTAAAAAAATTATGCCAACTTAAGTCTTCTGGTGCATATGCTCCAACCGGGGCTGTGGAAGTTTGTGTCCATTTAAATTCTTATCAACAGGATGAGAATGTGGTTTCCTGACCCCTTTGCCAACACTGGGAATGAGAAAACGAAGGAGTATATAAAGTTGCTTGCTTGAGGCAGATCTGTCCCCCTAACAGGCAGTGAAAAAAGTTCCTTCAGGATATTGCCTTTGGATACCTGAGCTCAGGGACTGTGCAGGTGTGAGCTGCAGGCCTGTAGGCGTCCCTAGGGCCCAGAGAGAACATGGGCAGCAAACAGGAAGCAGGCCTGGACTTAGAGGAAGCGGGCTTGCTTTCCCCGGGATCCTGCAATCAGAGAAGGCCTGTTGCTTAGTCAAAAGCAAGAGCCAGCCATGGAGACAGAAAATATTCAAGCCCTGTGACCGAAATGGGGTTAGAATCTGGGTGGGACTGGCCCCAGAGGGCAGACTTCAGGGCTGGCAGGGAAAGGGACATCTGGAAAGAGCTTGGAGTTGCTTGATGTGACAGGCCCTCCCCCCTCTAGAGGGGGCATCAACCAAGGCTGACCTCTGAGCTGGTGGTGAGTCTACCCTGGGCACCCTCTTCCTCCCCCAGCAAATGCTGTCTTCCTGCTCCAGGAGCTCTGGGGGTGGTCCCCCTAGGGTAAGGGGTGGGGTGGGAGCATGTGACAGGAAGGGCAGGATTCCCTCGTGTGTTGGCTCAGGCCACCTCAGACCACAGTGCTCTTCTTCACATCCAGACTCAGAGGCCCAGTTCAGTTCAACCAGCGCATGCCATCGGCGCTGGGGAGACAGACATGTGCACCTCGAGACCATCGCCTCTGCAAAATTGTTCCCAGTGAGTCTGGCTCTTCCTGATCTCTGCTGTCTCTGAAATCCCAGGGGTACTTTTTTTTAGGCCCTCCTTCTTCTCTTATATCTAATGACTGATCATCATGTCCATTTCCTGTCTCTCCAGTGATGTGAGTTCCTTGGGAGGTAATTTCCCATAAAGGAGGGGGCCCATTCCAAACCCTGATAATCATGAAGAAATCTACAAATGCAAAGTACCCCAGAAAGAGCCCTGGCTGGGGAAGTACAGGACACCAAGAGTTACTGAGCCAGACCCGGCATATATCCACTAAATCTTGGCAACTATTCTATGTGGAAGATATTACTAGTGCCATTTTGTGGACAAGGAAACAAACTCAAAGAGAGATGAAAACTGTCTGAAACCACACAGGCTTAATTCCAGAACACAGGTGGGAAGTCCGGAGTCAGTCCCGGGTCTGCAACTAAATCACAGTACCTGTTTGGTGAGGCCACTTGAGCTCTCAGGCTCAGTGCTCTCACTGAGTAGTTTTGCCTCGAACTCAAACTGTACCCCCCTCATAGGCCTGCTGTGCAGATCATGTGAAAGAACGTGGAAAAATCTGCCAGCACTGCACCAGACACATGCCAACAGTTGCCACCTGCCATTATTACTAGTAATCATTGGGAAAGAGGTGTTGCATCATGAATATTTGCAAATCCAAGGATCTCCTCTTATTGAACACAGATTAGAGACTCCATGAAGACTAGTGAGTGAGATTGTGTGGGAGGGAAGTGGGGAAAAAAATGTGGCTGGATACACAGATTAAATAAACTGTAGTGTCCTTTTCCTCATATGCAAATCTGAGAATAACCCATTTGATTTTGTCAGGAAAGGGAAAGGCCAAAAAGGAGACTGGAGATGTATTTCTGCAAAGAGAGACCAGAGGCAAAAAGAACCAGAGGGAGACTGGTGGCTAAATTTTGGATAATGTGTCGGGACAGGATTAGATTACTAACATACGGTGTGTAGTATAAATTATTTGAGCACTCTTTGAAAAGACTACCCGTTTTCCACCTAATTGCTTCGGTACCATTGTTGAAAATCACTTGGTGATATTTGCATCAGTCAATATATACACTCACTACTTTGTTACATCGATCTATTTGCCATCTTGATACCAAGCCTACACTCTCTTGATCATCAGAGTGCTCTAATAAGGTTTGAATTCAGGTGGCACAGGCTCTCCAACTTTGTTCTTTTTCTAAGTGGTTTAGGGTATTCTGGGTCCTTCACATTCCCATATGAGTTTTCCAGTCTGTCCATTTCTACCAAAGGCTGCTGGGACTTTGATTGGCATTGCCCTGAATAAGACAGATCACCGAGGGGAACACCAAGACCTCACTGCTGAGTCAGGCCAATTTGGAGCGACATCATGGCCTAGCTGGCAGTGCTAGTCAGGTCCTGAAGGTTGGGGTTGCTTCCCCGTCTTCAGTTGGTAAGGTGCCCAGTAAAAACTGCCATCATGTATTTTGATAAAGGCATAGTATAATCTTTGTGGAATTCCGAACAAAATATTATAAGAAACATTAATTTGTGCCCAAGGGCCATAAAACCCATGTAATTTGAATGCAATAAAATATAAATAAATAGCAAACAGTTCTTAGGGGTTTTCTCTTAATTTTTCAACACATACTTTTGAGTTTTAACATACAGCATTTACAGCATTCACCTTCCTGAATTAGGGGTGGGAGGGGGTTAAGAAATAATTAGTAGGCAATTTTTTGGCCCTGGGACTTTTCTTGTAAATGTTTTCTTTGGCAGCCATACTCTTGAGAACAGGAAGTTACTCTCTTGTTACAGATTTAAGACTTTTCTGAGCCAAATAACAGAAAGCTGGATTAGTTCTGAAATGAAGAGGGGGAAAAAAAAAAACAACTCTAGGCTCTTGCTGGAGATTAATGACATCTTGCAAATATTTTAATTCTCTCCTTTCCTCTTAACTTGCCACCCTCCTAAACAAAACACATTCAGCCTGAAAAAACTTAACTGGTCACTTTGTGGCCCAAACCCTAAAATAAAATGTCTTTATGGTACCCATGAATTTATTTAAACATTTTTGGGGGGCTGGGAAGGAAATTAGGGCTGTCTCAAGTTAACCTTGTTTTGGTCCCCAAATCCTCCATATGGAATTAAAAATAGAAAATATGTTATAAAGATGCTAATGTTTCCACAGTGATCATAAAGATTCATAATTTTCTTTGACGTTTTAAAACGGCTTTTCTTAAAATTGGTAACAACGTTGTGTCAAGCTTTGTAAACAATGACTATGTATTGAGATGCTTACAAACAATTCTTTAGGAAATATTCAAAACAACAGAATTAGAACCTTTGATTCTAGCACTTATTAGTTGGACTGTACAAGGAAACTGGTTTCCTCCCAGAAAAGGCTGAGTCTTTCTGGGTTAAAATTCCCTTTTTATACTTAATTCTAGAGAAAATAAACCCTGTAATCTTAATGAAATTTGTACTCCGGGGGGACGTTAATTCTATAAATTATCTGAGAATTGTTTATGGGGATTCTTAAAACACAGAAGATGTTAGGGAAACTGAGATTCAGAGGTAAAGAACACTTCCATGTAGTAAGTATGTATCTTCTACTAGTGACCTAGGAAGTTTCCATGGGATTTACTGTAGCCTCTCAGAAAAGAAAAATGTTGGGCAAAAATTTTCATTTATACTCCTGACACACCCCAACTCCAATGCCCTGGTACCCAGGGTCTGCACAGAGGTGGAAAGGGTCTGGGGTAGGGTAATGGGGTGAGTGGCTGGCTGAGGGGATGCTCACCCAGACGGTCAGTACATGCCCATCTTAAAATCACTCAAATTCATGATTTTGAAAAACTCTGTCCTGTCAAAAAAATCCATTTGTAGAGTGGACGTGGCCCAAGACCCACAATTTGCAACCCTTTACTTACATTATCAAACATTTTTTTTTCTGTGCATTATAAAAAATAGTCCTTCAAACTACCTTTTTCTCTTGTCTGTTGGAAACGATGTTCCTCTCACATCATTCATTATAGGACTTTTTTTTTTTTTTTTTTTGTCTTCTGACAACTTCAGGGTTTTTTTTTAAAGCCTTATAGACAATCTTAAATTACTCAGAGCTGTCATCCACTAGATATAAAAATTAAATTAAGCTCAAGAATTCTAGGTGATGGAAAACATTATCCAGTTCCATAAGATATGGGCAAGTATGGGAGTACAGCAAGGGTTGATAAGACCCGAAATATCATCAATGTTGGAGGAGTATTTATTTACAGGGAGCTACCTGCTTCCTGGTTTACTGCATACCAAATATTTCTTCTCAACATTTATGAGCTTAAATAGATGCAGATGTTGCCAAAGAATGTATTAAAACATTAATCATCCTAGAATCATATCATTTAAGCGTTGAAAGGCATCTTGGAGTTTGTCTGGTTCAATACCCTCATTTTAAACAGGAGAAGACTGAAATCCAGAGAAACTGGCCACAAAGTTAGTGGTACATAAACCCTCTCCCCATAAAGACATAGTTGGAGATTGACAGCCACCCCTTCAATTTTCTGATCTCGATCACCTTTATTGTCCTATTTACTATGCTTGACTGTTCTCTCCTCCAAAGTTTTGGGAAGAAAATCAAGGACTTTTTCTTTTTTGAATAATTCTCCCTACTATATATTTCATGGGCATCCCTTGTGCCTCCCCCTCACTTCCCCTAGCTGAAGCTTTCCAGAGCTGTGTTCTTTTTTGTGCAAGACAGAACATTAAAGGTGACCAGACACTTGATTCTGGCCAGGTCTAGCAAGAGGAGAGGGGTAGCCAGCTTTCTCGAACTCCATCCTGCTGCTGGTCACCAGTTTCTTTATTTCATAGCCTCTGATAGACCTCAGACTGCAAAGAGTGAGATATATTGTGTGCTGACATTATAGTCAAGGCCTGGTTCTTCTTTCTCTCCACGCAAGGCTCAACTCCGAACTCCCTTCCACGTAAAATTTGAAAGGAAAGGAAAGGAAAGGAAATTGTGACATCTCACCCTTTAGTGACTTTGCAAATTACCTCCCTTACTCTCCTTTTCTATTTTCTGATAAATATATGTGAAAACCACTTTATTTGAGCACAAAAGAAGCATAAGCATATTTATCTGCATTTATTTTTGATGAAATAATTTTTATAGCCATCTTATGATATACGATGTACTCAATGTTTTATGAAAAATCTCAGACAAGGTCCATTCACATATAGGAGGTCTGCCCTCCAGCATGGAATCTGAACCAATTCCAAGCCAAGTTTTATTTTGACATTCTCCTACTTTGCCTGTTCTACACATTCTCCAAATCCTGGATAGGAGGCCCTCTAGGATCTTCCTGCTATGTAAACCCTGTTGTAATACTCTCTCTGCTCTACTCTTCCTCTCCAGTTGTTCAAAAACCTCTCAATTTTCTCCCTTTACCTCCTATCAAACTCCACTCCTTTAGTGGAAGTTATCACCTTAGGTCAGATAGCCATTTGGAACCAATTCGTACTGGTGTGTAAACGACTGGTAGGCCACAAACCTTTTAGAAATATCTATGGTCTGAAAGGAAGATCCTTGTTAACCTAGTAATCTTGTTGCCGGAATTTCAGTGTGTCACAGGGAAGTGAAATAAGTCAAGGGGAGGGGAAGATATTTTAGGTCAAGAGTCTGTCTTGATTCTGAAGAGATTCTTTCTCCTAAACTGAGAAGAGAGGCCTCAGCTACAACATCTATGCAGTCTATACCACAAATCAGTACATCTGACCTTTTAAGAACTTTTTTTCTAGTTTGTGAGTTTGTTCATATGAAAAATCAAAGATGTTATTCAATCACAATCACTTATCTAACCAATAATCTTCATTAAATTTGCTAATTAAAGTAAAATTACATGAATTTTCAGAGAATTAAACATTTAATTATTTTTTTCTCTCAAATCTCTCTTCCCACACTATTGTAAAGTTCATAAAATGCTGTGGTGGCCAGAAATGGAAGATTTGTCACCAAATAACATTCAACCATGTGAAAGTCTGAAGAGAAAAGAATTCTTTCCCTTCAACTTGAACCTTATTTGGCTGGGATTTTCTCACCAGAGTCTTCCTATTTTTTTTCCATGGGCAACTGCCCCCTTGATTAATCCCATTTCCCTCGGTCTTAGTTTTTCCAAGCAGCTGAGCAAACAAAAAGGCAGGCGTCCATTTTAACGTGCTTCCTCCCTCAAGCCCTCTGGGATGGGCCGTCTGTTCATCCTGTTCATAAACCAGTGGCCTGAATGTGCTTAGAGAAAGCAGCAAGGATCTTCTATCAGGATTAATTTTAATAGGCCATAGTCTGTTACTGGGGAGCCACAGCCCTGGTAAATGGCTTTAAATTACTATTTGCTGATAAAGAGGCAGATAGGAGTTGAAAATTTCGTTCCTCATTTCAAACAGTTTGGATAACTAATACAAGAATTTACTTTTAGTGTGGAGTACATGCACTATACAGCCTCAGCCCCCCGGTAGCCCAGGAAAACCTTTTGTTGCGGTGGGATTACAGTAAAATACAAAGAAGGAGGAATGTGACATTTTGTAGAACAGAATTCTAGAGCTGTAAGGGAAATGAAGGATTTATCTGTGACTTTCTCAGCATAAGACTTCCTATGAAGCTTTCTGTGTCTGGTTTCTGTGCAGAGAATCCCTACTGCCACTTCTACTGTTTTATTTCCCTCTTTACCAGTTCCTTTCCTTAACCGTTTTTCACTCTGCTCTTCTCGTGGCAGATTCCAATTCCCTGTTTCCTTCTTTGTTTCTCTCCTCTAACTGGCCAGGCTCCTGCCGGTTATTTGTCAAGTTCTGTGCTGAGGGGCCGACAGACAAAGCAGCAGGGCAAGGAACGTCACAAGATGCTGGCACTTGTGTCTCCTTCTGTAAAGTGGGCTGGTCCCCAATGCCCTCTGAGAAAGCAGTTTGGGGACTGACCGGAAGAGCTGGTTTGGGAAATGGTACACAGATGTCGGCCATTATTGTTCAACAAAGTCTAACATTTACCATTTTTTATTAACTTTCCATTAGTTATGGCTGCAATGGTTTGAATGCTCAGCATGTTCAATTCCCAAACGAATGCTTGAAAATAAAACACGAAAGAAATCAGAATTTGATTCAAATTTGTTTATGAATCTTGGTTCCCGTGTCTTCTCCATATGCCCAGCTCATAGCAGGGGCAGAGCAAAGGCCAGCCTTTGCTCTCGTCAGCCCTCTCTCCCTGAAGTCCAGCTATGATGGAGCCTTGATTTTCCTAAAGACTGATGCTATTAGGCTCTGTATCAGTCAGGGTTCATCAGAGAAACCGATGCAGTAGGATGTGTGTGTGTATATAGATAATCATGTGAGCCAATTCCTGAAAATGAATTCCAGAGAAAGAGATTCAGCTCATGTGATTATACTTGCAGGTAGGCAGCAGGCTGGAGAGCCAGGGAAAAACCACTGCTGCGGTTCAAGTCTGAAGACTGCTGGCCGAATTCCTACTTGAGTAGGGGAGGTCAGTCTTTGTTCTGTTAAAGGCTCCAACTGATTGAATGAGCCCCACTCACATTATGGGGAGGAATTTGCTTTACTCAAAGTTCACGGATTTGAATGTTAATCTCAGACAAAAAACACCTTCAAAGAAACATCTAGAATAATGTTTGATCAACTATCTGGGCACCATGACCTAGGCAACTGACACACAAAATTAATCATCACAGGTTTCTTTTTCGGTGATCATTATTCCCAATAACTTTGGTTGAAGTATCAGCTTATCCTCTCCTTCACATTTTTTGGGGGGACTAACCTTCCACTAATCATCATTCTGCTTCCCAAGTTCCTACCATTTGGCAGGAGTTGGGCTAAATCTGTCATTTATACTTTCATCGCACACCACTGCCACTGTGACCACACACCACTGTCAATTCTAGGCAGAGAGACTGGGCATGCTTCCACGTGGCTCCCCACAATACTCTCCCCAATACCCTCTGGTGATCCCAACATGGTGGAAGGACCATATGTGGGCTGAGAAGCCCAACAAGTGTGGAACTGAACACTTCTAGTCTTTGTACAATGACATTAGTGTTTTCCACATCATCACTCCAAGTGAAGGAAGAAAATTAGATTTTTTTAATATTTACTTTTGAGAGAGAGAGAGAGAGAGAGAGAGAGAGAGAGAGAAACGGAGAGGGGGGAAGGAGTAGAGAGAGAGGAAGACAGAGAATCCAAAGCAGGCTCCCGGCTCCAAGCTGTCAGCACAGAGCCTGACGTGGGGCTTGAACTCAAGGAACCATGAGATGGTGAACTGAGCCGAAATCGGACGCTTAAACTACTGAGCCACCCAGGTGCCCCGAAAAATTAGATTTTTTAAGGAAGAAAGCTCTCTGACAGCAGTTAGAAGGAAAGGACAGATTAGACAGGGATAGGGAAACCTTTTAGGAGCTGTTATAGTAGTTCGCTCAAGGACATGGACAATGGCAATGGAGGCAATGCTGGCTGTGTGGGGAGGTGCTGAAAGGGTGGAAAGAGGGAGAGTGTCCAGAGAAGAAGGTATTTAGGCTGTTGGGTTGAGGACAAAGAACACTGGGAATGAATACTTGGTTTTTGGCTTGGGCAACTAGGTGGACGATGATGCCATTAAACAGTGGGAATTTTAAAAAAGGAAGAGTGGGTTGGGGGAAGGAAAATTAATTTCAGCTTTGGAAAAATTGAACCTGAGAAACCTTTGGGACATCCAGGTGGTAAGGTCCTTACCCTCGCTCTAATTCTAGCCTTAGAGCAAAAGTCTCCAGAGATGAAAATCCTGAAGAGATTGGTAGCATGGGACTTACATTAGCAGAGAGTTTTAAGAAGGAGGAAGTGGTCACAAGGTCAGAGGCAGCAGGGAGGAGAGAGACTAAAACCTGCATCTTGGGTGTGACAAACACGAGAGGGTTTGTGGCACTGGTGAGAGCAGTGAAGATGTGGATTAATAAGGTGTGGATAAGTCTTTCAGGAAGTTTGTCCTTGAAGACCCAGAAAAGGGTGGAAGCTAGATGGGGTACATTTAACAGCTTCACTGGGGGGTATAACCAACATGAAATGCACCAGACATATTTTAAGTGTACAGTGGGATAAGTTGTGACTTCTCAAATGAATATAACTCTCATAACCATTATGACAATCAAGACAATGAACATAATCACCCCCCGAACGTTTTCCGTCGCCCCTTCATAATCCTTCCCTGCCACCCCACCATCATTAGGCAATCACTGATCTGCTTTCAAGTCACTAAAGTTTAGTGTGCATCTTTTAGAATTTTATATAAAAGTAATTGTACACTATGTACTTCTTTTTTCTTGGCTTCCTTCCCTCAGGATAGTTGAGAGTCACTGACGTTGTTGCATGTGTGACAGTATTCGGTCCTATGGACATACACAATTTGTTTATCCATTCACCTAGCGGTGGACATTAGGTTGTTTCCAGTTTTCTGGCCATTACAAATAAAGTTGCTATCAACATTTAGGTATAGGTCTTCAGATAGACACATGCTTCCATTTCTCTTGGGCAAATACCTAGCAGAGGAATGGCTGGGTTATGTGATAGGTTTTTAGAAACTGCCAAATTGTTTTCCAAAGTGGCTATATTATTTTACATTCCTGTTAGCAGTGTATGGGAGCTCCAGTTGTCTCACATCCTTTCCAACACTTGGTATGGTCAGTCTTTCTAATTTCAGACATTCTGATAGTTGTGTTATAGTATCCCCATGGTATTTTTAATTTGCATTTTCTTAATGAGTAATAACACTGCTCACCTTTCATGTACTTATTTTTTCATTTGTACACTTTTGATGAAATGTCTGTTCAACTCTTTTACAGCCTAACTTTGGAAGTGACACTCTGTCACTTTAACCATTTGTATTACTTTTTACCATATTCTATTTGTAAGAAATAAGTCCATAAATCCATTCCACATTCAAAGGGAAGGGATTCCTATAGGACAGGACCATTGGGAGGCATCCTAGAGGCTGCCTACAATGGATAGCTTCCCATTTCTCTTGGAGTAAAATTTAAACTTCATATCCTAGTCTACAAAGCCCTGTAAGATCTAGCCCTGGCCTTTTGTTTGTTGTTTAGCCATGCTGAGCTCCCTCTCCTTTTAGAGCCTTAGTATTTCTTCCACCTTTTACTTAGGATGCTTTCCTGTCAGACTTTCCCACAGCTAATTCTCATCATTCAGGTCTTAGCTTATAAATTACCTTCACTGAAAAACCAACCTCAATCACCCTCAATCAAGGTAGCCTCCCAATCACTCCTTATCAATCCACCCATATTAATTCTCTCTGTGGCACTTAGTACCATCTAACAGAATGGAAGTTTCAGTGTGGCAGGAAACTTGTCTCATTCACCACTGTATTTCCAAAGCCTAGATCAGTGTCTCATGTGTGATAAATAAATATTTATTGAATGAACCAATGAATGGGGTCTCCAAGGAGGTAAAATACATGGGATTCAAATGACAGCTGGAGGGTTAACCATGATTAATGTTCCTGTTATTACTGCTGTTTAACAAACCACCCTGAACTTAAAGATATAAAACAACAACCATTTTCTTATGCCCCAGAACTGTTAAGTCAGGAATACAGAAAAAGCCTAGTGGGGATGTCTCTACTCTACAGTGCCTGGGGCCTCAGTTTGGAAGCCTGGAAGGCTGTGCCAGTTGGGGGCTGGAATCATTCAAAGGTTTGTTCACTCGTATCTGGTGGTTGATGGTTCCTTTTGGCTGAAACCCCAGTTTAGGCTGACAAAACACCAAATACCCACACAAACTCAGGTTTCTGCATGGCTGGCTTGCTGGCTGAGTTCCAATAGTAAACACCCCAAGAAAATTAGGTGGAAGCTGCATCACCTTTTACTATGAAGACTGAAAAATCACTTTTGCTGTAGTCATAAGCATGCCCAGATTCAAGGATAGATTCATTTCTTGGGAGGAGGAGAGTTAAACTCACGTAGTAAAAAGAACACATGGGATGGGAAATAGTTTCGCTGCCATTTTGATGGACTCCAGGCATATCACAGCCAGTTTTGTGGCCTGATAACTAATGGGAGAAAACAGAGAAGAGCAACCTGGAGATTCTGAGGATCATTGCTACCAATTTTATAATTGATTTGTAATTTTTATCTTCAACTCTTTAAGGACAAATGAAAATCTTTCCCAGGTTTGTTTTTCATCTTTTTAAATTGCGTTCAAACAACACCCTAAGCAGCTTGGTGGCAATGGAATGGCTAAATCATCCTGGCAGAACTTCACATAATGATGAAATTGTCGTTTCCTTTAATTCTTCATTTTGAATTTGTCTTGCTTTCTAATAGCCAAATTCATTAGTTTACCCTGTGGGCTATTACTATTCTGGAGATTAGTCCAAGTACCACCAGAAAAGTGATTTAGATTTTTTTAAAAAGGGCAGTGAAAACCAAAAACAAACAAAAACTAAAAACACTTGTCTAGATTCAATTTTATAACAGGTGGGCTCTTGATATGCAGTTGGAATTCTTCAGCAGAGATTAGCTGCCTGTGGTTTGTGGGCTCTGTTTCTTTCAAAGTGTTTTCCTGGTTAGTATGGAGACGTTAAAACCTATGGCACTCATTGTTTCTCTTTGTGTTAAATTTCTCCATTTTATATCATTTCCCCTGACACTGCTATTAGAATCTGTGTTTTTTTTTAATTTTTAAAAAATGGTTTTTTTGTTTTGACAGAGATAGAGCATGAGCAGTAGAGGGGCAGAGAGAGGGAGACAGAATCTGAAGCAGGCTCTAGGCCCTGAGCTGTCAGCACAGAGCCTGACATGGGGCTCCAACTCATGAATGGTGAGATCATGACCAGAGCCAAAGTCAGATGTTTAACCGACTGAGGCATCCAAAATCTGTGTTCTAATACTTATCTTTTGTTTGTTTGCTTGATGGATCATAAAATAAGAGTTTGCCTATTTTCATTCTGAAGAGAAAACCGAGTGCTTTTGTTTTAGGGTAATGTTTCCTCACTTGCCAAACCTCTTGGTTACTGACAAGAGAACTAGACAGTTTGTGTATGGGAGGTTGGTTGTTAGGAATTCTGGTTTGTATTATGACATCCTGGAGTCCTAAGCTATGTTGTGTAAAAGATTCTATCCCAGGAGAGCAGTTAAGATGGTGGAGCACCATGCAGACCCTGAGCTTGTCTTGTCCCTGAAACACAGACAAATCAGGACCAAACCATTTTTCAACACCTAGAAAGTTGATCTGAGGATTAATGCAACAATCTGCATAAACTGAGCCACAGAACTAAGCAGGTACGCAATGCAGAGAGCTGAACTGCAGTAGAGAAAAGCCACAGAGGGTAGGGAGTCATTTTTGCAGAGACAGGACAGAGAGAAAAAGAGAAAGGAGGACAGTGCTATGCATTGGGATCATGTGAGAAAAGCACTCCCCCAGAAAGCAGATAAAGAGAAAGAGTAAAAACACCGAACAAGAAATCTGTTCCACAAAACCACGGGCAGGGGGAAAGTAGAGGGTTTCAATACTACCAGGATGCTATAAACAGTGGAGGAGCTCAGTGCCTGGCAGGGCTTGGGTGAGGAAGTAGGGTGAATCCCCAGGAGCAGGATATGCCACATGGGAAGAAGTAGTTCCCCTGCATGGAGAGCATGTGATGGAGGCCATACCGCTTCCCCACAGGCAAAGGTCCCAGTGGACCCCTGAGTGTAACCACATTTGCTGGTATTGGGACAAAGATGCCAGAGTATGGTGAAGCCTGGAACCAGCTATGTGTTGTGATTTGCCATAATCTTTGAACCTCTGCTGCTGTGTGATTGCACAAATGTTTTCTGGGGCAAGCCAGCACCTGACCATTGGTCAGTGAGACCCTCCCCTAGAGAGTTGGGTCCAAGCTGTGGGGGTCTCTGAGTGTGGGGTTTTGAAACACAATCCTATCTGAGATAAAACTCTGGAGAGTGGTGCCACCTGGCAGATGGACAGCTTGGACTTGAACAGGGTAGAGGTGGGGAGTGGACAGAAGCCTGAGACAAAGAAGGGGTGCTTGATCATGGGTCAGTGAGAGTGTGAAGTTCCTGTGTCAGAGACTAAGGAGCTGGGTGAAATCATTTCCATCTCTCCCACGCACACAACCACTCACACTGATCCACCCTAATAAGCCCAGCAGGGCCACCTGGTGGAGAATGGAGCCATTACACCAAGCCCCACCCAACTGTGCCCTCCAAGCACATCCCAAGACAACCACCACAAGTCACTTCACCTGTTTAGTGTACTATAGAGGGGTACATAGTTTTGGTTATAGGGGAAAGCAGATGTAACTTCATTTGGGTTTCATTCTGTTTGCTGGTTCATTTATTTGTTTGTTTTCTTTGTTTCTGTTTTTACTTAAATTGTGTTTTTTTCTTTTCTTTCTCTTTCTTAGACACAAAAAGAGAACATTTTTTCATTTTTTTCACTTTTTTATTATTTAATTTTTTAAATTCTATTTCATTTCATTTTATTCTATAAATATTTTTTAATTAAATTTTTTTCTTGCATTTGCTTTTTCTTTCCTTTCCCTTTTTTCTCTATTCTATCAAGCTCTTTCAACAAGCAGACTGAAACACCCAGGATCTAGCTTCCTTTGTTTTTTTTTGTTTGTTTGTAATTTTTTAATTTTAATTTTTTATTAATTTTTTCCCTCCTCCAAAATGACAAAATGAAGGAATTTACCCCAAAAGAAAGAACAAGAAAAAAATGACAGCCAGGGACTTAATCAACACAGATATAAGATGTCTGAACTAGAATTTAGAATCATGATAATATGAATACTATCCAGGGTTGAAAAAAGCAGAGAAGACACCAGAGAATTCCTTTCAGCAGAGATAAAAGAAATAAAATTTAGGCAGGCCAAAATGAAAAATGCTATAACTGAGATGCAATCTTGAATGGCTGCCATGATGGCAGGATGGATGAAGCAGAGCAGCAAATCAGCAATACAGAAGATAAAATTATGGTGAATAATGAAGCAGAAAAAAAGAAACAAAGGCAAAAGATCATGATACAAGACTTAGAGAACTCAGTGACTTATTAAAAAAGAATAACATCTGAATCATCAGAGTCCTGGAAGATAAAGAGAGAGAAAAAAGGGCAGAAGGTTTATGTGAGCAAATTATGCCAGAAAACTTCCCTAATCCGGGGAAGGACACAGCAAAATCCAAGAAGCACAGAGAACTCCCAGTAGATTCAAAAAAACTGACCATAGCCAAGGTGTATCACAGTCAAATTCACAAAATACACAGACAAGGAAAGAGTTATGAAAGCAGCAAGGGAAAAAAAAAGTCCTTAACCTTTAAGGGAAGACAGATCAGGTTCGCAGTAGACTATCCACAGAAACTTGGCAGACCAGAAAGAAGGGGCAGGGTATATTCAACATGCTGAATCAGAAAAATATGCAGCCAAGAATTCTTTATCCAGCATTATCTATTGTCATTCACAATAGGAGAGATGAAGTGTTCCCCAAACAAAAACTAAAGGAGTTTGTGACCCCTAAACCAGACCCTCAAGAAATTTTAAGGGGGATTCTTTGAGTGGAGAAAAGACAAAACAAAACAAAAAAGAAAAAAGCAACAAAGACTAGAAAGGACCACAGAACATCACCAGAAACACCATCTCTACAGGCAACACAATGGCATTAAATTCCTATCTTTCAGTACTCACTCTAAATGTCAATGGACTAAACGCTCCAATCAAAAGTCATAGGGTAACAGAATGGATAAGAAAACAAGGTCCATCTATATGCTGCTTACAAGAGACTTATTTTAGTAAAGACACCTACAGATGGAAAGTAAGGGGATGGAGAACCATCTATCATGCTAATGGCTGTCAAGAGAAAGGTGGAGTAGCAATACTTATATCAGACAAACTAGATAAAAGTCTTTAAAATAAAGACTGTAACAAGAGATGAAGAAGGGCATTCTATAATAATTAAGGGGTCTAGGGGCACCTGGGTGTCTCAGTCAGTTGAGTGTCCGACTTTAGCTCAGGTCATGATCTCGCGGCCTGTGAGTTCGAGTCCTGCGTTGGGCTCTGTGCTGACAGCTCAGAGCCTGGAGCCTGTTTCAGATTCTGTGTCTCCCTCTCTCTCTGACCCTCCCCCGTCCATGCTCTGTCTTTGTCTGTCTCAAAAATAAGTAAACGTTAAAAAAAATTTTTTTTAAATAATTAAGGGGTCTATCCACCAACAAGATCTAACAATTGTAAATATTTATGCCCTCAACTTGGAAGTGACCAAATATTTAAAGCAATTAATCACAAACATAAAGAAACCCATTGAAAATAATACCATAATAGTAGGGGACTTCAACACCCCACTTACAACAATGGACAGATCATGTAAGCAGAATATCAACAAGGAAACAATGGCTTGAATGACACACTGCACCAGATGGACTTAACAGACATATTCAGAACATTACATCCTAAAGCAGAATACACTTCTTTTCCAGTGTACATGGAAAATTCCCCAGAACAGATCACATACTGGTCACAAATCAGCCCTCAACAGGTACAAAAGGATCGAGATCATACCTTGCATATTTTCAGACTGTAACACTATGAAACTTGAAATCAACCACAAGAAAAAATTTGCAAAGACCATGGATACGTGGAGATTAAAGAATATCCTACTAAAGAATGAACGGGTTAACCAGAAGTTAAAGAGGAAATTAAAAAGTACATGGAAGTCAATGAAAATGAAACATCACAGCCCCAAACCTCTGGGATGCAGGAAAGGTGGTCATAAGAGGGAAGTATATAGCAATCCAGGCCTTCCTAAACAAGGAAGAAGTATCAAATACACAACCTAACCTTACATCTAAAAGAGCTGGGGAAAAAAGAGCAAATAAAACCCAAGACCAGCAGAAGACAGGAGATTAGAGCAGAAATTAATGCTATCAAAACAAAACAGAACAAAACAAACAGTAGAACAGATCAAGGAAACCAGAAGCTGGTTCTTTGAAAGAATTAACAAAATTGATAAACCCCTAGCCAGATTGATCAGGAAGAAAAAGCAAAGGAGCCAAATAAATAAAATCATGAATGAAAAAGTAGAGATCACAACCAACAATGCAGAAACACAAACAGTAATAAAAAAGAATATTATGAGCAATTATATGACAATAAATTTGGCAATCAGGAAGAAATAGACAAATTCCTAGAAACATATAAACTACCAAAATTGAAACAGGAAGAAATAGAAAATTTGAACAGACCCATAATCAGTAAAGAAATTGAATCAGTAATCAAAAATCTACCACCAAACAAGAGTCCAGGGCCAGATGGCTTTCCAGGGGAATTCTACTAAACATTTAAAGAAGGGTTAACACTATTCTTTTGAAGCTGTTCCAAAAAAACAGAAATGGAAGGAAAACTTACAAACTCATTCTACAAGGCTAGCAGAATCTGGTGATTCCAAAACCAGACAAAGACCTACTAAAAAGGAGAACTACAGACCAATTTCCCTGATGAACATGGATGCAAAATTTCTCAAGATATGAGCAAACTGGATCCAACAATACATTAAAAGAGTTATTCACCATGATCAAGTGGCATTTATTCCTAGGATGCAGGGTTGTTTTAATATCTGCAAATCAATCAATGTGATACATCACACTAATAAAAGGATAAGAACCACATAATCCTCTCATCAGATGCAGAAAATGCATTTGACAAAATACAGCATCCTTTATTCATAAAAATCCTCAAGAAAGTAGGGATAGAAGTAACATACCTCAAGATCATAAAGGACAAATACAAAAGACCCACCACTAATATGATCCTCAATGGGGAAAAATTGAGAGCTTTCCCCCTAAGGTCAGGAACATGACAGGGATGTCCACTGTTATTCAACACAGTGTTGGAAGTCATAGCCTCAGCAGTCAGACAATACAAAGAAATAACAAGGATCCAAATTGGCAAGGAGGAAGTCAAACTTTTACTCTCCACGGATATCATACTCTATGTGAAAAATCGAAAAGACTCCACCAAAAAACTGCTAGAACTAATCCATGAGTTCAGCAAAGTCGCAGGATATAAAATCAATGCACAGAAATCGGTTGCAATTCTATACACAAATAATGAAGCAGCAGAAAGAGAAGTCAAGGAATTGATCCCATTTACAATTGCACCAAAAACCATAAAATACTGAGGAATAAACCTAACTAAGGAGGTGAAAAATCTATTCGCTGAAAACTATAGAAAGCTTATGAAAGAAATTGAAGAAACACATAAAAAAATGAAAAAACACTCCATATTCCATGGACTGAAAGAACAAATGTTGTTAAAATGCCAATAGTACCCAAAGCAATCTACACATTCCATACAATTCCTATCAAAATAGCACTAGCATTCTTCACAAAGCTAGAACAAAGAGTTCTAAAATTTATCTGGAATCAGAAAAGACCCTGAATAGCCAAAGTAATGCTGAAAAAGAAAACCAAATCCAGAGGCATCACAATTCCGGACTTCAAGGTGTATTACAAAGGTGTAATCATCAACACACTATGGTAGTGGCACAAAAACAGACAGATCGATGGAACAGAATAAGAATCCAGAAATGGACCCACAAACGTATGGCCAACTAGTCTTTGACTAAGCAGGAAAGAATATCCAATGGAATAAAGACAGTCTCTTCAGCAAATGGTGCTGAGAAAACTGGACAGTGACATGCAGAAAAATGAACCTGGTCACTTTCTTATACCATACACAAAAATAAACTCAAAATGGAGGAAAGACCTAAACGTAAGACAGGAAGCCATCAAAACCCTGGAGGAGAAAACAGGCAACAACCTCTTTGACCTCAGCCACAGCAACTTCTTACTTGACATGTCTCTGGAGGCAAGGGAAACAAAAGCAAAAATGAACTACTGAGACTTCATCAAGATAAAAAGCTTTTGCACAGTGAGGGAAACAATCAGCAAAAGTATAAAGAAGATATTTGCAACTGACACATCAGATAAAGGGTTAGAATCCAAAATCTATAGAGTACTTATCAAACTCAACACCAAAAAACAAATAAACCAGTGACAAAATGGGCAGAAGACATGAATAGACACTTTTCCAAAGAAGACATCCAGATGGCTAACAGACATATGAAAAGATGTTCAACATCACTCTTCAGCAAGGAAATACAAATCAAAAGCACAATGAGATACCACCTCACACTCGTCAGAATGGCTAAAATTAACAACTGAGGAAACAACAGATGTGGAGAAAGGGGAACCCTTTCTGCACTGCTGTTGGGAATGCAAACTGGTGCAGCCACTCTGGAAAACAGTATGGAGTTTCCTCAAAAAATTAAAAGTAGAACTACCCTATGACCCAGCAATGGCACTACCAGGTATTTACCCAAAGGATACAAAAATGCTGATTTGAAGGGGCATGTGCACCCCTACATTTATAGCAGCACTATCAACAATACCCAACATATGGAAAGAGCCCAAATGTCCATCAATTGATGAATGGATCAAGAAAATGCGGTATGTACATATACAATGGAGTATTACTTGGCAATCAAAAAGAATGAAATCTTTCCATTTGCAACAACATGGATGGAACTAGAGTGTATTATGCTAAGCCAAATCAGTGAAAGACAAGTATCATATGATTATACCCACATGTGGAATTTAAGAAACACAACAGATGAACATAGGCGAAGGGAATCAAAAATAATATAAAAAAAAAAGGGAAACAAACCATAAAAGACTCTTAAATACAGAGAACAAACTGAGGGTTGCTGGCGGAGTGTTGCACAGGGATGGGTTAAATGGGTGATGAGCATTAAGGAGGGCACTTGTTGTGATAAGCAGTGGGGGTTTTATTTAAGTGATCAGTCACTAAATTCTATTCCTGAAATCAGTATTACACTATATGTTGACTAACTTGGATTTAAAAAAAAAAAAAAAAGATAACGGTATCATGTCAGGGCTATTTAAAGCTAAAAAACAACAACAAAAAAAAAACCCTGAGGATCTAACTTCTGCTAGGTTACATTAAATGCAGTTGTGGCAAATGATACCGCCTGGCAGCTGTGAGACAATTACAGACAAGAATAGAACGTGCCTATCACAGCTCTAAGTAAATAATAGGATGTCTGTGTACTAATTTTCAATGTTAGTGTCCTTTAATAAAATTCATTTTTTAAAAAAAATTTTTAATATTTATTTTTGAGAGAGAGAGACAGAGCATGAGTAGGAAAGGGGGAGAGGGAGAGAGAGAGAGAGAGGCACAAAGAATCCAAAGCAGGCTCCAGGCTCTGAGGTGTCAGCAACAGAGCCTGAGAGAGGGCTGGAGACCACAACCATTAATTACATCATGACCTGAGCTACAGTCGGATGCCTAACTGACTGAGCTACCCAAGTTCCCATAAAATTCATTTCTTAAAAAAAAAAAAAAAAATTCTATCCCGTATTACTGAAAATATCTTCACGATTATTATGGCTGATACTTCTATAAAAAGCTCAAGATTCTGTACCTATAAAAGGGACATTTCATTAAGAGGAACATGAGGGAAAGGCAGTGAGAAAAAATGAGAGAGGGAGATTCCATCAATCAATACCTGCCATATGCATTAGGAGAGACAGAAAAGTACAAACTCAACTCACTGACAGAACTCCCTGACTTACAACTTTGTTAGAAAGGAAAAAGAAATCACTGTGGTAACATAATTGGAGAGGAACAATATGCTTCCTATACTGAGGTTTCCACTCGAAGAGGTATAGTTATGCTCAAAAGAAAAAGCAACTGGGGCTGGGATAATCTAGGAAGGCTTGAGGAGGAGAAGCCTGAACTTAGATTTATAATGGGCTAAAGGAGGAGGGACAGCTTTCCACAAAAGGAAAACAGTAGGGGGCAAAATTCTGAGTCCTGACAGAAAGGCACCCTGGCCTCCAGACACCTGTTGTCCAGGACCAGAATGGGTTCACTAGTGAGGGTTGAATAAAGGCCTCCAGCTGTGGCCTAGGGACAGTATGAGGGAGTCTTTGGGGGAGTTTACCAGGGGACAACTACCTGGCCCAAAGGCCTTACTCAAGTATTTCTTATTTAGCTGGGCTGGAGGAGGTTGCTGAAGTCCTTGAAAGCGGGGCTTATGCTGAGAATTTTGATACTTTAATCTGAGTGGAATGGATGAGATTGGGAGGATACAGAAATAGCTTCAGCTGTACTCCCTGGAGTAGTTTCAGATTTTATCTAGATCTTCTGATGAGGGAATTGCTCTGTTTACTATAGCACTTCACATAGGTTTGAGAAAATTTAAATTTTCCACATCAAAGAATGGGGAGGTGGTGTTGGAGGTTATGGGGGTGTCCAAACCTCCCAATTGATACCTGTTGTGACTCTTGTATGCTTCCTAGTCTTTCCTTTGGGACACAGCTCTGATAGCTTAACCCCAGAGAGAAGGTAAGACCTGTTTGGGATGCTTATTACACTGCTGTACTCTTAACAGCCTGAAAAAAAACCTTTCAACAGTTTTAAACATTTAGAAAAAGGCATAAAGTGAAAGAAGGAGATTTTCAAATTGGTGTGGTAGAAAGAGGAGCTGGGCATTTGAGTGAAATCTGATGCTGTCACTTACTAGTTTTGTGCCCTGGGAATACTTGTTTTTGTGCCTGTTTTTCTACAAGTACAATAGGGAATTGTGAAAGAGGTTTTCAGCTGGCTTGTACAGCACCTCCCATCATCATCTCTTGCAGACCTTTGGGAATACGTGTTGTACTGGCAGAGCGAGGGCGGGGGGCAGAGGGGAAAGTAAAGGTGTCTTGGATTGTCTCTCTCAGAGTGCCATAAAACTAGTGGGCTCAACCAAATGTCTTGCAATACCTGAGGCATGCAGCAAATGAAGAAAAGTCCTGCTCCAAATGCCATAGGACCACTGAGAGTCCTCAAGAAACCCTCCAACTTTAATCTGAGGACTTCACTAAGCCTTGGGCTAGGACGCACGCAGCACCATAGACCAAAACCTGTCTGGCGCGTTCCCCCAACTTCATCAGTGGTTAACCAACTCATCACTCAGTTTTCTATGTACATTCCACTTCTTCCAAACACCTGCCCTAGCGCCCATAGCGATCTTACTATTGTATTGTTTTATTATTACCGGATTAATCTCTGCCTCCCTCCACCCCTCGGTAGACTCCATAACGGCAGGGATCGTGGATACCTGTCGGGATTACAGTTGCACTAGCAAACACTTTCTGAATAAACCCGAAGAGCTGATGAACCGAGAAAACACACAAGTCGCACACGCGGGCCCAGACGAGGGTTGACACCTCCCCACCCCCGTAACTTCCGCCCCTTCCCGCTCCTCCCAGCGCCCCCTTCTCCTTGCCTGTGTTTGTTTCCGGTGTTTCAATAAAGCTCGATTCGGCTCGAAGAAGACCTGTTCTTCCGGGAAAATGGCGACTCCCGCTCGTGCCCCGGAGTCCCCGCCGGTCGCGGATCCGGCGCTAGCCGCGGGGGCTGCTGAGGAATCCGAGTGCCCGCCGCCTCGCCAGCCTCAGCCCCCGCAGAATGTCCTCGCTGGCCCGCGGCTTCGAGCCCCAAGCTCCCGAGGACTTGGGGCGGCGGAGTTTGGCGGAGCTGCAGGAGATGTTGAAGCGCCAGGAGAGACTTTTGCGCAACGAGTAAGCTTGGGTCCCGCCGAGTCACTGCCAGCCTCCTTTGGTTCGGTCTTCTTGGGACGCGTTCCCTCGCCTTCCGCCACATCGGGTTCCCTACCCTGGAAGGTGACCTTGCCTCAGTCAGACCTTTCCGGTCCCGCTGGCGAGCGGACGGCCTCCAGCCGCAAAGCCGGCTGCGTCCTGGTCTGGCACGTAACGCCTGCGGAGATTGCTTGTATGCTGAAAGGCTGCTTACCGTTTCAGCTGTTCCTTAGCTTCGCGTTGATTTTAATTGTTTGACTACTTCCTTGAAGGGAGGGTCTGTGTCCTAAATCCTTTGGTAATCCCGCTCCCCTGCGGCCCGTATCGTGCCCAACACATCTTGTCAATTTCATCTTTCGATCGTATTTTTACAGGAACCGTAGGAAAGGGTAAGAGTGATAGGATATAAAGTGCAGATATATTAGGCAGAAAAAGTTTGTCTCATTCAGCTGGCCGACTTGACGGTAGCAGGGGAACGATAAAATGGAAGCGATTTTTTAGGAAGCTTATTTTAGCAGCTTGGTGCAGGATGGTTTTGAGGGAATAAGAGAAGACAGTTGGTTATTTCCAGCGAAGTTCCCAGCAAGAGGGCTGTATTTGAAAGGTAGTTATGGGACTGGGAAAACTACATCAGGCATGGAATAATTTGAATATGTAGGTGACAGAGAGTGCTGAAGTTTCCAGACTGTATAGAGAACCACTGATAAGAACAGAAAACCTGGGGAGGGGAATAGCTCTGTGGTTGATTTTTAGAGGGTACTGAGTTGAGGGGAGAGTTTTATCTACTTAAAAGCTGGAGAAGCCATGAGGATCAGGAGCGAGAAGGCTGGGAATACATAGGAATTGCAACTGGAGAGGAATATTAATGTTGAAATTGTGGGAAGGAATGTAGTGTGAGACATAGAATAGGGAACCCGAAGTATAATCTTCCCTCCATCTATTATATGGATAAAGAAAAGAGAATCTGAAAAGGAACTTCTGTCACTTAGCAAAAGGGTCAAATGACCATTTGGAAGCTTTCTAGTAGAGACAAACACTTGGACTTTTTGAGAATGGGATTTTGATCTAGAGCAGATAATTAACGTTTTTGGTCTCTGGGACCCCTTTAGACTGTTAAGACTCACTGAGCCTCCCAAGGAGCTCTTGTTTTATGTGTATCTACTGATATTTACTGGCGTATTAGGAATTACAGTTGAGAGATCTTTAAAACACCAGAATACACAATGATTAGCCATCAGAGCAATGATACCATCACATATCATGTGACCTCTGGAAAACTCCACTGTACCCATATGAAAAAATGAGCATGGATATGGCAAATAATGGTTTAGTATAATTATGAAAATCATTTTGACCTTGCAGACCCATCCACCTTCCCTCCCCAGTAAGATCTTGGAAATCACACTTTAAAAACTGCTGATTTTTGGAGTGTCTTATGGAGTATTATCATATGCTTAAAATACTTCGGCTGAAATTTAGACACATGAGGCATATTCCTTATTCTTCCTACATCCCTTATTTTTTAGGGTATTTAGATCACGACTCTTATTTCGTTCCTCTTTTGAGACCGTTGGAAATCAGATTTTTTACTTAAAGATAGATTTTTCTCCCTTTGAGGATAATGCTTTGTCTTTCTATCTCAAGTTTAAAAACATGGCTGTAACATACACATTTTTTTTTCCATTTAACAGAAAATTCATTTGCAAATTGCCCGACAGAGGTAAAAAGATCTTAGACTCTTTTGCCAAACTGAAAGCTGCCATTGCGGAACGTGAAGAAGTTAGAGGAAAAACTGAACTGTTTCATCCTGTTAGTTTAGACTGTAAGCTAAGGCAAAAAGCAATTGCAGTTGTTGATGTGGACACAGATAAGGCCCAGGATTCTGACCAGATACTTGATACTTCGTCTCCAGTTTGTGGCTGTTCCTCTGTAAGTAACTTCAAGTCGTCTGAAACAACCTCACATCAGCATCCTACTCACAAAGGCGATGAAGAGGCTCCAGAGGTTGAGGACAGAGTGAGCAAGTGCCCGGTTCCCAGTAGCAGAGCCAGTGTGCCTTCCTCTTCTGAAGCTGGTGAGCGTCTCCCTCAGCATCGTGTTTCAAGTCAGGCAGAAGATCATTCTAGCAGCTCGGACAACCTGTTTATTGATAGGTTACAAAGGATCACAATTGCGGACCCAGGTGAACAGCATTCAGAACAGGACAGGAGTGCTGAGACCTTGGCAGGGCTTTGTCGTGGGGCACAGAAGAAGCCTCATTACATGGAAGTGCTAGAAATTCGAGCCAAGAACCCAGTGCCCCCACCACATAAATTTAAAACTAATGTGTAAGTACCATCAGAAACAGGCCTGTCATGGGAACATACTCTTTGTTAAACTCAAAAAACTGGGAGAATGCTTTTAGTTTGCTGGACTTTGTGTGGGATCTGCTTATAGTTAGGTAAGAGCATATTGTGGAAACAGCCTGGCTGGGGTGGAGGATTCATGTTGGAAAATCCTTTAGGTTTTTAGCCAGAATTGAAAAGGTTTCAGAGAGCAGGTGGAGTATTGAATTTCAGGGTGTTTAGCCAATATTTGATATTAAACCCAGAGTTAGAGAATTTATTATGACTTTATTTTTCACAACAGTTTTTTGGTATGCAGCTCCCCCCTTAGATTAGACAGTAAGTTAAGGGAAAAGCAGCTTTAGAAGCTTACAGACATCTCGGTGAAAAATATCTGCGTGCTCATGATATGTAAGCAGCTGGTGCTGGGGTGACACACAAGTAAAGCTCCTGCTCCTCAAAGAGCTCAGGACCTAGATGAAAACCCAAGCCTTACACATTTCAAAGAACATTGAACTATATAATAACTTCAAGGGGAAGGGAGCCGAGAAGGGTTAAAGAAACTGAAAAACAGATTCAGGCAGGACTGGCAAACTAACCTTGCCATAGTTTTGTGTCTGAGTCTCCAGAAAAAGAAAAGCTCTTTGAAGAGAAAAGAATGTTATTCACTCATATGCAGATGTAACATTCAAATCAGGGAATGGTTACTGGTACTGTACCTGCCTGTATTTACCAGGATGTAACATCAGATACAAAATGGAATCACTGCTGTCTTTCTTGGAAAAACTGAAAACCTCTGGTTAGAAGTACTTAAAACTTTTATTAAAGAATTACTATAAGAGACTAAAGTTTAACCCTGCCATTTTTTTTAACTTGAAAACATTTTTTCTTCTATATAGAAAGCCAGGATTATATTACATTAAAATTTAGTTAAGAATAAAGAGTAATCTTTATGCCCTTTGTCGGTAATCTTTCATCTTGTGTGCAGTGAGGTAGGTTTCTTCACTTCTGGGAAGACAGAAAACCAGAAGCATCATCTAGTTGGTCAGAGAATACATGATCCTGGTTCTGGGTTATGGTCATATAGCTGTAGGTGGGAGTGGGGAGAGCCAGAGGGCTTCCTGTACGGTTAAAGCAGATCAGGAAAGGCTGGCCTGGTCAGCTGTGGATTGAGGGATTCCATGTATGAACAGCCTTTGGCTCCTTTTCTGCTCTTCCTCTGGCCTGCTACAGGCTCTTCTGGCTCCAGAATACCACCTGGATGCTGGCAGCTACCCCTCCTATCCCTCTACCTTAGGTCTTCCGGAACTTGAGATCCACATGCCCATTATATTTGAAACCATGTGGGTGTTCTATGGCACCTCAGCTTTATCATGTGCAGGATAGAACACTTCTTCCTGCACTGACTTTCTCCTATATTCCCTAAGTTCATGGTGCCACCACTTTGGTTTTTTTTCCCCAAGGTGTGTTCCTTTTTATTCATATTTGCTAGCCAGAAAGACCTGCCTGATGTATTTTGTTGACCTTCATCTCTAGTCATTCTTATTTTCATCCTTTCCTATCAAAAGGGAAGGCTCTCATCCCTCTCTTGGGCTATAACTGACCTGTTCTGGATTCTAGTCTTATGTCTTCCAGCCCATCCACTCCACTGCTGCCAAAATGAAGTTAGTAAAATGCAGATCTGAATCCGGTACATAGAACAGAACTCTTTGCTGAAGACTGGGCCCAGCCAACTCCCCAGCCTTATCTTACCACTGTTCCTGCATGCCCTAGCCCCTGAACTTCCCTTATGTCTCACCATATTGCCCCTCATTCCCACAGTGAGCATTAATTATTCCATGACTCCTCAGAATTCACTGTTTTAAAGCTTTTCTGACAACCTTCCTGTCTCCCGTTAGAACTGGTGGTTCAGTGGTGCCTGGGTGGCCCAGTTGGTTAAGCATCCGACTCTTGGTTTTGGCTCAGGTCATGGTCTCATGGCTTTGTGAATATGAGCCCCACCATTGGTCTCTGTGCTGACAATGTGGAGCCGGCTTGGGATCCTCTCTGTCCCTCGCCCGCTCATGCCGTCTCTCTCTCAAAATAAATAAACTTAAACAAAACTGGTGGTTCAGCTCAAGTGTAAGGTTTGAAGAGAGAAGGAAAATACAAAGAGTTTGTCAGTCTACCTATTATCTGTTAAAAACAGTGGGTTGTCATATATCACTCTCCAAAGGGCCGATTTAAATACTCCTGCTTTTGAACTAAATATGTTTAAAAATGGGAAGGATTTGTATCTACAAATAGAAATATTGGTAAACTCCTATTACCTTTGCAGAAGAATGAATTGCTAGGTTAAAGGCCGCTTCAGTGTGTTAATGTTGTAAACACGTGTCTATAAAAAGGAAACAGTCTGATGACAGAACATAAATTTTCCCTCCTTCAGATTACCTTCACAACAAAATGATTCATCTAGTCATTGGCAGAGAACAGGGTCTCCCATTTCCTTGGAAGAAAGGCGGCTCAGGGATAAGAAGCATCTTGATGACATCACAGCAGCTCGGCTCCTGCCACTTCACCATATGCCCGCACAGCTGCTCTCCCTGGAAGAATCTGTGGCACTTCAAAAACAGCAGAAACAGAATTATGAGGTATTAAGAGTTTTACGTGTTTCTTGAGTGTGTGTTGGATGCTGCTAATCAGAGTTCACTCCAGCAAGTTCAGAGAGGACAGAACTTAATAGAAGGGAGTAGGTGCTTGAGAAATGGCTGGCTAATGCCATTGGCTCTCAGGTGTATGCCTCCAATTTTCAGAGTCTCGGAAGTCTGCAGGGCCCAGCTGGAGATGATCCCAGGTACCTGCAGCAGCAGCAGAGTGGGGAGGAAATGTGGGAGACTCAGGCAGAATTCCCCATCTCTTAAAGCCTATGCTGTTAGGCTAGCAGAAGTCTTACTTCTCTGTCTTGTATCTCGTAAACCCCATGTGAGAGATTCTCAGTGTAGAATCTAGCCTCAGTGGTAGAATCAGGGAAGTGTTTTCAGGTTTCCATCTCCTGCCAAACAGGGAAGAGCATAACCCTGGGGGACTACTGTGGTGTTACCAACAGACGTTTGGACACTAAGCATAAAAGCATGATCTGCAGGGGCACCTGGGTGGCTCAGTCAGTTAAGCGTCCAGCTTGGGGTCAAGTCATGATCTCACCGTTCGTGGGTTTGAGCCCCCTGTGGGGCTCTGTGCTGACAACTCAGAGCCTTGAGCCTGCTTCTGATTCTGTGTCTCCCTCTCTTCCCCTTCCCCACTCACACACACTCTGTCCTCTCTCAAACATTTAAAAGAGAGAAAGCATAATCAGCAGGCCCTTGTGAAGACAGAAGAGTCTTTAGTCGCCTGCTTTAGTGACTTAATTTTGTATAGCACTTTCCTCAAAGATCTGGGAGTTCTGCAGAGAACTTTAAACATATATATGAACAGTTTATGTACAGACTGATGGGATGGGAGAAAACAAGTGTGAGGGCAGTAGGGAGAAAAGAAAGAGTCCAATGTACTTAGATAGGAGTAATTTGAACCTCTAGGAAAACAGCAGCTTAACTTCCTAGTATTGTTAGCTAAATTCTAATCAGGTGCCATACCCCCAGTTAATACAAAACTAGGCTGTTATTCAGTCTTGGCTTTTCACAAAAGTTCCATTGGCATGGGTTGTTGGCATTTTCAAGGCACTCCATTTTAAAAGCCATTTTTCTTCCTCGTGTATTAAAGAATTATTGCCTAGCTATGACTGCAGCAGTGGGGATTTGTTTTTTAAATTGTTTATATGATGTTCAGTGCCTGTCCTAAGGTATTTTTAAATTGAATTCAACTGCTCCGTTTGACACTGGGTTCCTCGGCAGAGTAGTAGTTGCTCGCACCCAGAATCTTCGTGGCCTCAGGGAATGACCTGAAGAAGTTCCCAGGCATAGGGTCAGAAGTGTGAGAAAAGTGAAGAGCCAGATGAGAAATGGGCATTGTCACCTGCCATCAGTCAGTCAGCGGTAATGTCCATGGGTGTACCTGAGCACACTGCCAGTGTCCAAAACGTACTTGGACTTACAGTTGCTTAGCTGTTTTCTTGGGAATATTTGGAGAGGGATAGTCAGCTTTTTACTATTGGTTGCTTGATTTTCATTGTGACGTTGGAATGTTAACTCTCAAGCCTAAAAGCCATGACTTCATCTGGGAAAGAAGATTCTTTTTTGGAGGATCAGCACAACAGCGTTAGTGATTTTTTGACATTTGATAGTTCAGACTTCTGTGAGTTTGTGTATACACGTGCATGTGTCCACATACTTAAAAATCTATCCATATTTGTCTTTTAAAAATTTGTTTTAATGGTTATTTATTTTTGAGAGCGAGAACACAAGGGAGTGGGGGAGGGGCAGCGAGAGGGAGACAGAGGATCAGAACAGGCTCTGTGCTGTGAGTGCAGAGCCTTAGGCAGGGCTCAAACCCACAAACCGTGAGATCATGACCTGAGCTGAAATCCAAGAGTTGGCCACTTAACCGACTGAGCCACCCAGGCACCTCCATGTTTGTAACTCTTGCAGCACTAAGCAGGTTACTCAGTTTCCCAAGTAGAGGGGGAGTATTTCCGTCCACTGTTGTCTATTATTGGAAATGTGACCGCAACTGTAGCAGGCTAGTAGCTCTCCCCAGCATTACCCGCTTGTATCTGTGCTGGGCACAACCTCAGACTTGTCACATTGCTACAGAGAGCACTGAGTGGGGCGGTGTGCCCCTTGATTTCCTTTTCTCTTTAGAGGACTTCTGTTGCAAAAATTGCAGGGAAGAAGATGTGAATGTGTAACTATTTGCTTCGATTTTTGTTTTCAAGGAGATGCAAGCCAAGCTCGCGGCACAGAAATTAGCTGAAAGGCTTAATATAAAGATGCAGAGCTATAATCCGGAAGGGGAGACTTCGAGGAAGTACCGAGAAGTAAGGGATGAAGATGATGATCAGTCCTCTGGTGAGGAGTTCTGAAGACAGGCATTGGGATAAAGCCTGAATCTCTGTCTGCTGAGATGTCATGGTCACATCAGACTTTCTAACAAGTATCAAGATCAGTGTCAGGCATTGTTGAAGGAAGGAATTTTATAAAGTTACACAAAGGTAGCTCTTAAAAGAGCCCAGTTTGTCTTTCAGGAGAGGACTTTGATGTGCTTAAGAAGTTTAATATTTGAATATTGTGTTTAACCATATTGTATTAAAGTTCTGCAGTATGCTGTGTGTTGGTCTGATATTTTAGTACATAGTAAGCACGGTTTTATTTTCCTCTAAGCCAAATGAAAGCGGGTAACTGCTCTTTTTCTTATTCTTACCTCTGTGGAATAGCATTTATTACATGTCTTTCAGTAAAATATTTGGTTGCCCCAGGCATCACCTAAAATGAATTAGGAAGATAAAGTTCCCTCCTTTTTTGAGTAAGGAAGGGAGCAGTCTAGAGAATTTTATGCATGTTTGCATGGGGTTGAGGTATTGGATGTGAAATACCTAGGAAGGCACTCATAGAAAATTCTTAAATGTTTGTTTCCTTCTTCTGTCTTCCCTTTAGGAAGAATGTTCTTTTTCTTCTGATTAGGAATAAGGAGTACTTTTAGTTGATGCTGGAGGGTGGAGGATCTTTCTGGATGGTCAGATTTGCCTGGAGTAACACAAGATACAGGAAAAGTCTAGGGTGACTGTGTAGGGGAAGGGAATAGCTGTTCTTAGGCTTGCCCTAAGAGGTGACCAGTTCAGTTTGGTAAGAACACCATTTTTTTTTTTTAAAGCGACAATTGAATTTTCAACACATAGCTTCCCTCTCCCCAGCCTTGCCCCAAAGAAGCATATGTAGACTACAGAAATCTCAATCCCATATGTATACATGTTTATGTAATTTTGAAGGATTATGTGGAGATTTCTTTGTTTACTCTGTTGGAGCCTTTAAACAGTGTTGAAAGGAAGAATAAAATAAGAGCATCTTCATAATGTTAATGGTGATGTTTTACTGGTGCTTAAGTAAATTTAACTTGCTTTAAAAGAGACTTTCATATATGAAATTTTCATGAAGACACATTGAGGTGTGTGATAGGAAGGGCTCAGTTCTCTATCACGGACATACGGGCACCGCTACTGCTTTCCGTCCCCTTCCACCCCTCCCCCCCCCCCCCCCCCCCCCCCCCGGCAAATATAGAAATACCCTGAGGTAACAAATTCATTATTTCTGCTTTCAAAAACTAATAGTAAATGGATTTTGCAACATAAAATTATTCTTTAGAGAATAAAATAATACACTTCTGGAAAGCCAGGTAATATGGAAGGGCTCACGTGCATGTACACACAGTCCCCTGTATTCATATCACCTAGAGAGAGCCTCTGTTCAGGTTTGGGTATATTTTGCTTTTACATACTTTGCAATGCATAGCTATATGTTTATATTTTCAATAATGCAATCATACTGTACGTTGTTTCATAGTCTGCTCTATGTATTGTAAACATTTTCCATGTTAGATATTTTGCATTTTAGATAGCTACAATTCAATTTTATGGGTGTACCATAACTTGCGACACCAACTTACTGTTTAAGAACTTGATTGTCAGTTACAATGTAAACTGTAAACAATGTGATCAACGTCTTAAAAGATAATCACATTTGTACAAAAATGATTTATTTCCGGAAGATACCTTTCTAGAAGTGAAATTGTTAGCTGGAAGTGTAGGTACGTGTGAGAGTCTTGATGTACATCACTCACCATAAAGATTGTGTCCCTTTATGTACCTGCTAGCAATATCAAACTCCCAGAACTGAAAATTGCTGTTTCAAGTGTTTGCAAATTGAATAATTACGGGAAAGGATTATTTTTAAAATTTGTATTTCTTTGATTACTTAATGAAGGGTGTTTTTTTCATGTTTGTTGACCATTTATATTCATTGTTTTGAGCATTGCTTATTCATAACTGTAATTCATTTGAGAGAGTGCTGTTTTTATTGGTTTATAAATTCTTGATGAATTAAGATGTCCATCTTTTGTCATATGTTATTGTTTTAGGTGTTACTTTCTTTTTAATACAGTTTGTGGTGTTTCAGTGTAGAAGTTTTCTTTAGGAGTCTACCTTTGCCGTTACCCTTGGGAGTGCCTTCCCTACCCCAAGGATGGAATGTATTTGTCCTTATTTTCTAGTACTTTTTTAAAATTTCACTTTTATATTTATATTAATTCAAAAGGAAATTTTTAATCCATCTGAAGTTTATGTGGGGATATATGAAGATTTAATTTTAATTTTTGCAAATAGTTGACCAGTTGGTTCAGCATCATAAACCATCATTTCCCCATTGATTTGAAATGCTGTCATAAAATATGAAATTCCCATGTGTCTTTTGTGCTATGGGCCTGCTTACGGGCCTTCCAGTTTTTCCTGCACTATTTTAATAATTATGGATTTAATCAGCATTAATATTTGGTATACAATTTCTCCCTCATTCTTTTAAATTCTGTAAACTATAACCTACAGAAAAGTACTTAAAACAGGTGTGTAGTTTAATGGGTAAAGCAAACAGTTATGTAATCACAAACCAGATGCAGGAAAGCTACTGCCAGGACTCTGGAATCTCCCCAAGTGTCCCCTATTGACACCCTATTTATACCCCAGAGGTTACTACTATCCTGACTTTATAGTAATACTTTCCCCCTTTTAAAAAACGGTTTTTACCCATTGATGTATGCAATAATATGGTTATGTTGTTTTGCCTACTCTGGCCTGATACAGATGGAATCCTACTGTGTGTGTGTTTGGTGTTTTTGACTCAACATTGTTTATAAAATTCATGCCGTGTATAGGTGTGGTTTATCCATGTCACTGCTGTGCGATGTGCCATTTCATCAACACCACTTCCATCGAGTGTGACGGGCACTTCTGTGATAGTTTCCGTTTTGGGCGAGGATGGGTGACGCTGCCACGAGTATCTTTGTGCACGTAAACACGTTTCTGTTGGGTATTTATCTAGTTCACTTGCCGGGATATAAGGCATGTGTTATCTTTCACATTTAGTATTCCCACCATCCCCTGTCCAGCGCCTGTGAGAACTCCAGTTCACTAACACTTGATCTGCCTGACGGGCATTTTAGTCAACGTGATGTTTTTATGGTAGGCCTTCATTTTGGTTTTACTTTGCATTTCCCTGATCGGGGATGGCATCTAGCATCTTCATGTTTCCTGGTCATTGGATTTCTTCATTTGGAAAAGTGGTCATTCAAAACTGTTGTTCATCTCCTTCCTCGTTGATCTGGAGGATGCATTCCTGATACTAATCATTATTTAGTTACATTTGTTGTAAATATCCTCTCCTTCTCTGGATTACTTTTCAATTCTCTTCCTGGTGTCTGTGATGAACAGAAAGTCTTCATTTTAATTGCAAAATTCTCAATCTTTTATGTTTAGTGTCTGAGGAATCTTTTCCTAACCTGAAGTCATGAACATATCCTTTTAAAATTGTTTTAGTTAAAAAAATGCCCTATAATTTTGCCTTTCCATTGTGTCATGGACTCTACCCAGAAATTATTTGTGACTGTGTGAGGGAGGATCGGGAGCTTCTTGTCCTGGCACTGTGCAGCATATGGCTTGCCCGTGTGCGTGTTACTGACTCCCCTCTCTGGTTCTGTTAATCTGTTTGTGATCTTATCACTCCATGGTATTTATGGTAGCTTTATGGTAAGGCTGGAGTAAAGCTTGCCATCCTATTCTTTTTTTTTAATATTTATTTATTTTGAGAGAAGGAGAGCGCAAGCAGGGGAGGGGCAGAGGTAGACAGGGAGAGAGAGAATCCCAAGCAGGCTCCATGCTCAGAGAGGAGCCTGACCTAGGGCTCCATCTCACAAATAGTGAGATTGTGACCTGAGCCAAAATCAAGAGCTAGACGCTTAACTGACAGCCACCCAGGCATCCCATGCCATCCTATTCTTTAAGAGTGGTTTGGATATTTTTGGCTTTGCATTTTCACATTAAATTTTAGAATCAGCTTACTATGTTCCGCAAGAAACAAAACAGACCAAAACCCTTGGTAGTGCAGATTTCCATTCGTTGAAAAAAATGTTTGATATTCCATCATTAATTAATTTTTTATTCCTAACAAACTTAGGAGACAGGAGATCTGGAACCTTGCCATTTATGAAGTAATAATTACTATTTCAACGAGGATGACTAGTTTTGGGCTACACAAGTTAAAGAGAAAATTGAGAACACCATTTTACTGGGAATAACCCTAAAGCATTGTGTAGTTTGGTTGAGATGAGTTAGCAAGTGAGGGATTTTATTTCGTAATGTGACATGATTCGATTTTTAGTTTTCAAAACTACTATTTCTCCCGTTTACAGAAAAGGAAACTGAGGCACAAGGACTTGAAATAACTTGTCCAAGGTCACCGAGTTGGAGATAAGGTTTGAACCCAAGCTGTATATGCTCTTAGCTCATAATCACTGTTGCCTCACCAACTCCAATCAAAAGGGTACGGACATAGTGGCCATGTTATCATCTGAATTGCAGGTGGACAGAAGTTAATTTTTGAAAATAAGTTTTAAGGAAGACTTTTTAAATGTTAAAATTAGGTTCAAAATAGGAAAATAGAGTGAATTTGCAGTCTAAACTCTTCATCTTCAATTTTCAGGTGATTACGTTAAGAGAAGGAAGTGCTGATAACCCGAATGGCGTAAGATGTTTGAGGAATAATCTCATTATATAATAGTCACCTATAAGATAATAATTTCATAGGCCCTGTGTCTAATCCACATCACATTCTCTGGGGACCCTTCAAGGTGGACGTTGGCAGCTGTGGGTTTATCTGTATTTCCTGTATCTGGGATGGTGAGTTGATTCGCTCAAGGTCACTCAGAGGCAGCCAAGAAAAGAACCCTGCGCTCAAGTCTTCCGGGCACGTGACTGCGTGGCCTTGCGCACAAAGCCACAAACTTGAAGTTACACATGGGCTTTAATGCCGGGCAAGAGATCGGGTTACTCTCGGGTGTTTGTCAGGGTTCTGTGACTTAGGCCACAAAAGAGCTTTTGTTCTGATCATTTTTGTATTTGGAATGTTTTGTTTTTACTCATCTTAGAACCATATTGCCCCATTTTGGCCACCACCGGGATCTTTACTCTTCCCCCACTCACTCGACATTTGGCTGCATAAAACTTTCTAGAAGAGATGCAAGGCAATGTGACCTTAGGTGTCACAGGCTTTATTCGGACGAGCAGGTAAAATCTGGTAGTTCACCTTTTGCGGGCTTCACGACAGTTTGTAATGGTAAAACAAAGTAAAGTTGTCAGGAAAAAAAGGTTCTGTCTTTGTACAGGAAAAGTTGAGAGTGGCTGTGCTAAATAAATAAAAGGATTATATATCCAGCTTTAATGGGGAGCATATAGAGTCATCTACAAAATATGGCAAATTGCATTATTGACTAGCTCCTTGACAGGGAGGAGAAACTGAAAGCTATTATTTTAATTTCTGGCTAAAGTGAGGAAGCTTTGATACTGGGCTGATGAAACAAACCTAGTGTTGGGTAATAACTGAACTGGAGCCAGACCACAAATCAGAAGCGATTCTGAAAGTGCAGCATAAAAGCCTGAACAATTAAATATGATCTATTACTTCCCAGATGATTTTAGAAAACTTGGAATAAAAAAAAAGGCGAAAAAGAGGGTAAGCCACTGGAATAGCATTAGATTATTAGATTTAGGATTTAAATGCCACTATTTCCTTTGAATCCAGTGGGAAGTTATGTGCTCTCATGACGATTAAGTCTGTAAGATGAGGTCAGCGACCCCTTATCTAATGTATGGGGTATGTTTGGAGAGAACAAAATTTCAAAGTGTGGTCTTTATAGAACACTTTGGGGCCTAAAAGAGATTCTATATGAAAACCTTATTGTAACGATGGTAACAATTATGGTTGAAGTAGTTTGGGAGGTACCTTTTGGCATACGAAGTAAGATGTTTTAAAATCACCACCATATGAAACTTTTAATTTCGTGTTAAAATTAACTGAGAACAATAGAGACTCCCCAAGAAAGCTATTTTGACAAGGGGAAATTAGGACATGGAGCTAAGGAAAGACCCAGCTTCGTATGGAAAATTTTCTCATTATTAAGGCAAAAGAATGAGGGTTGTAAATCAAGCCCTCACTCGGGGCGCACAGAAATGCTCCTTACAAGACGGAGACCCAGATTGGCGCTTATAGATTCTGTCTGAAAATATTGCTAGTATATACATCACTTCTCTTAACCAGTCCCACATATATTTGTATTGAATTAAATAGCTCTTCTAGTGATTATGTTGTAAAAATGAAAGAATATCTTCTATTGATTCGATTTTTAATAAGGATTTTTTTCCCCTTCAGCTACATTTTATAGGGTCAAAATGAAGCACATTAGGAAACTGTCACTGGCACTTGAAAACAAATCTCATCTCAGATTAGTATCTTTTGTTCTTAGGGAAGGAAGAAAGCTTAAACACAATTTGGGGAAACTAAGGCACAGAGCAGCATAGAGACTTTGGCTATGGTGTACAGCTGGTTCTAACAGAGCCAACTCTTTCTGCCCTAGCCCAGTGCCCTTTGCTTCATGTGGAGTCTACTTGTAATTAATTCCTTAACACATTTTTGCAAAATGACAGAAAAAGCATTGTGCCAGAAATCTATTTTCTAATTTTGATACTATAGAAATGCCAGGTAGTCTTAGGTACCCTTATATATTGCAACTGGGTTCAGTTACTACAGTTTTCTTGAAATAAAAATGGATAACGTAGAGGTACCTGGGTAGTTCAGTCCGTTAAGCATCTGACTCCATCTCAGCTCAGGTCTCGATCTCAGGGTCGTGAGTTCAAGCCCCTCGTTGGACTCCACACTGGGCGTGGATCCTACTTAAAAAAAAGATAATGTATATTTTAAAAAGTAACATAAAAGGGATAATGTACTA
Organism: Panthera leo; assembly: GCF_018350215.1. Classification (NCBI taxonomy): domain Eukaryota; kingdom Metazoa; phylum Chordata; class Mammalia; order Carnivora; family Felidae; genus Panthera; species Panthera leo. Next base: position 46,743,329 of record NC_056684.1, on the reverse strand, counting down.
TTGGTTATGCCTATTTATTTAAATTTTTTTAACATTTATTTATTTTTGAGAGACAGACACAGCATGAGTGGGGGAGGGGCAAGGGGGCAGAGAGAGAGAGAGAGAGAGAGAGAGAGAGACAGAATCCGAAGCTCTGAGCTGTCAGCACGGAGCCCTACATGGGGCTCAAACCCAGGAACCATGAGATCATGACCTGAGTCAAAGTGGGACACTTAACTGCCTGAGGCACTCAGGCACCCCTGCTGGTTATAAATTTAACCTTTTTCCTCTTTGCTGCCTGACTTGCTTTGTTTTGATTGTCCCCACTTTCCCAACCTCTTACTTCAGTCTTTAGCAGTGTGACTTCCACCCACTTACCAAAACCTCTCACCACCCTCTGAAGTTAACAGGGGTCTTAGGGTTCTAGTATTATTGCTGGCTAATTAGCATAATTAATAAAAATTCCAGGAAGCCTAATGGCTTCCGTGAAGCAAATGGATTTGAGAGGAATAAACCTTCTTTGAGAATTTTTTTTTTTTTGGTTGAGGTGTAATTGACATAGAGCATGACATTAGTCTCAAGTATGTAACATAATGATTCAATATTTTATATACATTGGAGAAAGATCACCACAATAAGTCTATAGTTAACATCTGTCACCACACATTATTATTATTTTTTTTTGATGAGAACTTTTAAGATCTGCTCTCTTAGCAGCATTCAAATATGTAATACAGTATTTTAACTATAGTCACCATGATGTATATTACTTATTTTATGACTGGAAGTTTGTACCTTGTGATTCCTTCACCCCTTTCCCCCACCCCCTAAAATTGGGCTTGAATTAAGATGTTAATGACTGTGACTACAGTCAGGGGCAAGTTAACTTTTGCCCTGTTTTGTTCATAATCTCTCTGGGAACAAGGAGGATGTGGATGAACGTTCCATCCTTCTCAGGGCTTCCTGGATCTCCTGCCTGTGCCATCCTTTGGCAGGCCATGTCTGCTTCCCTCATGTGCTACTGGCTGATCTCTGCCATCAGTACCTTTAAGGAAGTGGTCAAATATGGAAAGGAGGAGTATGTCTTTCTTGCCCTACTCTATAAAGTCTCTGGTTTTAATAGTCTTGTAACCAATGATCATTTCTGAGAGTGAGTCTTGTGTTGGTTTTTTAATCATGGTTTAATTTACTGTCCAAGGGTGGGACCAGCATCACTCTTCAAAGTTTCCACCTCTCAGTCTTACCCAGGAATGGGGTCTGGAGGGCTGTGGGTTATGTGCAGTTCTCAGCCCACAAGCTGTAACTCCACTTTGCCTTTGCCCTCTATGAGAGGACACACTGAGTCTTATTAGTGCAGGGGTCCCTCAGATAATACAAACAAAAGGATACCGTTTGTAATTTGGAACTTCATTTATAGTATTGCATTACATAACATGTCTCACAACTGGCAAAGACTCACAGTGGGTCTTGATACATATTTTGAGCAGCACTGCTCTTGGCAATGACCTCAATGTTCTATATCGTTTGTACAGTATTAAAGTTGATTTCAAAATAGAAAATTATATATTTGCAAATTATGGAGGTCAAAAGTAAGCATTGGATAACGATGGATAGGGGGACAATATGGTGTCCCTGATTCAGTGTCTTTTTCTTCCTCTAATCTGTGGCTGATATGATTTCCTCTGGGGGGAAAAAAGCCTTTTATTTATTGGAGTTCTTTATGAAAATACACATCCTGGAGGCAATACAATATCAATGAACTCTTATCAATTAATCTCTTAGGGCATATTAGTTCATTAGATGATTTTTTTCCTCAAGGAAAGCAGGGCTTAAGGGAATGGGAGATGAAATGGGCAAATTTTGGGAGAGTGGGAGAAGGAAGACAGGGAATGGGAAATGGAGGAGGAGAAGGACAAGGATAGGAAGAAAGCCTGATGGACCTTGAACAGCCAACGGGCAGCAAGAAAACATAACTTGGGAGACTTGTCTATCTATCTCAACTCCTGTCCTCCTGCTTGCTTGATTCCACTCCAGTGTCAAATGTTTGCTTCCAACAAAAAGGTCAAGGTCACCAATTGCCTCGATGTTGCTGAATTTAGTAGTTAATTCTCAGTCCTTCTTTTTCTTGACCCCTCAGAGCATTTGGCATAGTTGATCACTCCCTCTTTCTTGAAACCCCGTTTTTTCTTGGTTTCTGGAATACCACTCTCTTGGAGGTACTCGAAGACCACTTCCTGTTAGTCTTTGCAGGTTCCTTCTTGTCTTCCCATCACCAACCACTGAAATGCCCACAGTTCTTTCCCTGAACCTCTTCTCCACCTATGCTCATTCCTTTGGTGACCTCATCCAGCCTTGCAGTTTTAAATACTGTTGATACATGGCGACTCCCCAATGATATCTCCAGCTCCGAACTCCAGATTCATATTCAGCCACAACAGAAGCGCCTGGAGGAGAGTCCTGCTCTCTTGGGCAAGGAATCAGGATCTACTGGCAGTGGTGGTGGTGGCAGAGTTCTTGCTCTGGTATTCACAAGTTGAATTCTTGGCCAAGTCACTTAACTTCTTGGGATTTGAGTTTTCTGGTTTCTAAAAGGAGGGAGTTGGATTTGGTTAGCATCTCCCAAACCATGGATCTTAAAACAGAAATCCTGTGGAAAATGGGATTTGGGGGTCAAATGAGCTGTCATGCTCCATTACCTGGATTGTTGCGGGGGCCTCCTATCTGGTCTCCCTGCTTCTGCCCTGGCCCACATCCACAGTGGTGTCTCAATAGAGCAACGAGCTCTCTGTCAGTCTCTATCCTGACTTTGTGAAGATCTCATCAGATCAGGTCATTTTTCTGCCTCAAGCCCTTCAGGGGCTCCCAACTCAAAATAAGCTAAATTTTTATGCTGGCCTACGAAACCCCCCTGATCCCACTATAGGTTACCTGACTGCCTCCTTGCTGTTGCTGTCATGGGTCAAGAGTGCACCCACCTAAGGGCCTGTGCATGACTATTCTCCCTGCCTGAATGTTCTTTTCCCCATGCATGAGCAAGGCTCATTTCTTCATTTCCTATAAGTGTTTATCCAAATGTCACTTTGTCAGGAACGCCAATCAATATAAAATAATCCCTCTCAGCTGCTTTGTTTTCCTCTACAGAATTGTACATTTTCCTGTTTGCTTATTATCTGACTTGCCCCACTAGAATATGAAGGCAAAGATTTTTATTTGTTTTGTTTATTGCTATATCCTCAGTGGCTTCGAACAATGCTAGACATAATGGGCACTCAATAACAGAATACTTTTTTTTTAAATGTTTATTTTTGAGAGAGAGGGAGAGCATGCATATGCAGGGAAGGGGCCGAGAGAGACGGGGACAGGGGGTCCAAAGCAGGCTCTGCACTGACAGTAGCAAGCTCAATGCAGGGCTCGAACTCACAACCCACGAGATCATGACCTGAGCTGAAGTTGGACGCTCATCCACTTGAGCCACCCAGGTGCCCCATCAATAATAGAATAAACAAGTGCATGAGAAGCTGAGAAGATGGAGAAGGTGGCTCCCTGAGCCCTGCTCTGCACCTGCCTGAGAGCCACTGTCCTCCCTGGGAAACCACGATGCCCAACACACACCAATGTGTTTTATTGAGGACATGAGCTCACATCTGTGGTCTCCCTTCTCATACATACCCTGTGAGGTAGGTATTATTCCATCGTTTTCCAGAAAAGGAAACTGAGGGTCCATGGGGTAGTGGCTTTCTCAAAGTCACACACTATTAAGACCTGCATCTGTCTTTATCCAAGTCAAGTGCCATTTTCAGTCTCCCATGGTGACTTTCCCATTCCTTTTGCTTGCATTCCAGACGGCAAGTACCTGGCCTTCCCTGCGGGGCTGGCAAGGATCGTGTCACTGAGGCCTTCTGCTGGGCCCATGGGGGCACCCATCCCTTTGGTCCTGACAGCAGTGCTGTGATGAGCTGTGTCTTTCACAGATATTTTCCTTAGTGATGAGAGGCAGGGGTGAAACAGAGGGCAAAGAGCATGGAAACAGCCCAGGTACTAGGCCTTCTCTAGCTCTTTCCCTCCCAGCTCTTTGGTTCTGCCTTCTGCAGCCACCGCCTCTCCCCAGACGCCCAGTACCTCTGCACCCGCCAAAGCCAGAAGCTCAGATCTGCCACGTGTTCCCAGGATAATGTGACTGTTACTTAACTGCTCTACGCCTTCTTACCTGAAAAGTGTGGATAATAAGAACAGCATCACGTCCTAGGCTTGTTGTGAAGATGAGATAGTTCTACGTCCACAACAACTGTTAGCTGTTATCCTTTCTGCTTCCAGCCTGTTTTCCATTCAATGCCTGCCCAACCCCTGCTCCCCCTGCATCGCTCCTTCATAGAAGAGAACAGAAGAGTCAGGTTGCCCATCTTGAGCCCTTTCTTGGGGCACGGCTTTGCCCTTCGGTCCTCAGGAGTGATCCAAATGTCATAGGTCACAGAGACAGCAGCATTCAAAGAGTAGAATGAGACATTCCTTCAGTAATGGCAGGTTGTTCTGTCACATCATGGTTCCTAACCATGGGTTAGGGAGGAGTCGGGTTATAGGAAGAGAACAGGTTTAGGGGACAACAACGCACAGTTGGTTTTGGACTCGTATCTGTGGCGGTCCTCGCAGATGCCTAGGGGACTGTTGGAAAGGCAATCCTACCCCTTGGGAAGTACATCAAGACTGGAGACCAAGGATGAGGCCCCTCCATATGGAGAAGCTGATTGAAGCCCTTAGAGCAGATGCTCAGAGAGAGCCCAGAGCAGGAAGAGAAAGGACCAGCGACCTTGGGAAGCATGACAGAGGCTGCACAGGGCTGGCCTGACATGTATCAGGTTCAAAAGTGGACAAAAATCCTGCCCCCACAGGCCTTATAGGGCTGCCACTTTGCATAAATAATTCTCATCCACAGTATACAGAGTAAGAGACATGAAAGATTACTCTTCCAGCCGGGGGGCCAGGAAGACTCCATGACAGAGGGCGTTTGAACCAGGCTATGAACCATGGGGGCAGCGCAGACCGGTGGGCTGGGGAGATGGCTGGACACAGCATTTGCAAAAGCCAGGAAGCAGGGAATTTCAGAACGTCTGGGAAACTGAGAAGTCTGTTCATATCTGACCAGTATAATGCAGAATTGGGTTCAAGGTCAAAAGCATTAAAACAAGAGTCCTAGATCGAAGCTTAACAAGACTTTAAAATATATACGAATGTCGTGGACACTGAGATGGAGGTTAGCGTGCAGGACATCTGTTAGCAGAGTCCCAGGGAGAAACACCTGTGGAGAGAGGAGAAGGGAGCAGGACTGGGGGAGAAGTGGGGAGGCGCTGAGGTTCACAAAGTCCTCAGGTGACCTCACAGAGAGCTCGGGAGTTTGGATGGCCCTGCAGAGCCGTGTCCACATGGGAGGTACTGGGGCTGAATAGTGACCACAAAAAAATGTCCAAGTCCTCCCCCTCAGTACCTGTGACCTTATTTGCAAATGTAATAAAGTTAAGGATCTTGAGATAAGATCATCCTGCAGTTAGGGTGAGCCCCGAATCCATCAACCAGGGACCAGGGCCCTCATCAGGGAAAGGAGGGGAAGATTCGACACCCAGACTCAAAGGGAGAAGGCCACGTAAGGGCAGAGGCACAGACTGGAGTGATGCATCCATAAGCCAAGGAACGCCAGGCATCACCCACAGCCACTAGCACCCGGAAAGAGGCATGGAACAGACTCCCTCAAGGCCTCCAGAAGGGGCCTTCCTGTTGACACCTTGATATTCGGCTTCCAGTCTCCAAAACTATGAGAGAGAATAGACTCCTGTTGGGTTAAGCTGCCCAGTTTGTGGTAATTTGTTATGGCAGCCACAGGAAACTAACATAGGAGGACAGGCCTTCTTACCCTGTATGATCAGTCTTTGCATATGGACTGCCCCGGAAGGAAGCATGATCTTGGGTGAGCCACTTTTCTTCGGTGGAGATAGTCCCTAGAGAGGGCTGACAGCTGAGGGCCCTTGTGTGGCAGCACTCCCACCAGCCTGGGGAATATGTTCTGTGTTCCTGAAGAGGATCTGGACAGCACATTATAGTAGCCCCTTCTCTGTCACCAGTTTTCCCACCTACAAAATGGGAATAACAGTGAGACCTATCTTACAAGGTTCCTAGGAGACATTATTAGATGATAATTCCAGGAGCTAACATTTATGGAGCACTTACTGTATACATGCAGGCACGCCTGTACTTGGGTTCATGCTTGTATGTTGCCCCGCATTTTGTGAGAACACAGTAAACAGTAGCTATTTTCATAGGGGGCGCATCCAAGGTCACACAGCTGCCAGAGCCAGGATCAGAACCCAGATTTCCTGACTCTCAGGCTTACACCCCTGTGTCTGTAATAGGTCCCCTCTCTGCGTGTGTCTAATCAGGTCTTCTTTTCACGACACTGATGGTATTTTTATGCAGTGAAACCAAACTTGTGCTCCACAAAGGAAATGTGACTTGCCTTATCATCTGAAAGGAAGAGCTTTGAGTTGTCTGAAATTCATTCACACTCTCTCAGGCAGACTCTGTGTGACCAAACACATTAATTTGTAAGACAGGCTGGGGCAGGAGGGGCAGCTGGGGCTGGGCACAGGTCCCTGCTGCCTACAGTTAATTGGTTCTGCAGGCCTCGCGTCCCAGCATCTGCTGACATGGCATTCCTGAGATCGGGGAGAGGCCAGACACTATCGCTTTACAGAGGACGAAGTGAAGGACAGAGAGATTAGCCGATCTGCCCTCTTAATTACGTGGTGAGCTAGGGATGGAAGCAAGAATTGAGTCCAGATTTCTCCAGTCCCAGATGGGTTTTTTCATCAGGAGGCCCTGCCACACTCCCTCCCTTGGAACTGCCCCCTCTCTGGAGCCCAGGAACGCATACCTGAGCTGAGTTCAGGGTCGTGTGTCTCTGTGCGTTATGTCTCCCTCCATATTCTCAACAAGAAAGAAAGAACACATTCTTACCCTTCAGAATGGTCACTTAATTGAGAAGAGCATAGGTGATACATAATTTGCTTGATGCTTTTAGCACATTAGAAGAACTTTGGCGTGGCACATCGGGCACCCAAACAGAAGGACTCTTCAGGTTTGACCCGTGCATTTCTGTATAGAAGAATTTGCATTCGGGGGCATTGTGCAAGTTATTAATGTTAAACGAGTTTTCCCCTCTATTCAAAACTCTGAGATAAAATTCACATTGACACTATCTGGGACTGGGAAGGAACAGTGGCCATCCAGAAAGGTTCATATGTACCCCTCTCGACCCAGAGGGGACTTTAAGAACAATACTGTGGGCAGGGGCAGCTGGGTGGCTCAGTGGGTTAAGCGGCTGACTTGATTTCATCTCAGGTCATGATCTCAACATTGGTGGTTCGAGCCCTGCATCGGGCTCTGCACTGCCTGCTCGAGATTCTCTCTCTGCCCCTCCCCTTCTCTCTCTCTCTGTCTCTCAAAATAAATAAATAAATACACTTAAAAACAAAAACAATACTGTGGGCTTTCACCACTAGAGGGCTTGACCTGAACTACACACTTAAAAATGTTCCAGATACAGTTGTCACCCATTTCTAGATTTTTCAGGCAAAGTTAGCTTTTCAACAAGGTAACTCACCACAGATTACTGTTACTGTTAACTTTAGATACGTTAGTACATATGCCTGTTCTGTGCCCCCCTCACCCAAATAAATTCTGTAGTTTGAAAGCATAGATAAGGGGTGTCTGGATGTCTCAGTTAAGCGTCCAACTGTTGATTTCGGCTCAGGTGATGATCTTGAGATTCGTGGGATCGAGCTCCATGTCAGGCTCTATGCTCACAGCATGGACCGTGCTTGGGATTCTCTCTCTCCCACTCTCTCTCTGCTCCTCCCTGGTTCATACTCTGGCTCTCTCAAAATAAATTAATTAGTTAAAAAAATTAAAAGTATAGACAAGATAAGAAACAAAACCAGTTTTCTAACTTTGATCTAACTGGTTACTGACCACACAGTTTTGGTGGTTTTTTGTGAAACCACCAGAGTAAACGCCCTCCCTCAAGGCTGCTTGGTGATCATCCCAGCTGGCCTCCTCCTGTTGGCCCCTTTGTCCCAGACTGGATCTTCTTGGGAAATGGACACGGTTTTCTTTTTATGTCTTCTGATGCTGGTGGTCAGAGGCGTGCCTAGTCATTTTTTCCTTCAATGAGCTGAGAAGTTCTTTAAGAAAACAGATGGCTGGTTGGTTTGTTCAATAGGCCATTTATGCATGCATTCGTTTATTCAACTGACGTTCTCTAACACCCATTACATGCCAGGCACTGAGATTCTTTGACCTCTTGAAATTAACGGCTTAGAGGGGGAGGGGTGACTGGGTGGTTCAGTCGGTTAAGCATCTGACTTTGGCTCAGGTCATGATCTAGCCATTTGTGAGACACAGCCCTGCGTAAGGGTCTGCACTGAGAATGTGGCACCTTCTCTCTCCCTCTCTCTCTGCCCCTCCCTACTTGAGAGTGTGCACATGTGCACACTCTCTCTAAATAAACATTAAAAAAAATTTTTTACATTAAAAAAAATTTTTTTTAATGTTTAGTTATTTATTTTTGAGAGAGTGTGAGTGGGGGAGGAGCAGAGAGAGAGAGAGAGAGAGAGAGAGAGAGAATCCCAAGCAGGCTCCATGCTGTCAGTGCAGAGCCAGACTTGGGGCTTGATCCCATGGACCCTGAGACCATGACCTGAGCCAAAATCAGGAGTTGGGCACTTAACCAACTGAAATACCCAGGTGCCCTTAAAAAAAAAAAAAAAAAAACAGTTTAGTGGGGGAATAATGATAATTACAAACTTGGGAAGCATGAATTCCACCCACCCCTAAAAATGTGTTAACTGTCTCCTTTACTCTTCCACTCAAAAGAGACCCCATCTCGCTATTATAGCCCTCACCAGGTAATGCTGCATTATCTCAACTGTTGGGCTTAAAAGAGTATTCACTTTGGGCTCTGCTTGAAGCAAAAATAAATGCATTAGCAAGAGAGCAATAAAAGTGCTCTGAGGACGAGTCCCGGGCTCTTATATCAAGATACATTGGGTGGCAGGGATGAGGGCAGTGGGGAGATGAGAGAGGGGGAGTGGAGAGTTCTGCTTTGCTATTAACAGATTGAGTGCTTGGCCAAGTCACTTAACTTCTGGGGATTTAAATCATCCAGTTTCTAAAATGAAGGCATTGAGCCTGGTCAATATCTCCCATAATGTGTCTCTTAAAACAGAAATCCTGAGAACAATGGAGTTTGGGAAATGCACCGTAATCTCTGACCCCCTTCACTCACTGTCCCGTGGGAATTCAAAATCACCTTAGCATATTAAAGGTTTTGATAGATCCAAGAGTAAAAAGCCTGTTTAACTTTGTTTAACTCAGCATTTCCCAAGTGTATTTGCCTGGAGATCCAATTTTATGTAATACCTATTAATATAGAAATATTAGACTAGATGTTCACTGAAAAGCCAATAAACATTTATTGAGCGCCTACTTTGTGCTAAGAAGTTGCCTCTCGGGCTGTATTACATGAGTTTATGAATATTATGATTTACTCAAATAAACAGTGTAGATGGAGATTTTTCCACGGACAATACCTTCTAATTAATCTGTCCGCGGTTCCCAGGAGCAACTTCCTTCCATCCAGAGGGCACCGTTTCATATCATTAGTGGTTTTCCACATTAGGGCCAAATTTTTTCTCCAAACTGTATTGGAGTTCAAGTCAGATTTAACTCTTTTAAATTAATACAGGAAACGGAAGAGGGTAAATAGTGCTACCTTGTGCTGGTTGGAACTGGCCATCAGATTCTAGCCCAGAGGACTGGACCAGCCTTCAGATGCACAAGACTTTTTTGGAATGTGCACACAAACTTCGTTTACTCATGCCTCTTTTCTTTGGGTTCTAGGTGCTTTAACAGGTTTTGTAAAGTTTACTTAGTCTGGGGAAGGGGGAACTTTTAGCTCATGCTCCTTTTGTACAGCTGATTAAAAACAAAGTCCTCATCTGGTCAGCCCCCAAATAGACCCATTTTGTCTTGTGCCACTTTCCCACAAAGGGAAAGGACATTGCCTGTCTTTAAAATGTTCTCCCAGGTGTCTTATTCTGCAGAAACTTCAGGAAGTGAGTCTTGACAGAGAGCCTGGTTTCCTTTATTTTAAAGTCATTTTACTTTAGGTTTTCAAAAGAAGACATGGCACGTGACAGGGAGGAAGGGAGGGGATGGGAATGCACATGGGCTCGTGGTGAGAAATCCCATTGCTTGTTCTAACTTTGCCTTGTCTAACACTGGGAAGAAAGACCAGGCAGGAAGTTAGGATCTGCAAGTTAGGCATTCTAAAATCTGGATTCTGTATTCTTTTTCATTCTCTGAAATGGACTCTGAGCTGCTGATTGTAATGCCTAAGTGATAGCTGCTGATAAATATTATCTTTGTCGAGACGTAGGGCATCATCAGATGTCAAGTCTGCAGACTAATTTTTAATGCAAGCCCAGCAGATTTTTGTGGATATGGGCCAGGAATTTTAATGAAAGAAAACATCAAAGATGCAGAAGAAATGAGAATATTAGTCAAGGAAGATACACAGCGATGCTCTCTGATAACCCCTGTTATTGACATTAGAACTCTGTGGGAGCAACTTAAATAAACATCTGGACACTGAGTTTAGACATTTTCAGTGACAAACCCCAGACAGATCTTTTCGACTTGCAATAATAAATATTTCAGAGGCTATATGAATCAACTGAAAATTCTGTTTTCAATTATTCTAGTTTTATAAATAGAGCATAGTTAATTATTCAAGTATAGAATTTCTTTTGAAGATTAGGTGAATTTTATATTTCCTTTGTCCATGTTATACTTCAGTTTTATTATTCATATCAAATTTATGTCTGTGTGTTCAAAAATAATATAGTTAGCTTGCCAGATGCTATTAAATCAGAATCCAGCTGAACTTGATTTTTTTATTATTTTATTTTCAGGAAAGACTCTTTTACAGCCCTCAGCCCTGCTGTTGCATGAACTTGTTCAGCATGGCTGGCCCCAGGGAAGGACACCAGTGGTAGTAAAAGGGGAAGACGGACATTCTAGCCCTTCTTACCAAACTTCTAGGATTGTTTGGACTTGTTTGGTCATCAGTAAGTCAGGAAGGCATCAGAAAGACAGCATGCTGGTAAAGCTTCAAGAGAGTTGAACTTTACGAGAAACTTGACTGAAGTGAAAAGAGCTATGTCGTCAGTGACCAAAGTTACCTGGATGGTCCTGTTGGTTGCTGCGGTGTATTTTCTAGTAGGAATACAGGCTTTCCCCTAAAAATTGAAAATAAAGAAGAGAAATGTAATGAATTGCATATATATCACCTCCAGGGAGCCTAAACTCTCATGCCTTAAAAGTTCGTATCTGCAGTGGAGAGCTCTTGTTATTTAATGCCCCACTCTGGTATTAAGAGTGTGACATGCAGAGGGCCATCTTGGTTAGGGGCTAGTTTAATAATACTGTTATGTGCTGCTGAGCAGAGTGTACTTGGTGAGATATTTATGTTCACACTCGTTCCCCCCAATCCCGACCAGACTGATCCTCATGGACGAGGACTCGCTCATCGTTGAGTCTGGCACAGACGATGCCCTTTTAAAATGCTTTAAATACAGAAGTCCTAGTTCTGCTTCTGGTAATTTTGGTAGGAAAAAGCTTTATGCAGGCCACAATGTCTCCATCTGTCCACTTTTAAATCTAGGATGTGATAACAGTAGCCCACATTCATGAAGCTCTTATTCCATTCAAAGCTCTGTATCAGGAGCCACGTTAAAGAAATACGTGTATATAATATAAAAAAGTCAAATAGAACTAGAAGCTTTATAATAAGAAATAGGAATCCCCTTCCCAACCCCATCCTATCCCTAAAGCAATTACTTTAGATATTTCTCAGTTATTTATCTCCAGATTTCTAAATAACATGCTTATGGTGTTATTGTTTAATTTTTGAAATAAACATTATCTAGTGATTGAAGAGTGAAGTGTGGTTTAGCTCCTGTCCCCTGCCGACCCTCTCACATTTCTGCTCCTCTCATCCTCCCAGTTCTTCATTAAATATTCAGGGTTTACATTTATAATGACTCTAAACAATATTTTCACTATACTGCAAGATTACATGTTCTTTTTTATATGGCTTGAATTTGCTCTGAAATTCATAATCACTTTATTTGTTTGCCTGACTTTCTGTGTGCCTAGAAGAGGAAGTCTCAGATTCTCCAACAGAAGCATAAAGCACTTCTCTGTATTGTCAAATCAAATAAACATCTGTTCTTTTTTTCTTTGGAGACTTCCCTGCTAGAGGCCCTGTCCTGCTCAACTCTGGACTGCCTGGTCTCTTGGTCTGCCCCATGCTGTGACCCTGAGTCTCCTCTTCACTCTCATCCTGGAATTCCCTTTACTTCCTTATTGGAAAATGATCTGTTTTCTGGATCTCCTGTCTTTGGTGGTTTTCTGTCAAGCTTCGACGGCACACATCTTCCATCAAATGTGGAAGCAGCAAAGTCAGCACAGGACATACATTTTGGATTTCTTGCATGTCTGATGGTTTTATCCTACCCTTACTCTTGATTCATAGTTCAGCTGGGTATAGAATTTTAAGGAGGAAATAATTTTCTCCTAGGATTTGGAGGCATTGGTAGCTTCTTTTTAGTTTCTAGATGTTGAGAAATTTGATGGCATTCTGATCCAAAGTCCCTTGTACATGACTTCTCTCTCCCATTCTTGCTCTTTCTCTCTCTTCTTCTCTCAACATTTAGGGTCTTTCCCCCCATCCCCATCATGAAGTTCCATGATGCTGTGCTTAGGTGTCAGCCACCCCCCTTTCTTGTGGAGTTGTATGTAGGGTGGGTTGCTACTGACTGAACTTGTTCAATCTAGGAAAGTGTTTGTTGATTTCTGGCAAATTTTCCTACAGTTATGTGACAATTTACCCACTTCTGCTTTATATCTTCTCATGCTGGAACTTCTATTAGTCAGATATTAGATCTCTAGGATGATTATTGTATATTCTTATTCATATTTATTATAGTTTTCTCTTTTGTTTTATTCCACTGCTTGAGCTGTCTATGTTTCTTTCAAGTGTCATTTTCTTCCCCTGTTTGATGGTGGTCTGTTTCTCATGTTAGAGGCTTTCTTCTGATCTCTTCTATCCTTGTTGTCTAGTGAGTTATTAGAAGTTGAGGGAGGGTCTATTTATGGGCCTAGAGTGACGGGGGCGCCCAGCCTTTCTTTGGGAGATTTCCAAATGTCAGCATCCTCCTTCTTCCTCAAACACTTGCCAGGTTCTTCAGAAAGTCTCCTGCCTTCAGGGTGTGCCAACAGGGTGTGCCCTGTTGCCGGCATTTGGGGAAGAGTACTGTTACTCACCATTCAGCCTGCAATCCTTCACTCCACCCCCCTATCTTTAATTAATTGCCTCCCAGGCCCTTGTACCCTTGAATTCCCTTGAGTCTACCCTTCTGCGGTCCCTCTCTCTCTAGAGGGGCTGCCACCAGATGCAAGGGTTGGAGGAGGGTTTCCCTATCACACCATCAGTGAATCCTTTGGTTTTTAGCCTGTCTCTCGGACTGACTTGTAGAGAATCCCTGCTGCCTCCATTTCTGAACATTTCTGGGTTTCATTGGTGTAAATTAGCTTGCTTTCTATTCGTTTCTCCTCGCTTGCAGATAGTTACACATCAGCTTTCTCTACACACTCTAGGTGGCTGAGTGCATGGGTTAGTATAACTTTTATTCTTCTGTCATTTCAGTAGGGCTTCAGTATAGAATGGATTTAAATGCATGTACTCAATCTGCAGTGTTTAACTAGAAGTCTTTGTAATCTGTTCAACAATTTTTTGGTGTAGGAACAATTATTATCCTTGTCTTACAGGTGGTTAAACAGGCCTAGTTTAGGTCATACAGCCAGGAAGTGATAGAGTTGGATCTTAAACCCAGGAGCTCTGTCTGACCCTCTCCCTAGTGGTTTCCAAAGCAGTGGTTCACATCCTTGTTCGGCAAGATAACCTCCCAGGGAGCTTTAACAAATGTTAATTCTTGGGCCAGGTTGAAACCTATCAACTCTGAGTCTCTGAGGATGGACTCAGGCGCTGATTGTTTGTAACACCTCCCCAGGGAAGATTCTAGTGTGCCTCCTGGATTGAGAACCACTGCTCTGAATTCTCCTTCAGTTCTGGGATTCTTTCTACAATTTTCCTTTTGGAACAGAGGATTACCCTGCAGTGTGACAGTCGGGATTTCTCTGTAAAGTCCCTCAGGCCCCTTCCTCAATTGCCCTCCATCCCTTCTACTGTGTTCACTTTTTTTTTTTTTTGCCGGCTGTATTCAGATAGGGCTGCCAGATTAAGCAAATAAAAATACTGGACTCCCAGTTAAATTTACATCTCTTATAAACAACAAATATTGTTTTTAGCCTAATGTTGCTGTAGTATTTGTGACACACTAAAAAAATTATGCTGATTCTGTGAAACTCAAATTTAATGATGTCCTGCTTCTCATCTGGCAATTCTATATTCAGAGCACCATTTTGCAGAACACTTGAAGTTTGTAGAACCTTCCATCTGGAAGCAGCCTGCCTTTCCTCTGTGTCCCCCAGGCTCCCCTTGGTATTGCCACCCCCTGTAGTACAATCCAGTGGATGGGCAGAACCGATGCCCCCGCCTTGCCTTCTCTTCCTCTTATGAACGACATGTTCCTACTTGTCAGTGCCTGCTTAAATACCACCTCTTCCAACACATTTTCCTTTTCCCTCCTCTGCGACCCCACAGCATTTCGTTTGGGACTAACGAACAAGTGGAAGTTACTAAGTTCGTTTTGCATGTTGTGAGATGGCACCTGTCTGTTGCTCTGCTGTGATGCAAGCAGCTCCAGGACTGGGACCTTGTCTTGTTCATGGTCTATTCTCCTCAGCACTTGTGACTTTGGGTGTGGTCATGGGGAATGGAGGCGCTCAGGAACCAGTTCCTTAGGCTTCCCTATTGTCCCTTTCTTTGGCAAATCTCCTCTTCCTGGCTTGCCAGGCACCAGGGCATGTGATTTAAGGAGACACTTTCAGCATCCTGCAAGTACAAGTCTGAACTTGAATGACACTGAGAGTGAGTGCTCCTTATGTTTTAAGGTGCCCTGCTGGCCTCACCCTACTCTGGACCTGCCTCTTGGGGAAAGAGCACTCAGTGCATGGCCCCAAAGAAAACAGGCCTTGGATAACCCAAGTAGTAGACTGTGTTTCCTGACCTCACATGTTTGGTTCATGTCTCATCGACAGCATGTGGATGCTGAGGCCTGTGCCTACCTCCGTGGGGCCACCAATGCATTGCCAACATGTGAGAGCTAGTGTGTGAAATGTACAGTGTAGGTACACAGAAGAGGCTCCACAACTTTTGGAGGTCTGCAGACAAATATTTAGGAAATACGTAGTAAAAAGGAAAATCAGTTCCTGTCCTCAAGGAGTTTATGCTGTGTAAGTGTCTCAAGTTAAAATTACATAGCTCTTTGTTAATAAAAATACATTCTTCCAAAAACAAAATCACAAAGCCTTCTGTATTATCTTTAGCAGAAATAGGGTCTTTGATGCCATTAACTGGCCATGTTATTGTAGAAGTCACTTAACCTCTCAGACCTCGGTTTCTTTGTTTGTAAGATGATGGTGGCTCAGATGAGGCAATCTCTAGACCCCTCTGTATTTTAAAACTTCTATGATTTCTCTTATCTGAGTATTCATTTCCTACTAGGCTGGTACTTCTCTCCTGCTGAATGACAGAAATATTTCAATTTGGGATATCTTTCTTGATTTATCACTTATTTTAATCTAGTCCCCTATCCTGGCATACTGCTTTGTCTAAAACCTGTATTTTAATTTTTTAAATGCAATTTGTCCTTTATAACTCTTTTTCATGTCCCATAAAAATGATGGATAGGGGAAGATAGATAAAGCTACAGATCAATCTTAGATTCTGATAATCTAATAAATGCTTTGAGCACCAATCTTGCGGTTTATGACCCCTTGCCAATTGATTTATGGCCTCGTAGTAAATTTTCTCTCCCACTTATCCAGTATTTATTGGAACATCTTGTTCTTAACAGACAAAGTACTGTATAAAACATCTGTCAAAACAAGAGGCAATTCAATTAAATATCCTCCACTTTCAAATCTACTTCTCTGGTTCTCTCCAGCATCCAGA
The DNA here is from genome assembly GCF_018350215.1 of Panthera leo. Classification (NCBI taxonomy): domain Eukaryota; kingdom Metazoa; phylum Chordata; class Mammalia; order Carnivora; family Felidae; genus Panthera; species Panthera leo. The sequence goes on along the minus strand of NC_056684.1, from coordinate 46,727,104 downwards.
TTGCAAAACAACAAGTCATGCTAGGTACAACTTTTGAGCGAGGTTTCGGGAATGTAAGATGTATTTGAAAAATCATTAGAACAAAAGTTAACGTGAAAGGAATCAAAAGTCCCTGTTTGGTCCACATTAGAGGCCGGACCCTGACCATCCTGATGCTGGCTCACTGAGGACTTCCTGGTATCTTGGTCAGTAACAGCCTTGTGACTCATTTTCCTCTTACAGACCCCACAGCTGCAAAGTTTTTCTTCAGAAACAAACTTTATTTACCTGGGATGAACTAACTTAGTTATTAAAGACATTAGTTTGTGGTAGTCCACATTCATTCACAGAATTGATAGAATTCCAGCCGAAAATAAAGGAAAAGGAATGTGTACAATTTCTTCAGGCATTTTGAAAAACTGAAATAAAATCAGGCTCTCTCCCTTCTACTGTCTTTGAAGGGACCACTAAGTAAATATAAGCGGAGACATTTTTACTCAGTTAGATCCTTTTCTTCCTCCTATTAAGTCCACTGGGGGTGGGGGGAAGTCTCTCATTCTCCAAGAATTCCAGTAGTGAGGGAGAACCCTGGGTTCTCTACGGCAGACATTCACGTGTCTGTACTTCCCGTATTGCTTACTTTGTGCAAGGGTGAGAAGTGCTCCATTCGGTATCCTTGGCCCCCTTTCTTGGACCTGCAACCCCCCGAGCTCTACTCTGAAGGTCATTTTATGGATGGTTTGTGTATGTGGCTTAGCGAGCTCCGAACTGCACCATTTCCATAGCTTACATTTCTCCAGAATTCAAGGTTCCAATTTTGTTATTGTTGCTCCTAAATGCTCCCCAAATGTAACATGGGTGGATGACATATTGAAAGCATATGTATGTTTACCTCCATATTGATGTCATTTCCTATAACACCAGGAATTATATGTGAAGTACAGGGAGGTGGGGAGCACGTGGGAGGATCTGACAAGCAGAAGCCAAGGCCAAATGTAGTCCAGCAGAGGACCCCATAGTAGGTTTGATGTTAAAGTTGAAACCTAAAATATATTCTCAACTTAAGGGGGAAAAAAATCCTGTTGATGGACATCAATAGTACCTAAATCAGGACATTTTGGAGATAGTCTTAACTGCAGACTTTCTTAATTATTGTCACGATGGTGGCTGTTTTTCCTCTGGGCTTAACCTTTCAGTTGTGACATTCCCCTATTCCCAGGGAGTAGAGATAAAATAGATAACCAGTCAATAGATCTCAGATTTGTTCCTCAGGCCTCTTATGTAAGTTGCTGACAGCCAAAGAGGGGAAAACGGAGGTTAGAATACTACAGGAGTGGATTTTTGCACAATGCTGATTTTTGTCATCTCTGGCCTGGGTGCTCCCAGCTCCGCTGTGGACAGAGTGTATTTTAACTTCCATCTTTTAAACTTGGCCACGGAAGGCCAAAAATAATTTTTTTTTAATGTTGCAAATTGTCCTCAGGCATTTAATATTTCAATGTTAGCCCAGAGTTTCTCCAATGCTGAAACCGCTCCGGTGAAAGCTGGTGGAATGGAGACATCCTCCATTTGAGCCCCAACAGCCCCCCAAACTGTCTGAGTGGTGCCAACCTCCAGAGCAGGCCTGGAGCAGGACTGTAAGAGAGCAGTGTATGCAGGGGGCTCTGGGGATGCTACTTGCTGGGTAAATCGCAGCTGTACCAAAGGCCACCCAGCCAGGGCCTACCTGTCTGTTCCCGCAGGGACCCCTCAGTGACCTGCTCTCTGAGGGCCCAGAGTCCCACCCATAGAGAGCATAGGCTCCCAGATCAGTGGGCCCCAATTTGACATTGGCTGGCTGAGGGACATGGGGCAACTACTCAGTCTTTCTGTATCTTAGTCTCCTTATCTGTAAAATGGGTTTTGTGAAGATCAAATATTATGATGTATACAAGGCACTTAGTACAGTGCCTGGCCCTATTCGGAGTGCAGTAAATACTGGTTCTCATCATTAGTGCGATTAACAATGATAGAGCACATGTGGCTGTGTCTGACAACGTCTCAACACCGATCCCTGCATTTCCACATCCAAATGCCATGGGGCAGAGTCTGAAATGCCTTGCACGTGACTTCATGCCATCAGGTGAAGCTGCTTGAGACTAGCGTGTATGAAAGTGAAGGAGGCCATGCTGTCCTAAGCAGCCAGAACTTGAAGGGGCATGAGGTGGCGATGAGGTTGACCAAAGTGCTCTCATGAAGTACCATGGAGCAGTGGCTGGGCGCCAGCTCCAGGGGTGACTGCAGGGGCAAGACAGAGATGATTCCTGCCCTCAAGGAGCTTCCTGTTGGGCAAGGGAGGGAGCAGCAAACAAATCATTGCCCTGCAATCTCCAACATAGTTTTCTTTCTGTTCTACAGTCTACGTGCACTGCCTTTCCCCATGATGCTCACTCCCCACCTGTTTCCCTCCTACCATGACCCGCCCAAAGTCCGGGCCATTTCTCCCTGGTCTTTTGAGACCTCTCTCTATTGTAGGTCCACACTCCCCTCGGGATATGATCCTTGAGCTCACCTACCTACCTAACTCAGTCTGGTTCCTCTACCTGTGGCTAGATGAGCCCAGCCGCTGGCATGCAGAGCAGACAGAGAACAGGTTTTATCAGGCAGATTTGGTATTTTGGTCTAGAGTCTTTGGGTAGGGGGCCCTTGGGGTCAATTCCTAGGGAGGGTCCCTCTCCTGAATATTCCTACTGATAAGCAGTAGTTTCAGCAACCTGAATAACATTCATGCAACTTTCAGTAGGTGAAAAGTACTGTGTTAAGCACTGAGTGTGCACTATCTCACTTGGTCCTTTTATCAACCTTTGAAATTGGTCCTGTAATTATCCTGATTTTATAGAGGAGGAAATTGAGGCTTACCCAGACTAAGCAGCATCCCAGAGTTTGTCTGCTGCAGCTCTGGGGTCTGAATTTTGTTTCATGTTCTCTCTTTCCTATTCCATGCACCTCCTGCTAAGAGTGCAGGCACCTCTAGCCATTTCTGGGGTCCAACGTCTATTCTGGCCAAACCCAGAGAACATCCAAAGACATTCAGGGCCTTCCACAGCTGAGAGCCAGCCAGTTCCCTGCAGTCACCTATCTTCTCCCCCTCAGTCCTCCCAGGCCGATCCCCACCTCTGCAGTACTAGCTGGAGGCCCTTCACCCAACCTCTCCCAAAGCTGTTGCAGCCTCCAAGACGTGGCTTACATGGCGCTGCCTCCACCATGACCTATAGGACTTTGTCGCCCCAATTCTCCTGCAAGATGTCAAAAGTGTCACCTGTCCACCCGAAGGGGCAGCTCTGCAAGTGCTTGTCCAGTTCTTTATCTACCTACGACACCTAGCACTGAGTATTGTGTGTTGAAGGCATTGAGTGTGTGCCTACCATCTTGCCTCCCGCCCAGAGTCCATTCCCCATTGAGTAGACATGGTAAAAGCTTTGCCCCATGTAGGCTGTTGATCTGGCCACTTTGAAGTATAACGACTAGTTTGCTTGAGTTTATTGTTGCCATGTTGACCAGTTAATTAGTAAATAAGAAATGCTGGAAAACCGTGGCATGATGCCCTTTTGGCAAAATGATGAAATGGGAACCATTTGTCTGCTTTGTAGCTTGTCCTGTCTCTTTGAGTTGTGCTTTCATGAGCCCTGTAATTTATCACTTATCCTTGGACAGTGTACCCAAACCTGCTTACAGAGCCCTCATTCACCCCCAGGAGTATTCTTCCTGAGTGTTCTTCCTGAGAGGTGCAGCCTGTTTCAACTGGAACCCAAGCCTTAAGGTAAAGAAGCTTCGATGGAAGGATTTCAGGCATCCTCAGGGAAAGCTAGCTTAGCGCCCTGAAATAACATGTGGGCTACTTGTTGGTCCTCGTGTGGACATTTCCACTCTTCTCTAAGGGATACATTTTTGCAGAAAGATCTCAGGGTGGGGAGGCTGGGGCCCTGCTGGCTGAGGGAGTTCCTGTGCCAGCTGATAAGTATGTCTGTCAGCTCCCAAAAGAAAGGGGTGCCCCATAACCTGACCCGGCTCTTCTCTTCTTACCTCTCGGGCTGCCCCTCCATGGATGCCTCTCCTTCCCCTCAGTCACCAACAATGGACTTCTTTCAGCCCCTGCCCCTTCCCTTTGCCATTCCCCTCACTATGGATTTGTCTCTTCTCATGGTTTCATTAGCACCGCTCTGCAGATGCCGTGTGAGTCGACCTTTTCCGCCATGACCCTTTCCTGTGCCCCCGAATGCATTTCCAACTGCTGACAGGATATCTCTCCTCACGTATCCTGAAGCCCTTCAGCCTCAGTTTGCCCATCTGCTCACTCCCTTCAAGACGTGCAGGTGCCTCATCGAGGTGTCCATTTCAGTCAGGGCTCTGTCATCTGGGCTTGGATCACAGATATAATAGAGCCCCTTAAAGAAACTTCTTTGTAGACTTCCTATATATAGACTGTTCTTTCTTCAAGCAAGTAAAGACTATCTGGAAGTTTAAAATGGCAGCATTTAGCATGAAAATGCTATTATCTCCTTCCCAGAATATGGAAACAACCTCCTACCTGCCATTTGCACCCTTTCTGACCAGGGGCTGGCAAAGTTTTCTGTTCAGGCTCGAACAGTAGATAGTTTAAGCATCACAGACCATGTGCATACAACTCAATTCTCAACTATTTAACTCTGCTGTCTTCGTGAGAAAGCAGCCAGAACCATATGTGGCCGTGTTCCAATACGAGTTTTGCTTATGAAAACAGGTGGTGGGCCCAGTTTGGCCCTTGGGCTGTATTTTGCTGACCCCTGCTCCAGCAGAGAGCCAGTTGACTGGACAGACCCCTCTGCTCAGTGAGCCTCCCCGAGTTTTCCTCCGAGGGACAGATTGTTTCCTGTTGCTTGGACGCCCGTCAGGCTCAGCGAATGTTTAACTGGCCTGGGGCGTTAAGGTAAGCTAGTACTCCATGCTTGACGGCTTGGTTCCTGAGATCAGCCAGAGCGAGGGATGACGGGCCCAGGGGGCTTGGCGACGTTTAAGCAAAAGGAAACCAGAGGCTCTTCTCATCCTCCTTTTCCTCCCTAACCCACAGCCTGCTAACGCTGCCCTCAGCCCTTGTCCCAGCGGTAAATAAATATACATTTTATAACCACTTCAGACAGATTTTTTATTATTAAGAAAGGAAATTGAAAGTCTCTGAAGTGTAGATAATATGGAGTTCACTAGGCACATTGACAATGGCCAGGAAATTTGAAACCCAGGGCTGCAAGCCTCTTCACTGGAGTGCTTTGGGCCTGCGATCTCTCTGGGCTGGGCTGGCTTCATGGTACGGCCTTGACCTTGCTGTCAGTGGGCCCAGAGCTCCTCTGTGAGCCAAGCTGCTTTGCCCAGTATTGATTTCACATTTGTAAGGATCTCTCCACCCCACGCCCTCTTCTCCCCTTTGCCTTCCTAGGGGTTTTGTGGGGAAGTCGCTAGACTGTCCAAAGAAAATCCCAACTGTTAAAGCCTGGGTTACTCTCTCTTAATGGAATCTTCCTTTGAGGGAGACAGACACATCTCTCTGGGGACTGCTCTGCTTACATTCTCCATAACCCCTTTGGTTGTCACCAGGGGAGTAATTATAACTTAAATCGATGGGTACTTGAGAGAAGGTGAACTATTTGCCCTCCCCTAGCACTTGACATTTTGAACATTGGACAATGAAAGGTGACTTTGTTTATTTATTGAGCTATTAGGGCTTAATGCTAAAAGGGGTTCCTGACAAGAAGTGAAAGAAACCTCCTTTTTGGGATTAAATCTTTAAGCACAAATTGCTTTGTTACTGGTCGATATTTGAGAAAAAAATTCCAGCGAAAGCTATATCCATTTGATATCGCATACATTTTTCTATATCTCACTGGGCACGCCAAAAGTAAATGCTTTCCTTAGTTATTTCCGACATCTGGTCTTAATATTTGGGAGTCTTTGTTTCATGTACTTTTGATAGACAACATTTTTTGTGTGTGGAGTATTTTGTTATTAGACTCTATGAAATGTTGATATTAATCTGAGTTGCCCTGGTCTTCATGGAACACAAGGCCAGTTACAAACTCTACTTGGGTGCATCTTTGGAAGAGTATTTTGGGGATCACGCAGCATATTTTGACATACTCCTGAGGGCACCTGACTTTGTTTTGTGGAAACACTGTGTGTGCTTTTAACCCAGAGGATCCCTGGGAGGGGTTGCTGCTCGCTTCAAATCTCCCCAACCAGTGTATCAGGTGCTGTTATGTTAGGGACATTGCAGGTTGAAAGGTCAGAGGTTAGAATTTAGCTCCTTCACTCAGTGTTCATGGATCCAAAGGAATTGAAGGGCTCTGTTATTACAGGGGTGAACTGTATTTTGAAGGGAGCCTTCGACACTTTCTGGATCTGAATGGATGTAAGAACTCCATCGGGGACAAGCGGCTCTCCAGACGGGGCAGGCCTGTTTGCAGATGGGCAAAAACAACTGTCACCATCAGCATCTTACAGGATGAAAGCGTGTTGATGAAAGTAAATCGTAAAAGGTTTATGAAATGTGGAATGGTGCTATTTCCATGGAAGGGCTAGAATGAAGAAGCGTGGTCAAGTTGAGGCCAGTCGATTGGCAACCAGCAGCATCGCAGACCTGGAGCCCAGGACTGTCTGGAGCCCAGCCAAGGTCACAGAGCAAATAGTGCTAAGAGCAGTCTCCATGTTATGAATCACCTGGAGATGGAAGAGAGGCTCATCTTCCCTGATCGGGAATATTGATTTCCCTTTACACATATCTCACGTATTATCCTTTAAATTAATTAAGTCAGTAAAACTTTCTAATGCAGATTCCCTAGACAGGTGGAGAGGCACTAAAACCAGACGTCAAGAACTTAAGGGGTATGACGATATGTCGACTTCTGCAGAATGGCCCCCCAAAGCTGCCCCTCTCAAGCCTCTTCCCACAGTGCCTGCCTCACCCCCCAAAAATGTCACAGGTTGTTGTTGTTTTTAAACTCCAATACCATTCATTCTACTTTGTATTAAACTTCATTACTAAGTTGTTGATACACAGATGCTCTCAAGCTCACTAAAGAAGAAAATTAAATAGAAATGCACACAATACAATAGAAATGTATCATCCAATCTGATAAATGAAGATATACTTCGAAGTCTTGGATGAGAAAAATCCCTGAGATTTCCCAGCCAAAGGTTAGTGGTGCCTCAAAAGAGAAAAAGATCTTTTAATCCCCAGGATGAACATTCACTTTGGCAACCGCCAATAGAGACTTATAAAGTTACAGAGTGCTCTCGGCACCAGGGTGGCCTGCTCAACTTGTTTCAGTTCTGCTTATTGGGGGAAGGATCTCCAAGATGGATTGTTAAGAGAAATGAGCAAGGTGAGAACAGTGTGCAGAGTTAAAAAATTATAAAATATGCCTGTATCTGCACGCATGCGTGTGCGTGAGTGTGTGTGTGTGTGTGTGTGTGTGTGTGTGTGTGTGTGTGTGTAGAATGTATCTGGAAGGTTATACATCTCCATCTCTGGGAAGACAAGCTGGAGGATGAGGGACCAAAGCAGGAGAGGGATTTGCTTTTCACTGTAGAGTCTTTTGATATCTTTTGAAATATAGACAATGTATGTGCATTACCTACCCCCCCAAATAATTAGTTAGACCCACTAACTGAAAAACTACTACTGAGCCCTCTTTCTAAGCTGTATAGTCAACTTTCTAAAAAAAAAAACCCAAAACTTATCAACCTAATTATAGAAACAAATATTCTCACCTTGCCTCCTGTCTCTCCCACAGGGATACCAACCAAAAGACTGCCCTCCCCCTCACAATGCCATGATAATTAATAAAGAATTAAAATATTTCAGTCTTTCCCCACTGTCCCACACCCCTTATATGTTAGCAGTCACGGCACAGAAAAACTGTAAGCGGGATGCTAGACATCAGAAGGGATTTGCATTTAGGCTGATGGCTCTGAATGTTTACAAACAGGTGCCTCTAAGCCCAGGAAAACATGTGCTTGATTATTTGGAACCCAACTGCAGGGGGATAAGTTTATTTACAGGTGAGTGTACCCAGAAGCAGGATCTGCATTGAAGGCTGTGAATACAGCACATGTTCAAAAGCAACTTTCTAAAAATGTCACATGGGAGAAGGAAATGAGAGTGAAGGGGAACATGACTTCTATAACCCCTTAATATTCCAAATATGACTGCCGTCTGACTCAGATCTTCTCAGAATTATTAGCGAAGAAGTCAGTTTTTTAGTGGCACATCTTTGTCCTCAACAAAATCATAATTGGGAGGAAAAGGCTGTAATTATCTCACCTAAGTTTATAACTTTTTTAAGTTTATTTATTTTGAGAGAGAGAGAGAGAGAGCAAGAGGGGCAGAGAGAGAGAGAGAGAGGGAGAGAGAGAATCCCAAGAAGGCTCCCCACTGTCAGTATAGAGCCCGATGTGGGGCTCAAACTCACAAACCAAGAGATTATGCCCTAAACTGAAAAAAGAATCGGATGCTTAACCGATGACGGAGCCACCCAGATGCCCCTCACCTGAGTTTAAGTTCCCCGGTTAACGTCTCATTTTCCTGCACAGAAAATCCATAGGGCTCTCTGGGAATGAAGTGGAACAAATGTTCTTTCCTAGTGTTGGGGTTTTTAGGGCTCTGGTATGACTCTATGCTGCTGCTGTCTCTGGAGACAGGAAGTGCGGACAGGGACACGCAGACTGAGTCAGGCTGCTCCTGGTCCATTCCTGTCCTGCCACTCGCCGACCTTGTAGCTTGAGACAAGCCACACACGTTTTTGAATTTTACTTTTCACGTCCGTACCATGGGGCTAATAGCACTAATTTGGAAGGACTGTTACGAAGGCTAAGTGTGAAGATTGGTTATCTAGAGCCTGCTCGCATTCCACACTTAGAAATGTGGGCTCCTCTTCCTTTGCAGAGAGCTCCAAGATGGGAACCGCCATCCCCAGGACGGCTGCAGCCTCATTCCCTCTTTACAGACTGTCCAAGTAAGTGTTCCAGGATGCTGACCTTCCGTGGAAATCGACGAGCGCTTGCTCAGAGGTCCATGATGCGCCACAGATGGTATTATCTGTTAGAGAGGTGGCTTTGCTCAAGAGCAGCTGAATTTCCTTTGAGAAATGCTATTTCACAGTCTCTCGGTAGATGTCAGCAGCACAGCAAACATCTCTGTGCCACAGGAGAAGCAGATTGGCTTAAAAAGTTTTCCAATTAAAAAATCAGGAAAAAAAAAAAAAAAATCAATGCTCCCCTTTGCAATTCTCTTCAGAAGTCCCAGAACCAAAATGGTGAGGTTCTTGAGAGGATTACCAAACGTTCATTTGCATTTTAAAGACAACCTTTTATTTCTCAGTGATGAGAACATCATCCCAGAAATGGTTAGGGATTATAGCAACCTTTTCAGAATTTTCTGCAAGTTTATCTAGCATTTTACCCTCCAGGCAAAAGTGAAATAATAGAAGATGTCCAATATTTTGTTTCTTCCTGTGAAGTAAATCAAAACCGTGGGAATGTTTTCCCCTAATTTAATTTACTGCTGTCTCCTCGAATGTATCTTTTATTGTATTCAATTAACCCTCTGATTGCGACCACAACTGCAGTGAGGTCAAAGAATAGGAGTTTTCTTGTCAGGAAAAAAGGGCTGATTGGAGTTTGTGGCCAAGTAATATTTGGATGTGGATATCGACCCAGGGTTTTGCTTATGACATTTAATCTAGCAGCTGACTCTCCTTCCCACTCTGCTACATTCTTGCCTGCTCCACCCCAGGTTTGATACGAGCTAGACCAGAACTGCTAAGATGTGGGAATGTTTCTCTCGCTTACATGCGTTATTGTCCCTAGTAATACGTAATTTCCCTGCAAAACTTGACCTCATGCTAGTTGGCTCTTGGATTTTGTGTTTGCTTCTGCTCCTCATTGCTTTCTGAGGCTCCCATCTGTGGTTTCCTGCCATTTCTATCACAGCCTACCTTTTGCTGGGAGGGAAATAAATGGTGCCCCAGGTTTGAGAACTTAAAGTTGCTGTCTTAGGTAGTGAGCGCCCTGTCACCAGAAGTATTTATTTAACAGAGGTTCTCAATTATGGCTGCACATTGGTATCGTCTGAGAAGCAAACAACAGCTAGGGTGACCAAGCATCCCAGTTGCCAGGGACTGTCTCAGTTTCAGCATTGAGGGAACCCTTTTGTTCTGGGCAAATGGAGATGTTTGGTTACCTTCCCGATACTTTCCATTCCCAGAGATTCTGGCTTCAGTGAGCACTGGAATTAACAAAACAAAACAAAACAAAACAAAACAAAACAACCTTCCCAGGTGATTCTAACGTGTAGCTCACATTTAAAACCATTGACCTTGAGGCCAAATGACGATGATCATAAATGCTTTGGAAGGGATTCTTGGGTAAACTATAAGAAAAGGTGGCTTCGCAGGTTTGCTGTAACCATTAGAGCCTTGACCCGGGGATGTGGCATGATTTCTAACAAAACAAGCTGCTTTATGCTTGCACAGGAAGACTGGGGCTGGGATTCAGTGAGGCGAATGCTGTACTTGCCTTGTGCACAAAATTTAAGTGGCACCAAAGCCAAAGCAATCAACATAGATCATATTTTTAAAAATCAAAATCAGTGTAAGAGATTAATGCTGTAGAAGATATCAAACTTTCAAAGTTCATTTATTTTTGAGAGAGTGTGTATGGTGCGTGTGCACACACACGAGTGGGGAAGGGGTAGAGAGAGAGAGGGAGAATCCCAAGCAGGCTCTGCACTGTCAGTGTGGAGCCTGACTCAGGGCTCAATATCTCATGAACCGTGAGATCATGACCTGAACCAAAATCAAGAGTCAAACTATTAACTGGCTGAGCCCCACCCAGGTGCCCCACAAAATATCAAACTTTTAAATAAAGACAAATCAGTAGCAGTGCCATGTGGAGCCATCCTGGAGCCTGAGACACAAGGAAAATTGGTAAGAATGATCCTGTCTTTGTTTAAAAGTTTGATATTTTATTCATCGTGGATTTTCTTGCCTTAATCTTGATTTTTGATGTTGCATTTAAATATCATGTATCTTGATGACTGGATTTTCAGTGCCCCCTTAAATGCTGCAACCTAGGAGGATGCCTTACTCACCTGATCCTAGTCCTGGCCCTGGGAAGAATGTACCTCCAATTCTGCGAAACCGGAGAGGAGTCCCTTGGGCTTGTTGGAGGCTCAGTGGGTTTGCAGATCAGCAGCTGTCTCACTCCACCATCTTCAGACGAAAGTAGGTCTCCTGGAAGAAAGGAAGTGGTGATGGGCAGGGCTGAGTGAGTGGAATTCATAAAGGTCCTGTAAGGGGAGCCAGAGCCTGTGGTCCCCAGCACCCCACCCAGGGCAGAGCAGGCACCTGGGGCCATGCTAAGTGACTTGTAGATTTCAGCTGACTTAAACTCCTACAGCTTTTTGGTTAGGAACCGAAAGCAAACTGTGTTTCTCCATTTTGAGGATTAAAATTAAGCAAAACCAGAACCCACCTCGTTTCTTTGTAAGTAGAATGGAGAACAGACAGTGCAAAAACCTGTCTTAGGTAGGCTTTGCGGGGAAGAGGGAGGCAGAAGGCTAATCCTGTCCAGGGCTGGCCAGTTACTAAGCTGGCAGGCTCCCCTGGGGCCAGGGACAGGACTGGCAGTGCCAATGGCAGGAAAGAAAGACTCAGTCCGCTCATGATGCTGGGAGCCTCTTTGGGCCGAGAGATCCCCTGATGAGGGCCACTCCATTCCCTCCTGCCCTCTTCCTAGTTTGGATCCAGAGCTGCAGAAAACCTACTTGCTGTATATTTTTTCGTGAAAGGGTCAGAATGGACCAAAGTGTTATTATTTGTGCAACACGGTTCAATGGAACAGGGTCAGATTTGGGTTTAGAAGACCAGATTCCAATCCTAACCCTACTCCTGGCCTGTTGTGGTGCTTTGGGTGAGACACTGAGCCTCCTAGAGACTCACTTTCGGCCTGCAAATGAGGGAGAATGGGATTTACCCCACCAGCCCCTAAAGACATCCATGAGACTTGACTGGTTAATGTTCGTGATGGTGCCATGTAAGGTATAAATGCCCCACAGACAGAGGCTTGCTTACCTAATCAATTAGTTAATTCAGTATATATTTTAGAGCCTGCTGCGTGCGAGTCTCCATGCTGTGAAGCAGAGAAAGCATTTTCCCACTAAGGGTCTAGCAGGAGACAGGACAAATATACAGAAAACTGTAAGATGTGATAGAAAGGGACACTAATATAGAAGAGGCAAGCAGGGGAGGAGTTGTTCCTTCTGGCTGGAGGAATCCCAGAGGATCTCACGTGGAGGTAAATATTGGGATGTGGAGGTTATAAAGGTTGGATATTGGGAGTGTGAGTTGGGGGAAGGAAGGCACTCGGGGGAGGCACAGAGGTGGGGAGGTTTGTTGAGGTGTGTATGGGGAAATGAAGGTGTTTCTTAACCGGACCTTTGGGCATTTGAAGAGAACAGTGGGCAAAGGTTGGAAAGATATGTAGGGGCCAGATTGTTTGCAGGTGGGAATCTCATCTAGGGGAGGGAGTGTGGCCTCTATCATTTGGGCAGCTTTGTCCCTGATAGTGTTTGAGCAGGGGAGTGGCACAGCCACACTGATTACACTGACCGTGAGTAGAACACACTACTGGCTTGCCCAGGCCCTGGGTACCATTGTTTCTCTTCCTTTTCCTTATGGAGCTCCCTGGTGATGCTGAGGGACAGGTGAACTCCCTTTGAGGCCAAGAAGCCTTAGGTAAGAAGGCCCTGAGAAGGCATGATAAAGGCCCTTTATCATGCCTTCTCAGGGCCTTGAGGACTCAGACTTTGGATAATTTGGTAAGTTTATGTTGAGCTGTCTTTCTGTTCTAGGCACGGGGCCAGGGCTTGGGATTCAATTGCGAATGAGGTTTAGTTCCTGTCCCCAAGCTCAGGGGATCGTGGGGTGTTGGGGGCTGCAGGACAATGTGGTCCCTACCTAGGGCTCAGGGATGCAGATGGAGGAGGAAGAGCTGGGAAGGATTTAGAAGGAAGGAAGATAATAAGCTGAGACCTTGGGGCTGAGTAGAGGTACTCATACTCAGGTGAGGTCGTGGAGGCAGGAGGCCGGCTGAGCAGGACCAGCAGCGTCATGCAGGTGGTAAGAAAGCATGAGGGCCTGGCATCCAGGCACTGGTGCTCAGGCCAAGCCCAACTTTCCCCTGAGGACACGGGGCCTGCTTGTGGGTTTAAGCATGAGAGAGACTTGCCTTTTGAAAAGGAGACTTCAGGCAGGGTGAGGATTGCTTGGGCTGGGAAAAGGCCAGACCCAGAAGCTGTTCCAGGCAGAGACAATGGTGGTTAGAACCGGGAGGCCAGATGCTGGAACTGCATTCTCCACAGGACCAGCAGGACTTGGTTTGGGGTTGGGGGTGAGGCAGAGAGAAAAGCCCGAGATTGACACCTGCTACATATAATCTTAGACCTCTTTGAGGATTGTAGGCCAATTTAAAATTATCTTTCTGTTTGTTCCAAACCTAGTGAGGCTTCAAAAGGTACTTACATGATCTGCCCGCCCCCCCTCCCCAAATTGTGGTTTTGCAACTTACTGATTCTAGCACCGAACACCACCACACCTCGCGGTATTAACACTGTCAAGGGACGCTGGACAGCGATACCCAGCCTCCTTCTTGCACACATGAAGAAGTTGAGGCCCTTCCAGTAGTAGGGGTGCATTTATCTTTTCATTTAAAAATTTGTTTTTAATGTTTATTTATTTATTTTGAGAGGGGGGTGGAGGAAAAGCAGGGGAGGGGCAGAGAGAGAGGGAAAGAGAGAGAATCCCAAGCAGGCTCTGCCCTGTCAGTACAGAGCCCGGTGCAGGGCTTGAACTCACTAACTGTGAGATCATGACCTGAGCCAAAACCAAGAGTAGGATGCTTAACCAACTGAGTCACCCAGGCACCCAGAAGAGGTGCATTTGAAGTCACAGACCTCAAGGTAGGTGAAAATATGTGGGGCATCTCATCTTTCTTGGCCTCCCGCATGGGCTGTCAATGTAAGACCTAGCCTCCCTGTGCCTGTCCCAAGGTGTATCTGTCTGCACCAGAAGCTGATTTCAGGGCATCCCCTGTAACTCTCAGCAGAGGTGACAGCCTCTCCCAGTGCACAATGCTACAGGAGTGACTGTCATCCTTGGCACTGTTCTGCTCTGATAAACACTCTGGGTCAGATGTGTTTGGGAAATGCTGGGCACTTCCATCTCCCTCTTGAAAATTCTCAACACACGTGAGCAAACTAAAGCATCCAAGAAGACACTAGCTTAACTTTGCTGCCTCAGCCCCTACCAAATTTATTTATCCATAGAATCTTTTTATTTTAATCCATGAAACTATTAGCATCCCAGGGAAGTGGAGTTCCACATAACTCCTGGGAGAAATGAATGGTCTCCAGGTGGTGGTTCTAATGTGCAGACAGGTTGACATCTTGCTACTCAAAGTGTGGTCCCAGCAGCATCACCTGGGATCTTATTAGAAATGCAGAATTACAAGCCCCACCTCAGACCAACTGAATCTAAGGCTGCATTTTACAAATTCCCCGGGTGATTCGTTGGCACGTTTAAGTTTGAGGAGCACGGTTCTAAGTCACAGTGCTGGACATTAGCTGGACACCGGAAGTGACTGGGGAGCTTAAAAAAATCGTGATATCTGGGTACCATTCCCTGTGATCCTAGCAGTTAAGGTCCGGGAGATGGATTTTTTTTTATTATGGTAAAATATACATAAAATTTATCATTTTAAACATTTTTTAATGTTTTATTTCTTTTTGAGAGAGAACGCACAGCAGGGGAGGGGCAGAGAGAGGGGGACAGAGGGTCTGAAGCAGGCTCTGTGCTGTCAGCACAGAGCCCAATGTGGGGCTCAAACGCATGAACTTGTGAGCTCATGACCTGAGCCAAAGTTGGACACGCAGCCGACTGAGCCACCCAGGCACTTCTCATTTTGGACATTTTTAAGCATACTACTTACTCTTCAGTGCACTAAGTATATTTGCAGTGTTGTGCACCGATCATTATTATCAACTTCCAGCATTTCTTTTTATCACTGCAAACAGAAAACTCTGTACCCACTAAACAATACGGGCCGTGGAATTTTAAAAAGCCGACCAGCTGATTCTAAATGCAGTAGAGTTTGAGAACCACTCCTTTTGACTATTGCTGGCTACATTTAGAATTTTCCATCAAAGGCCTTGAACCCTTCTAGGGTGAAGCCTGGTTTAGACTCCTGGGACCCTGGCAAGTCAGCTTCCCTCAGAAGGTCTGTTCCACATACATGAATGGGCGGTAACAGGGACCTGACAGTGTTGTGGTTGTCTGGGTAAAGTATCTGGTCAGGGGCCTGACCTGTAAAAGTCAATGAAAGATCACGATTATTGCACTGTTATGTGAAGAGGCAATTTAGTGGAATACCAAGAGCACACGTTTGGGAGTCAGAGAAACCTGAAAAATCCGGGCTTTCCCAGTTAGGAATTATGTCACATGGACAGGTTATTTTACCATTCTGAACCTCTGTTGTTGTTGTTTTTTTTTTTAATCTGTAAAATGGGGCTGATAGTACTTAGCTCATAATATTATTGTAAGAATTAAGCAAGATGACCTACGTACAGTGACTGGTACATAGTAGGTGCTCAACAAATGGTGGTAATTATTACAAATGTGAGGCATACATTACTTCTGTATCATTTGTCATCCAAGGTCAAAAGGATCATAGACTTCTAGCACTGAAGTAGTTTTTTTTTTTTTAATGTTTATTTACTTTTTGAGACACACAGAGACAGAATGCGAGTGGGTTAGGGGCAGAGAGAGAGGGAGACACAGAATCCTAAGCAGGCTCCAGGCTCCGAGCTGTCAGCACAGAGCCCGACACGGGGCTCGAACTCACGGACTGTGAGATCATGACCTGAGCTGAGGTCGGACTCTCAACCAACTGAGCCACCCAGGTGCCCCACCACTGAAGTAGTTTTTAAGATGAGAGGGAAAAGTTAATAAAATACTGAAACTCTGAAATACCCCCTTTTACTGCAATGTAGTGGTGGCTTGGTTATCAGAACCCCTGGAGCTCAAGTAGGTGAGCTCTTGTCAGCTGTCTTCAGCCAAGTCAAATTCTCAGGGACTCAGGTTCCTCATCAGAGGAACCAGAGAACTTAAAAATTATATATGTGTGTCAAGAGATATGTGAATATGAAGAGAGAACTTTTTTTCAGGTCTCGTGTCTTTCAGAGACCTACTGAAGCTTCGTTCATCTCATACTCTGTCACCTTGCTAAGCCACCAAGCTGCCAGGAGCTGGGATGAGAGCCTCTCCTCTGTCCCTCCTTCCCCTCTGCTCCATGACCCAGGGCCTCTTCCACTGCCTGAAGGACCTGACATGTGGGTAGCACCATCAGTAACCATCTTGTTCCCACAGATAACCATTAAATACAAAATTCTTTTCAGCACCGTCTTCATTCTCTCTGAAACTCTCAACCAAGTGAAGTTCTTTCCTAAATCAGGATCAATTTTGTTTGGACTAAGATGATTCTGATAATATATACATAGTCTGATCCTCCAGGAGCAAAGGTCAGCATGTTACTTATATTATTCAAAATATATACTGTCACATGTATTTTCCAGTTCATAGTGTACGTCGGTTTATTAAATCACTGTGTGGCACATGGGATTGTATTTGCACTCCTTATGAATGTTTTTACTGTTTTGTAGTCAAGATGAATTATGCTTGAAGATTTGTAGGTCCTTTTTGTTCTTGATTGTCTAGCTTTGATTTATCATCAGGGTGACTTTGGTTACATGATTATACCAAATGTTATCTTCTTTTTTATTTTAATGAGTATTTTGGAATGTACAATGCTGATGAATACCAGTGGTTTAAGATTGAACACCAGGCAAAAATTTCTATTTTGTAGCTAGATGTTCCATTCATAAGACATCAAAGAAAAAGACATGGAGCCACATTACCCAAAACAGTTCAAAATTGCTGAATATAGGATATGTGTGTGTTGGGAAGTAAATTTGAGGGGGTCCACGGGAATGAAGTCATGAAGGGTCTGAGTATTGGTGCTTTATTCTGTGGACCAGGGGTTCCACTTTGGAATACCTACAGCGACCAGGCAACAGCAAATGATGAGGTCCAATGTAAGAAATAGCATCTTTGGGCCACCTGGGTGGCTCAGCGTGTTGCATCCAACTCTTGATTTTGGCTCAGGTCACGATCTCACAGTTCATGGGTTCAATCCCTGCACAGGGCTCAGCACAGACAGTGCAGACACCTGCTTGGGATTCTCTCTCTTCCTTTCTCTCTGTCTCTCTCTGTCTCCCCCAGTCTTTCTCTCAAAAATAATATTTTTTTTAAAAGAAAAGGCATCTATCTTTGATCACGCTTTTTCAAATCTGACACAATTTGCTTATAAAATGTGTAGGAAAAAGTTTCATGCCTACAAAGTACTACACATTCTCATGTTTTTCTTCAAATGTGGCCCTCATAAATTCTCTATCTGTTCTACTCCTGGTAGAGGTAAAGAGAACTATTTCTCTACTATAAGAAAAACAACAGTATGTACGGGATCATATATGGCAGTTCACCTTCCTTTCATTGTCAGGGAGACTATAGGGAAGGGTGGGAACCATGGCTCACCCACACCATCCAGTCCCTGCCTAAGGGAATCTGCTTCTGTTTAGCTCCATTCGAGGTTGTTGTTCTGAGGGGACATAAGCTCCACGTGGAGAAGTCTGAATTTTGGAGAATTTTGGAAAAATTTGCTTCCTGTGAAATCTCTCATTTTAAATGTTTGCCTGATAACAAATGAAAAAAATGTACATGGACATATGTACTTAGCACACATTTGTAGACTAGATTCCATCTGGGAACTGCCAGCAGTCAAAGAGTTTTAACGGTGTCAGGGATGTGACTAATTTACATTTTAGAAAGATTTGTGTCCAATAGCATGTTAATACAAAGGATGCTAATTGGTTACAGCAGTCTCAGTGGCCTCTTTATGTATCTAGTTATTTTACATTTATTTATTTTTGAGAAACAGAGTGAGACAAAGCGTGAGCGGGGGAGGGGCAGAGACAGAAGGAGACACAGAATCTGAAGCAGGCTCCAGGCTCCGAGCAAGCGGTCAGCACAGAGCCTGATGTGGGGCTCGAACCCACAAACTGTGAGATCATGACCTGAGCCGAAGTCGGACGCTCAATCGACAGCCACTCAGGCGCCCCATGGCCTCTTTATTTTTAAACGTGTATTTAGCAAATACCCATATAGTGTTAACCATCCCAGAAACTACTGTAAATGCTTTACAAATATTTACTCTAACGGGCATGTCTGATCTATACTATTACTATTCCCATTTGATAGGTGAGACCTGAGGCACAAGGTCACAAAGCTAATAAGGGACAGAGCTGGGTTTTGAACTCAGTCTTGTTCCAGAATGTAGCATTTAACCACTCTGCCATCTTGCTTTTTAACAACAATTAAAAGATAATATGCATTCAGAAGATGTGTATGTGTGACAGAGAGAGAGCGAGAGAAAGAGAATAGCTTTTGACATATAATTACATTCTGGTTTTGGTTGGGGAAAACATGGAGGAAAAGGTGTCTTTATTGCTTAAATAGCATTGCTAAAAGATGAGAAATTTCTCTGTGGAAAATCTAACTAATAGGTCAAAAAAAAAAAAAAAGAAGAAGTAATAAGGTAGTCTGCAAAGACTCTGATATGAGGGTGAATGAAAGCCCAGAAGACTTTTTCCACGTCTGATACACTCTAGGAAGCCCCTGATGCTGCTTCACGGCTGCGTGGTGTGGTGGGAAGGTGAAATCAACCTTCTCTTTGGTTCCTAGGGGGAGAGCATCCTGAACACCCACTGGCTATGAGGTCTCTTTCCTTCAGCACTTGGCCTGCCTGGGCTCTTCCCACTGCCCGTGCCCTGAAGCAGGTGGAATGTCCACTTTATTTGCAGCCACAGAGCAAGAAACTAGGGAGGTGAGCACGGACTCCCCCAGACTAAGGAAACATGACCACTAAAAACAACACGGGACCCAGGATTAGACCCTGGATCAGAAAAGGACAATTAGTGGAACAATCGATGAGCTATGAATAGGGTCCATAGTGTGTACAGGAAGTATTGCAGCAACGTTCATATTCTGATTTGATCACTGCAGTATGGTTATGTAAGATGTTAACATTTGGGGAATCTGATGAGGGGTATATGGGAATTCTTTGTACTATTTTTGCAATCTTTTCGTAAGTCTGAAATTATTTTAAATTGAGAAGCTAGGAAAGAAAAAAAAAGAATGTAAATTTATAGACTGCTATGAGGGGTGATTGGACCCATGCACTCCTCCTGAGTAAAGGGTGGGTCCCAGCTCTGCACAGGTAGTAGGTCCCTGAGAGGTTCTGCTACAGGCAGACTGTGAGCTCCGCTGGGAGGACCCCATGTGCTGTGCTTTTGCCCTGATTTTCCCAAAGGACTTCGATGTACAACAAAATTACTTGTGGAACTGGTTTTGCTCTAATTTACACGTTGAGGAAGACTGTCAGGAGGACCCACCCCTAGATCGCGTGGTGCGGGGGAGTGCGGGCACAGGAAGGATTTCAGAGCCAGACATGAAAGCTCAGGTGGTCTGGGTCAAAACCAAAGTGGATCTGGCTTGGTTGGGTAATGGAGTGAACATTCCATAATTAAATTACTCAGTCACCACAGGCAGATTATGAATTTACAAAGAATTCAAATACAAGGAAATACACTTAACACTAAACAAATAAACTAGACACAATCTAAGCTTTCTTTAATGATTCAGAAGACCTTCAAGATTTTGCAGGATCAACATAATAGCATCAGTGGATATTGATGAGATGCAGAAGTCTTGGCTCTCATCCTTCTCTAGAAAGAACAGAGAATTTCCTCTGATCATCTTGCTATTCTCTTTCATGTGGAAATATCTCATCCAGCACACATTCCATTTGGGGACTTTTAGGGTACTTCTGTTAAGGACCATAATGGTAATCATAAATGGGATGATAATGACTAAAAACAGCAGTAGCCATCAAACCTTGTATTTACTTACTACTTTTTATAATTCAGAAGAATTTGCATATATTAGTTTCTATGCATTATTAGAGGTATAGATTGGAGATCACAAGGGTAGGAATGCTCCAAGGAGAATGGGAAAAATATTAAACATGAGATCTCTCCCCATGTTGGAAGAAGCCCCTGGTTACCATCACCTGGGAGTGAGAGAAGGACGACTGAGTCAAGAACATGTCTGCCTGATACATGGGGATGAGGTCCCTGGGAAATGTGGCCCAGTCAGTGTCCAGGAGTCTGGATTTGTATCTCCTTCTCTTGGACAAGAGAGGAGAATGTGGGGAGAGGGACAGAGGATGTTCCCTTTCTTTTACAATCTTGGAGTTCCCAATATATACTTTTGCTTTAATGGCCCAGCTGCGTGGCTTTTTCTTTACTTGCATTATTTACAATATGGTTGCTTCTGGTAATTTTTCAAGTGGGCCACAGCTCATGGGTTTGTTTGGCCCTGGTTCAGCTGCCCGAGCGCTAGATGGGATGAATATCTTTGGTTCTATTGGCTGTGGCCAGGAGCACAGGGTCATGTGAGCTCTATCAGAGAATGTTTGAGTTCACTGTCTTCTTTCTCAATGGCTCTCTTCCTGGGAAAAATGCTCCCAGCTTCTGGCTTTGGAGCTCTTTCTTAGGAGAAACCCTTCTGTATAATGAATTTCCTCCTTATTACTCCTTATAGTCCTTTCAAACGGAATTAAATCATTCTGCCTTTGGATTTGTGTTTGTTTAAGGAACTTAAATTTATTTTACCAAACCATTATCTGGCATTTATGGAGTATTTTTCCCTCTAGAGCAAAACTGGGGCACCCTTGGATGCCCCTGTAATATAATCCCTCTCCCAGGCTTTACCAGTCTGAGTACAAATTAAGTCACACTAATGTCAATAACTCTCGAGTTCCTGTTCTTGCTCCCACGCAGGCTCACAAGAGTCCTCCAGCATCCTGCAAAGCCTCTCCAAATATTTCTGTGACTTTACAAAGAGAACACCCCCATGGGGCCACAAACTAGCTGCCTGTCTGTAGTCACCATCTTCCTCCTGTCCTGGTCCTCCCTCTGCTGTTCTTTACTCAGTCTCTGATGGGGTGGCAACGCCAGCCTCTGCCCAGAGCAGACTCTGCTCCCATAGCCACCTCAGAGGGGTTTGCATACCCAAGCCATGGGAGAAGACACTGTTCCTCTGCTCTGTGCTACCTTTGTTACCTGGGCCCCAAAGTGGCCCTGCCTTTGTCACACAGTTCCTTTTGGCAAAAGCTGCTTTTTTCTTCTGCCCTAACTTCTCTCACTTCCTGGAGTCCCAAAAGGCCTGGCAAAGAATGGGCCCCCACATGACAGCCTTCCTCATTCTCATCTTTCCCCTTTCTCTTAGCATACCCCACAGTCAACAAGATTCTCCTCTTTCCCAGCCACAAACCCAAAGTCTCCACTCACATCGACTCATCTCCACTCACATCCAGGGATGCCTGGCTCCTCAGATCCTCAAAGGGCAAACCTGAGAATTGCCTTTTGAGTGACCTAGAAAACTCTACTGCATAATCAGTGACAGATTCCCTTAATTGTAGAGAGATTCTTGGGCTGACGTTTGTGAAGTAGTGAAGTAACATATTTATTGACTTGGAGGTCAAAGATCTAATAAAATGAAGATTTTCTTTAATTATGGAACTCACTAGAAGTCCTTTCAGTTAATTGTTTTCTTTTTATTTTCCTTTTTAATTTAAAAAAATTTTAACATTTATTTATTTTTTGAGACAGAGAGAGACAGAGTGCGAGCAGGGGAGGATCAGAGAGAGAGATACAAAATCCAAAGCAGGCTCCCGGCTCTGAGCTGTCTCAGCACAGAGCCTGATGTGGAGCTTGAACCCAGGAACCACAAGATCATGACCTCAGCCGAGGTCGGACGCTTAACTGACTGAGCCATCCAGCTGCCCCTATTTTCCTTTCTTTAAAATTGTGGTTAAATATATACAACATTGACTTTTCCACGTTAATCTTTTGTAAGTGTACAGTTCTGTGGCATTAAGTACATTCACAAAACTTTCACAGAACTTTTTCCTCTTCCCAAATGGAAACAATGTACTCATTAAACAATACTCCCCACTTCCCTCTTTCCCCCAGAAGTGGGAACCACCATTCTGCTCTGTCTCTGTGAACTTGACCACTCTGGGCACTTTATATAAGCGAAATCATACAATACAAGTCCTTATGTGACTGGCCTATGTCACGTTTCCTAAGTCTTCAAGATTCATCCATATTATATCATGTGTCAGAATTTCTTTTTTTTTTAAATTTTTTTTGTAACGTTTATTTATTTTTGAGATAGAGAGAGACAGAGCATGAACGGGGGAGGGGCAGAGAGAGAGGGGGAGACACAGAATCGGAAGCAGGCTCCAGGCTCTGAGCCATCAGCCCAGAGCCCGACGCGGGGCTCGAACTCACGGACTGCGAGATCGTGACCCGAGCCGAAGTTGGACGCTTAACCGACTGAGCCAGCCAGGCGCCCCAGAATTTCTGTCTTTTTGAAGGCAGAATAGTGTGTATATACACACACACACACACACACACTACATTTTGCTTATATATTCATTGATCATTGAACTTTTGGATTGCTTCCACATTTTGGCTATTATCAATCACATTTAAAATTTTAAATTTTCTGGTAGCCACATTAAAAAAAGTAAAAACAAATAGATAAAATTAATTTTTAAAACATTATATATATATATCTATATCTATCTATATATATATATCTCCAAAATTTTATCATTTCAACATATAATTAATTGAAAACATTTGTTAGTAAATGTCAGTAAATATCAGTATGAAATCTTTGATATCTGATGTGCATTTTACATTAATAGCGTATCTCCATTTGGACTAGCCACATTTCAAGGGCTCAGTGGCCATGTGTGGCCATGTGTGGCCATGGGATACTCTATTAGGCACCCAGATCTAACTTATTACAGAGGGTCCCAACAAAGCCCTCTTTCCATGTCCTTGGGTTGTCTCAGTCTGAGAGACAGGGTCTCAAATGCATCTTGGGCAAGTTACAGATTTCTGTCAGTTCTCAGCCAATTTCTCAGACGAATGCCTGGAGTCCCATATTTCTGTGGCTCCAAATGTTTTAGCTCTATGTTCAAGCAGTTGAACTGACATTTGGAAAATGAAGGAGATTGATTTACATTCTCCCCAGGCAGAGGAATATGTGTAGCTATCACTTACATGTCCAAGTAAGTTATGTATTCAACCCTTTCAAGGAACCAAATACATTTTATTTATCTAGACATGATCCAGCATAGTGATTCTGTTTCACATGGTTGTGTGTACGCACCTGAAATTAATACTGAGCCACAACCATGTGTTTATTCATGAATCCAAATATGATTTTTTGAGCTCCTCTTATAGGTCAAGCACACGCTAGGCACTGGGTGTCCATCCACAATGAGACATACACAATTCCTATCCTTAGGGGCCTTGAACTACAGCTTGTACACCCTCCCTGTCAGTGAACTTGACATCAGGCTGACATGGAAAGAGGATACTCACCCTCTTCAGGCTGGGCAACCCTCTGCAGCCCTTTTCTCCTAAGCTACGGGGTAATTCCTTTCTCTTGATTGTCCACCCCTGTGGGAACTTAGGGGTTTGCTTTCATAATTATGAGTGTAAATTGCCATAAAAACTAAACTAAAAACTGAAGCTCCCTAAAAGATAGCTAGGGTGGCCAGGGCAGATTTTCTCCACATTATCCAACTCCCCAAATAGGAGGTCTGGATTTTATTTCACAAAAGTCTTCTGTCTGCTGCTAATGAGGGCCCAAGTGGCATATTCTATGTCATGATACGTATGGTTCCTACCGAGAGGTCTAATAATCTATGGTACTAAGGCGCCAGTTGAGTCTGAGCCTGATTTCGTTCCTTTGTTTATTCAAAAAACATATACATGATGCCTGGAAATGCCCCTAGACCTCTCCTCATCCCACTGTTCACATTCACAAGAACACCAGATTGTTGGGAGGTTGAACATGGGGGTCATTCCCGAGCGTGGATTTCTTGGTGCCTCCTTTGATTGAAGTTGTGAAGTTCGAAGCTATAGCCCACATTTCCTCAAGGAAAATTTCTTTTTTTTTTTTTAATGTTTATTTATTTTTGAGACAGAGAGAGACAGAGCATGAAAGGGGGAGAGTCAGAGAGAGGGAGACACACAATCTGAAACAGGCTCCAGGCTCTGAGCTGTCAGCACAGAGCCCGACGCGGGGCTTGAACTCACGGACCGCGAGATCATGACCTAAGCCGAAGTCGGACACTTAACCGACTGAGCCACCCAGGCGCCCCAAGGAAAATTTCTTAAAATTAGTGGGTTCTTACTGGATACCTCACTATAATAGAAATGCTTCCATTCAACTGATTTCTAGAATTGTGGGTGAACACCATGTGGATTTGGATGGAAGTCATTGTCCTTCTCCTCAGGGCAAGTTGCTGAGGATTGCAGGTCAGAATGTAGTAGAGGCTCTGACATTTCTGTCCAGACCCTGTTATATCTGGGAAGACAGCTAGGAACACTGATCCTGGGGGTGGCCTGAGGAACGTAAAATTTGTCTCTGTGCTGGTTCTTCCCAACATCATCAGCCAACTCAAGAACTCGGCCCCTTTTCTCCCTGCCCAACCAGGCAGAACCCCCTGGTTGCCCACCCACCAAATTTGCCACCTGTGGGCTTTTCTTCTACAATTTTCTTTGTATCTTTCCAAAGCAAGATCAAGCGTCACCACCTTCTTGAAGGCTCTGCTCTGACCCCAACACCACATCATCCACAGACCCTCAGATTCACTTATAGAATCTGGCCTGTCAGACTTTTTCCTTCTCCTCATTCCTTTGGCCACAGCTCTAAAAAATGAAGGCAGAAAGATGAGAAAGAGAGATTCTGTGTTGGAAAATGTAACTCTTTTATATCCTAAAGCAAACTATGCTCTTCTAGGAGAGCTCTCTCTGCCTCAATCCTCTCTCTTTTAGACTTGGATCTAGGTCATTTATTTTTTATATGTTTATTTATTTTTCAGAGAGAGAGACAGATCACGAGAGGGGGTGGGTGTCAGCACAGAGCCCGATGTGGGGCTCAAACTCACAAACCATGAGATCATGACCTGAGCCACAGGTCATTTCTAACATGCAATTCTCTACCTGATAGGTAGAACACAGCCCTTGGGCAATGAGACCCTTTAAGACATCTTCACATGGTAATAAAAATAATAATGCCTGTATTGGAACTTTACATCTGTTACCTTATTAGTTACCTGAAGACATTATTATTATCATCAAGCACATTTTGTAGGGAAGGAGCGTAGTTTGGGGGGGAAGTGGTTTGCACATGTTTGCACAGTGCACAGGCGCTGGGGCCAGGGAGGGTGAGCGTCAGTGTAGACACCATTTTGCATCCAGGCCGAGGCTTGTCGGTGGACCACAGGCCCCCACTTGCTCCTCTAGCTGGCACGAGCCTACACAGTCCCGTGGGGCCAGTGTGTTCTCATCCTGGCCTTCTGTCTAACTCCTGCTCACCACAGCAGTGTCTTTTTACTAGTAAAGTTATAGGAGAGAGAGACATGGGGAGAGAGCCACCATTCTTTCTGTTTATGACCAGGCTCCTGTGTAGGCAATAGAGGCTGTCAGTTCTTTCATGTGGCTTGAGGGACACGGGAAACCTGGACCTGCGTGCAACTCCACCATGAAGTCTAGCATCTGATTAGGGAGCCACTTTGGACTTTGCTCCTTACACGGCTGCAGGTCTTCAGCGAGTCTCTTCATCATTCTAGACCTCAGTTTTCTCAACTGAAAAATGAAGTAATTGCATTATGTCACTGACTTTTTAAAACTGAGATTTAAAGGGCACCTGTACAGCTCAGTTGGTTAAGCGTCCGACTTTGGCTCACGTCATGATCTTACGGTTCGTGAGTTCGAGCCCCGAGTTGGGCTTTGTACTGACAGCTCAGAGCCTGGAGCCTGCTTTGGATTCTGTGTCTCCTTCTCTCTCTGTCCCTCCCCTGCTTGTGCTCTGTCTCTGTCTCTCAAAAATAAACGTTAAAAAAAATGTTTTTTAGCTGATATTTAATTCACATACTATAAAATTTGCTCTTTGTGAAGTATACAGTGCAGTGCTTTTTTAGTATCTTCACAAGGTTGTGGAACCATCACCACCACCTATCCAATTCTAGAACCTACTAGAATCACCCCTAAGAAACCTGTAGCCATTAGCAGTCCTTCTCAATTCCCCACTCCTTCCGGCCCCTTGCACCTACTGATCTACTTCCTGTGTCTCTTGAGTTTCCCATTCCAGATATTTCGTTGAAGTGGAATTGTGTGATATGTGATTCCTTGTAACTGGCTTCTTTCAGTTAGCATAATGTTTTCAAGGTTCCTTCAAGCATCGATCACTGGTTTCTAAACTTTCTTTGGAAAAGCAAAATGCTTTGAAGAGAAACCATGAGTAGAACCTTGGTGTATACCATAGATAGAAGCTGAGGTCATCCAGCAGACACAGGGCAGAACTTTCTGCCTTGCTGGGAGTGCTCTCGGCCTAGTGGGGGCCCCCAGAGCACCTCTGCAGAGCCCTGGGGCTTCACAGAACACAGTTGGGAAGACCATGAACCAGATCCTCTCTCAAGTGCTTTTCAAGGTTTTCAAGAAAATTTCCTTCTTGCCAGTTGTACATCAAGAGTGCACATCACCCTACTGGTCATTTCATCTGAATTAGTTCAAAACGCCCCTCTCTGAAACAATTCAGAGAGAGCAGAAAATTGAGCAGGTGGGAGCCTGATGGTAGAAATGACAGAGGGTTTCATAGCTTTGACACTGCCTTGGAGATCCAGGGTTGGGGTGGGCACCTCAAAAGAGGGGAGCCCCACAGAAAGGAAGGGACTCGAGATAGCACAGGAGGCTGCTTTATTATATTTCTGCCGCCTGGCCCCCAGTGATGGACTTTTCTGAGAAATGTCCTTTCCTTTGAGGCCAGAAAGGGATTGTACGGTGCAGCTGACTGGGGCTTTTCTTTCCCCAGACATGACTGCCTTTCTGGGTAAGGAAAAAAAATCCATGAAAATCTCTGTCCAAAGTCAATTATCTGAGATTTGGAGTTTAGTCTGCCAGTGGAAACTGCAGGTCATTCGTACGCCGCCTGGTATGTGGGATGCCTTAGCCGGCTTTTCTGGCCCTTCCGTCTGTCCTCCCGGGAGACTTCAGCCAGCTGCAGCAGGCTCCCCAGCTGTTACCCACCCCTGGGCTCGCCCTGAAGGGAGCGAGTTGAGTCAATGTCAGCCATCCGATCATGGGGTAAATGAAGCCAGCAAGCGTCTTGCCTCCTTCATCCCCTGCAAGGTGCCCGAGTCCATCACAGGCTCTAGAAGGCAAAAGGAGCCTAGCTAGGCAGGAATCGGGAGTCCCACCTCTGAGCAAGCAGACACAGATTTTGGTATAGGCTCTGCCTTCCTTTTTTTAAAGCAAGCGATAATATGCAAGTCATGTTTCCTCCATGCAATCATCTGTAAAATGATTGATTGGTTCACTGGCTTCCCGTCTTGTTCCCAAAAACATTTAAGGCAACCCTTCTGTAAAATTAAGGAGTTAGGCCAGATGGTTTCTAAGTTCCTTTTTTCCCATAGGTTCTAAAGACTATTCTGTAAAGTGGGTGATAATTCGCAACCCAGAGTCCTTTACACATGCCAACAGTCTCCCCAAGGGTATCTGAAGAGCCACCTTGTCACTTGTCATCTCTTAACCCTATTTACCCAGTTGGGCCAGATTCCTACTCATTAATCGAATCCTGTTTAAAATGCCTGCCAGATGGGGAGGCCGTTCTAGACTAGAGGAAAATCAAAGGGCATGAGAATGAGATATAGGACACATGCTTCTTAATGAGATCTTGGGTCAAAAAAACAAAACAGGCCAACAACCAACAATGGACATTTTGGGGAACACCGAGGTCTGAGGCAGAGCACTCTGGCCTTCTCCAGATCAGCCCAGACCAATCTCCTTTGCTCTTCTCACCCCTTCCCACTCTCCCCGCTGCTGCAGGGCTAACTCAAACCTCACTGCACAGGTCGTTCCCAGCTGCGCCTGCCCGCTGACCTCTCCTTCCCCTCTGCTGCTGCACTCCGCTTCTCCTGAACCATCCCTTCCACACTTGCCCTCACCTGGCATACCTGCATATCTGTGCACGTGTGTGTGTGCAAGTGGAAACTGCGAGAAGCCGGGCGCCCTGACTTCTGTGCCAGTCCCGGGCATCACATTCGATGAATCGTTTTTGTGTTGAACTTGCAAAAGGTATTCAAATTCAAATTTTACCGGGTATTGTGGCTGAAGCAAAGTTTCCTATTCTGGGCCTCTGGCTCATTATTCAGAGGTGAGGACAACGTGGATCAGCCCGGATCCTGACAAAAGCCAGCCTCCCTCAAGCTCAGAGCCCCATGTTTATTTTACAACAACTGGAAGCACACAGGCTCCTTCCCAGACAGGTTAATATATCAAGCCAACTTGTGCAAAGCCCCTGCTCAAACATGCCTGGTGCAAGGACCTGGAACACAGCCTTAAAAGTTACCTGGGTAACAGGATGTTGAAAGGCACTTTCCTTGTTCCTTCAGAAAATGGTCACTAGGACCCCAAACTGAGGGCAAAGAGATTTGCCCGCCTCTCATTCTAAGGAAAGCCCCCAAGAAGCGGGCTCAAACCTTGCTCCAGGGTCAGCCTATCACATCCAACCAGCCCCTCCTCAGTCCACCCCAACCTGACACTGGAGGAGAAAGGAGAGAGCTCTTTGGAATTATGTCTCACCATCTTAGCGGGACGCTGTGGTTTGTACCCCTTCCTTTGCTCTATTGGCTCCCAAAACAAAGTGTGAGGGGCTACAAAAATCACATCTAAAGACTAGTTCTGCCTGCAAGAGGAAACTGGTATTCCGTTGTCCAGTTGGATGTCTGCTTGGGCAGCAGATTCATCCATTAGAGATCATTTGTAATGTCTAGTGACATTTTTGGTTGTCACAACTTAGGAAGGGGCTGCAGGTATCTACTGGGTACAGGCCAGGATGCTGCTAAACACCCATAGTGCACAGGGCATTCCTCACAACGAAGACTTATCTGATGCAAAGTGTCAATAGCACCAAGGCTGAGAAACTCTGGTGTAAATAGCTTTTGATCAAAAGGCAAGGGATGTCATGATTCCTGGGACACTCTAACAATTCCATCTCATCCTTCTGTCCTCAATCGTGGGTCAGCACACCCACTGCTACTCCACGCTATATATTTGTGAACTCTTATGCAAATGTGCAGGCTGTATCCCATATCCCTCGGGACTCACATGCTTTTATTTTTTGCCCCAGATGTTATGGCTTATTAACTGTGTGATCCCACACAGGCACTTTTGAAAGGGAAGCTGCTCTATTAAAATAAAATTTTTTTTAAAAGGCTACACATTAGAATCATCTGGGGAGCTTTTAAAGTTCCCAATATCACAGCTGTATCCCATGTCAACTAAATCAGAATCTCTGAGGGTAGAACCCAGGGGGTTGAATTTTTAAAAACCGCCCGAGCGATTCCAACGAGCAGCCAAGTGTGAGAACCACTGCTCAACATAAGCCTTGTCCTGGCACATGTGGTCAGGTGAGCCCTTATCGTGCTGCGATTGTAGAGATGGGCCTGGTAGACCCAGAGTGCTGACATTGGGAGGGGTGCTTTATATCCCTCATTTTAGGTACTAGGTGTTCAATAATAGCTGGGCTTTATTGCTTAGCTCCAGAATATACATACATATGTATGACATAAGTATTTATGTATGTATTACAAATCCTGTGTAACCATCAAGCCCTTCCCGCTAGTGATTAGGGAGCTGTCCCTGGCCCTGAGAAGCCAAGCACTATGCCGTTGGCACTAGGCTTCCGTATCACCTGACCCATCCCATGGAGGGTCATGATTTTGAACATCGCACTGGTTTTGGCTGTGTTGGCCGCCCTCTTCCCCTGGCCTTGTGTGGCTCTGCCTTAGATGTTACTGCCACTAGAGTACTCCCTCATCTCAGCTGCTTTCTCTGCATGGCACATTGCAATGAATTCAAACTCTTTCATGTGCAAATCAGTAACCCTGGCTCCTACAGGAGCACAGGGAGGTTTTTTTAAAAGTGATTTTTAAATTAAGGAATATTATATAAAAAAGAGAATATAAATAATGTATATATTGAAAAGCACAATAACCAGGGCGCCTGGGTGGCTCAATCGGTTAAGCATCCGACTTCGACTCAGGTCACGATCTCGCGGTCCGCCAGTTCAAGCCCCGCGGCGGGCTCTGGGCTGATGGCTGAGCCTGGAGCCTGCTTCCGATTCTGTGTCTCCCTCTCTCTCTGCCCCTCCCCCGTTCATGCTCTGTCTCTCTCTGCCTCAAAAATAAATAAACGTTAAAAAAAATTAAAAAAAAAAAGAAAAGCACAATAACCAAAGGAACACCTATGAGCTTGCTTAGTCCCAACCCGGGAACTAGATTATCGCCAGTACCTGGCCCACACTTGCCATCCCTCATCATCTCTGTGCTCTGCTGCCAGAGTCAGCAATATCCTCAGTATTGTTTGTAATTGTCTTCCCTTTTCAAAGGGAAAAAAAGGTTTGCTCAGGGCTTCATGGATTCCTAAATGATGCATTATTTGGGTTTGCTTATGTTTGAGCCGTGTTAGAGTGGTAGCATGTTGTATGTAATCTTCTGTGACTTTTTTTTTAAGTTTTTTTCCAGCTAAGGTTCATCTTTATGTCACCCAAGAGAAGTTCACTCATTTTCAGTGTTGGATAATATTCCATTGTGTAATGATACACCATTTACTTACCCACATTACACTTAGGCGACATTTGTGGTGTTCCTACTTTTTGTTACTATAAACAATGCTGCAAACGTCGTCTTGCACGTCTCCTGCTATGTACCCACTGGAGCAACAGATTCTAAAGACCAGGGCTTCTCAAACTTTAAAAGGCATCTGGGTCATCTGAGAATCTTGTTAAAATGCAGATTCTGGTTCATTTAGTCTGAGGGGAGGTCTCAAAGTAATGGCAGTGCTGTGAATCTAGGGACTACACTTCTAGTGACACAGCCCTGGTACGTGATTAGCTAACTTTATCGAAGGATGCCAGCCTTCTAAAGTGGTGGTGTCTGTTTACCTCCCCACGAGCAATGAATTTTGACACGGATCTTCTTCAGAATTTGCTATTGTTGGTCTTGAAGTCTGAATTTGCATTTCCTTGACTATTAATTAAATTGAGTGATCTTTTATATGTTTGTTGGCCATTCATGTATATCTCTTCTTCTGTGAAATGCCTACTTGCGTCTTTCACCCATTCATCTTTTCCATCTTTTGCCTTCTTATTAATTTGTAGCTGCTCTTCTTACCCTTCTTATGCTCGGATTCAAATCCTTCATTGCTTAGATGTATTGTGAATATTGACACCCTGTTTATATCTTCTCTTTTACCTTTCTTTCTTTGTGGTGTTTTTTGCTGAATGGAAAGTCTTAATTTTAATATGGTTGAATTTGTCAATCTATTATATTTAGAGTGTTTATGTCTTTTTTAAAAAAGTCCTTCTTTAATTCAAATAGTTTAGTTAGTCATATTGTACCAATGTTCATTTCTTAGTTTTGGTAATTGTACCATGGTTATATAAGATGGTAACTTTAATTTTTTTTAATGTTTGTTTATTTTTTGAGAAAGAGAGAGAGACACAGAGCACAAGCGGGGTGGGGGGGGGCGGGGTAGAGGGAGAGAGGGAGACACAGATCCAAAGCAGGCTCCAGGCTCTGAACTGTCAGCACAAAGCCTGACACAGGGCTTGAACTCACACACCGGGAGACTATGACCTGAGCTGAAGTTGGACACTTAACCCACTGAGCCACCCAGGCATGCTATAAGATGTTAACTTTAATAAAGAAGCCTGAGTGAAGAATATAATGGAACTTTTTGTACCATTTTGAAACTCCTCTGTAAGTCTAAAATTATTTCAAAATCAAATTGTTTTTTCAAAGTCCATTGCTGTCCTAGGGTTATCAAGCTATTCTCCCGTATTTGATTCTAAAAGTTTAACCTTTTATAGTTAGGTCTTTGGTCCATCTAGAATTGATTTTGTATTTAGCGTTGAGGTATGGATTTAATTCCATGATTCACCACATGGATCGGCAATTGTGCCCCATCATTTTTGAATAGCATCTTCTTTCCCCGGTGCTCGGCAACGCCATCTTGGTCATATACCAACTGAGCACTGGAGAGTGGGTGTTTATAGACCTTTGAGCTATATAGAAAGCAAAGAACAACTTCTGTGCTCGTGGGAAGACTGTACCATACTCTCCCCAAACCCACACGTCCTTCTCCCCAGGGTGGTTTCTCTCTGTGCAGCAAGATCAAAGAGAACATCCACCCCTGGCTTGCAGCTCATGCCCTGATTAACTTCATGCTTTTGACTTTTAGACTTTGTCAGACCAAACTTGCTCATGTTCTATCTTCTAAATTGCACACTGTTCAAGGAAGGAAGGTGGGGATGAAGTTTTCTAGCCTTTTCGGTTCATAGTTAAGAAAATTTAAGTGCATTAAGCAATGTATCTAAGGTCAGATGCTGGGTTAATGGAAGAGATGAGATTAAACCCAATCTCACAACTCCTCGTGTTCATTCAGATTTTTTTTCCCTCCTGTGTTTCTCATCTCAATTCACAGCATGACTGTTTACTTCGACTTTCAAGCTAGGACACCGGAGTGTTCTTGGTTGGTCCCTCCTTGCCTCTCTGCATTTTCTGTCATGGCTACATTCTGGTAATTCTGCCTCTAAAATCTTTTTAAAATGTGTTCTCTCTCACTCATTCCACATCCATAGCCCTACTTCATGCCTTTCTCAGGGCTTGATTGGATTACAAGAGCCCCCTTCCTGGCCTTTTTCTTGTCTTTTCACTCACTTGCTAGACTGCTCTTAAAATTCAAAAAAACCCACATACCTGGTTGTTTACCTGTCCTGCTGCTTTGTCCCTTGAAAAGGGATAAAATTATAACTTTTATCATCTGCTCCCAATTTATCTTCTCAAGTTATTTTTTATCCCCTATATTCTCCCCTTCAAGTACCAAGGTCCATATCCACAATGAACTATTGGATGCTCCTGAGAAATGCCACACATGTCTGGGCCTCTGATACTCAGCACATGCTCTCTCCACCCACAGTACCTTTACATCTTTTCTCTGCCTATTACAATTGCAATTCACCCTTCAAGACTCACAAGAGGGCTATTTCCTCCATACAGCCGTCCTGAATGCCCTAGCTGCAGCTCATAACTCTTATAGCATTTTTATTTATTTTTCATGGAAGTATAGTTGACAGATAGTATTATATTAGTTTTAGAGGTACAACATAGTGATTTGACAATTGTAGATGTTATGAAATGCTTACCACAGTCAGTGTAGTTATCGTCTGTCACCATGCGAAGTTACTACAATATTAACTATATTCCCTATGCTGTAATTTTCATCCCTGTGACTTATTTATTTTAGACCTGGAAGTTTTTACCTCTTAATTCCCTTCACCAATTTTGCCCACTCTACCCCTATGCTCTCTGGTAAGCACCCGTTTTTTTCCCTGTATTTAGATGTTAATGGCATTTTGTATGATCCTATTTATAACAATGGGCTTGCTCACATATCTATATTCCTTACCAGTCCTTGAGCCACTTGAGATCTATAGCCATCTATATATGTATATTAAAATTTACTTATTTATTTTGTGTGTGTGAGAGAGAGAGAGAGAGAGAGAGAGACTGAGAATGAATGAGCCAAGAAGGGGCAGACAGAGGGAGAGAGACTATCCCAACACAGGCCTTGATCTCACAAACCATGAGGTTGTGACTTGAGCTGAAATCAAGAGTGGGATGCTTAACCGACTGAGCCACCCAGGTTCAGGGTGAGCCATCCCACTCAGGCTGTAACCACATTTTAATCGTCTTTGTACTTCAGGTGTCTGGCTCACAGTAGATACACAATATATCGTTACTGATTGAATCAATAAATATTTAAGGAAAATACTTAGGAAATGTTCCTTAACATTATTAGATTCTTATTCTACTGACACATGCTTATATTTGTATCACTTACGTATTATTCAGGACTCTTGGGGTGGCAAGTGCAGAAATTCTATTTTCACAAACCTAAGTCAAAGAAGAAGCTAGTGTTGGGTCACATAATGGAAAGGGCAAGGTAAGAGCTGGCTTTCTGGGCAGCTGGAACCAGGGATTCAAATGTGTTCAGAGCCCTCTATGCTGGATTCTGGCCTGTGGGTTTCTCTGCATAATGGCTTTATTATCTCCCATGAGCTTTGTCTCAGGACCCATATTAATAGCAACACAACTGAGAGAAAATAGCTTCTCTCCTAAGTCTGGTACGAAGCATTCTGGAGAACTCTGACCAGCCAAGTTGTTTCTAGTACCTGCCCCTCAGCCATCTGGGGAAGCAGAGTCAGCTAAGGGAATGAATAAAATGGCTAAGGAAGAAGGAACAGGTCCTCCTGAAGACTGAAGGAATACCACTGACAGGTTATGACTGGCCAATCCCCTCCCCTTAAATTTCATCCAGTTAGTGGATAGAGACAGAAAATGACTTTGTTTTGTTCCATTGTAGCACTGGAACAAGAGCTAAGGATTTGCACACTCAGCTGAAATACTTGATGAAGTGAATATGTCTCCCCCTAATGAAGTTATTCCATCTTTTGGGCAATGTCTTCGTGTTTGACAAGTACCAGGGACTTTAATTGAAAATTACTTTGGGAATCTTGCCAGACATTACAAATTGAAAATATGAAAACCCTTCTCCTGGGTCAGGAG
Organism: Panthera leo; assembly: GCF_018350215.1. Lineage (NCBI taxonomy): Eukaryota > Metazoa > Chordata > Mammalia > Carnivora > Felidae > Panthera > Panthera leo. The sequence goes on along the minus strand of NC_056684.1, from coordinate 46,692,109 downwards.
TATAACAAGCCCCATGTCAAATGTCATTACCCCACGTGCATTCTAAGACTGTGCAGGTGGGAAGCTAAGTGTTGATTGCATATTTTAGCCCAAGAATAATTTCCTGAATGGCAATTTGTTCCTTTATTTGATGAAACCGAGGTTTTCAACAGCAGTAAAATGCAATCTTTCCAGAGCGTATTTCCGTGGTTTATGAAGATTGATTATGCTGCTTAGTGAGAGATTCATTATTTGGTTATTTAGACCATGATTTATTAAAAAAAAAAAAAAAACAACTAAAAAGCTAATGATTTCCAGTTAGGAAGGTTTGCCCCGTGAGCAGTGGTATTTGGCTTAGTGTTGCTTCTAATTGATAGGGCTGGGGCGGGGGAAGGGGAGCCAAGGAGACAGGCTGTTTTAAGCCCAGCCATTGGTACTTTTTTAGACCTCAAAGGGCCTCCTAATTTCTCTGGATCTCAGGACTGCATGGCCCCCACCTCCCTAAGGCTGCAGGGATTGGAATTTTCATTGTGCCCTACAATATGGGAATGGGGGGCAGGGCAAAGGCATGGATGGAAGCAAAACTGAGGCTCAGAGGAGACATAAGCCTAGGAAAGACCAAGGGAAAGTCAAAGGGGAAAGAGCTGTGAGCAAGAAAAGTGGGGCAAGAACCAAGCCAGTCAAGTGTGAGTGAATGAGTGTGAAGGATGGAAGAGGGAGCCAGGGAATCCTGTGGAAGATTCAGACCCGGATGGATGACTACAGACCTGGGGATAAAGGCAGAGGTAACAGAGAACGGAGTCTATCATCTGTAGTAGCCCTCAGCACCTGTCTGTCTATGCTCAGCTCTGCCTGCTCCCCAGGGCTTCCTGACTCCTTTAGAACTTTCCAGCCATGGCAACATCAACACTCTCTTTTCAGGAAAACAAATCTGTTCCCAGTTTTGAGGATCAAAAAAAAGCATAGTGTGGTAGGATGGCTCTGGTCAGATCAAGGAGGAGACTCAGAGAAAGGAAGGAAACAAGGAAGAGTAGACAAATGAGTTCCCTAGCTACTCTTCTGTGCCCATAATTCTTGCCCTGTGCATGTTTCTCACACTCCAGACCCCTGTTTTCTACAAGCCTCCTCTTGGGAAGGAGTCCACAGTGATGAGACTGAAGTGGTAGACAGAAATTTTTTTGTTTCACGATAGGAACCAGCCCTAGATCCTAGAAAAACTGCCAGACAAATCCCAGAGCAAGAGCCAAGATGATGACAACCCTAACTACTCATTTTTGACTCTGATGTGGCCAAGACTTGACAGTCACAATCTCCTTCCAACCTTGTAAGGACCCCTCAGGGCAGGTTTTGTTACCACCATTCTCTGTTTTAAAGGCAGATGTTAAGATCTCTCTTCTGCAGAGAAGGAAACTGATGCTCCAGGGAGTTGGGTTCCCTGTCCAAGCCTTCCGCTCTGGGAGGTGATGAGCCAGGTTGGCTCTAAAGGCCCAGCTCCTTTCTTCACACCTGTCCATCCTCCAGCCAGTCCATGGGCCAATTGGAGACAATGACCAACCAAGTTGGTGCATGTGTGAACACAGCTTCTTTTATTAGTGTCAGACTTGATAGCCACCAAAGACCATTTATATCCATCACTTCTGTTCACTCTATGGCCACACAAGAGACAGAACAGATCCCAGAGCAGACTAGTGAGAAGAGCTTTGGGTGCAAAGAACTACCTAAACGGGGTCTCTGGAGTTTGGAAACCCAGCATAACTGGTCACTTTGTCTCACAGAGATGTAACTTTCACTTTAGAACTCAACCCCTATGCCTCTGACCCTGCCCCAGATCAAAGAAACAGGATACCATTTGAGGAGGGATGTCTTTCTTGCCAGGCTGGAGCAGGGCAAATAACCCTATCATTGTGTTCAGGGAGGGGGGGAAAGTGGCACATGCAGTGGAGCCCTGCCAAGGACAACTTCCCAGTTTGAACCTCAAAGGAATCCAAATTGGGAGAAGCACAGTCATTGGGGGAACAGAACATCCTTTGTTGTTCCTTTGAGATGGTCCCAACCCAGTTTCCACAAAGTCATGCTTCAAATTCCTTCAGCATTCTTACATTTCCTTATTATTGTGTCCCTAGGGAAAATTCCAACCTCTCAACACCCAGGGATCTCATTTCTAAAGATACAACTGCAAAGTCCATTCAAGTGGTTAAGAAAATACTAATAATTTTTTAAAATTATTATACTGTGGTGACAAATTTCAAAATTAGCTGTTTTATCATAGGTCTTTCTTAAGATTTGCATTAACTAATTTCTTTTCAAGTTCACATGGGATGGGCAAATTTTTCCCGCTCTTTCTACCTGTCACAGTTTACCTTGGTGGAAAATAAATTTGATGAATGTTCCTTTGGATCTGAGAAATATGGAATGGATTTTTATGGTGCATTTCCAATGAGCAAAGGCAACTCTTGGCCCTGAATACCAAGAGGAGGCTGGGCAGTAGTCATGAGGCTTTGCTGTTTATTCACAGTCTAGTTGGGTTCCATTGATTGAACTGTCAATGAGAAACTCAAATCATGAGCCAGTAGGAAAAAAGGCACAGAGTGAAAGAGAGTACACTGGCCATGGTATCCAAAAATGTGTGGGTCTGTTCTTTATGACCTTTTTTTAGCTGAGGGACTAGAAACTTCTAAAGGCCAAGACTGTACCCTTTTTGGTGCATTGATGTGTCCCTAAGGCCTAGCACCAGGGTCTTCCTGTGTAGCTGTACAAGCTATGCCGTGCACAAAGCTGTCTGGCCAAGGGTGCGAGCGTGTCGAAAGTTAGCCTGCACTTGGCTTGCCAAACCAAGAGAATTGGGCCTTCCTTTTCTAACCTAGTCCACAAAGTCTGGCTCAGTAGGAGCTCTGCCTAGCACAGCACAGTGTCTGGCACTTCACTTATTAAAAAGAAAAGTCAATGGGCTGATCCTGTGTAAGCCACAAAATCTCTCTGTCTCTTCATCAGTGAAGTAGTGCTCCAAAAGCTTAGTTTATGGAACACTTACGAGGTTGGGATAAAAACAGAGAACACTTTCCAAAGTCCTATATGACAGTAGAATATTCTTCTTTTGGTGATGCAGACGTGCCAGGCATTTGTCACATCAATGTCCCCCAAGTCAATCATCCACACATCCTCAAAATTTGCAGCACCATTTTTATCTGGCAGAATTTCTGGTTCTCAACAAAAAAAGGATCATTCCCAGTGCACCTTTCAGTCTTGTTTACCAAATCTATGGGACATGGGTTATTATTTTCCTTCCTAAGTGGGAATCTTATGAGCAGCCTCTCTGAAAATAACTGCTCTTTTGCAATATTAGAAATATTTCAATAGTGACAGCTCGGAAATGCTTTAACTTTTAAATACTTAAACCAAATAATAAATAAACCCTTGTGATGAATGTTTCCAGAAGGGACGATTAACATTATCCTTACAGCTGTTCATGATATAATATCAAAATGAAAAACATGCACGAGAAAAACAGCAAGCCCATGCTGACTTCACATCGCTTTTTTTTTTTGTAAATAGCTCTAATGTGAAGACATCCTCAGTAAGACTTAACCAACGATATTTCATCTGATCATCATTTAGCCAGACCGCAACAATACTCCTGAGACCTCTTCAGTTTCACTGACAGCATCTGTCATTTCAGTTACTGCAAAAGTGATCTCTTGTGATGGGGCTTTGTGGCCTGCAAGGAAAATGAAACTCTCTTTTTCCAATTTTTAATATTTTATTGTTAAGGTAGGACTCAATAGTAGCTCAGGAAGAGAGGTTGGTTGTCATCATTGCTGTTATTTTGTTTGTTTGGGGAGAGCTTTAAGAACAAGAAAACAAAAACATGGATCTGGGCAAATGCATATGTTCCTGATTTAACTGTGTACCTGAGCTTCTAAATAGCAAGAATTCCTGTTTATATCAAAGGTGGTTTTAAAGAACAGAAGGTCACACTGTAACTTTAAAAATCTATAATCTTACTAGTCAATAATTTATTGGCAGAATTCCACAGCAACTTAATAATTTTATGTGAGTAATAATAATTACCATATGTGGTAGGCTTGATATGTGCCAGAGGCTGGTCCAGGTGGCCTTGAATACCTTATCTGACTTAGTCTTCATGACAACACTCAGAGGTAGGTATGATCTCTCCCATTTTGAAAGGGAGGAAACTGAGGCTCAGACTGGTTGCCAGCATGTTGGGCTCCAGCCCAGGCTTGCCGGACATATTGTTCTTGCCCACCCCAGAAATCCATCTCCACCTCTCGGCCATTGGAGGAACTGGTGAGGAGACTTACAGGTCTGTCAAGAGCATTTGAGGTTGTAAATAAGAATTCCACTTCTCAGCTCCTTTTGCCCCTTTGTTTTCTTTGGAAATGGGTCCTTGTATGTGGTGGTGGGGGAGGGGAGATGTTCTCCTCAAAACCTGGCTGTAGTGTCTCAACTTCTGAGGTTCATCAAAATGGCATCTGTCCCCAGTTGACACATCCTCCCCCAGGAGTCTTCCCATTGCCTTGGTCTGACTGATTAACAAATCTGTGATAATCTGGGAATGCCCAAGCAGTGTTAAAGAAGGACGTTGGGGCTTTGATTTTGGACAAATGCCCCATGATGGATGGGTTCAGGCTGACACACTTTCCCTAATGGGGCTCAGAAGTGAGAAGGAAAGGCAAGTGAGAGGTGCCAGCTGCAGCCAGGTGGGAGACCTGTACTGTTAGTTTCTGCCCAGCACTTTCACATTGCATGGGCGGTCACCTCTGTCACACACCCTGACATACCCATCCATCAAGGAGCATGTGGGATCTCCCAGGAGACTTTCCTCATACCTAGGCAGGACGGCTCATTCTGGGGGGTGTGACAGGAACTGATTTTGGGTACCACCACCTGAGCTGCAAATTTTCTTGTTTATGTAAGAGAAAATGTTCCCACATTATTCTAGTCCACACTGATCTCAAAGGTGAGCCTGGGCTTAAGTCAACAGGGATCTGAAATGAAAGCAGTTGTGGTGAAAAACCCATGAAATATAGCACCATAGGGTAGCTGGGCTCTGTGGGCTATCATTTATGCAGGTTTTTGCTTCTAGGATTTAGGAAGCTTCCATTTGGATAGTGAAATACCTGATTTCTGGACCCTCTAAATTTTCTGCATTGTATGGCTCAGTCTAACCTGTATTAAGGAGTTAGCTTAGATGCCACTGTCTCCAAGAAACCTTCCTTGACCCCCACTTCTGGTTTCATCCCCCCACAATGAGTTTCCACAGCAATCTGTTCTTATCATTTGATGTCTGTATCAAAACTGTCTGCTAATCTCTGCCTCCTCACTTGAGGGGAGGCACCAGTTGTATGCACATTTTTGTGCTCTATCACTATAATGCAATATAGAAAATAATGAGGGTCATAATAGAGACCCAGAATACCATGCAAGTTGCCCTGAGGAGGTTAGTTCCTGTCAAAAAAGAATTCATATGACCTTCAGTAAGGAATAGATTGCTCTTGGGATAATTACAGATTCATAATATCATGAAACTCATATTGATGATTCCCTTCCTTTACAGCACTTATAATTTCTATACATAAAGCTCACTAGTTGATATTATTGTAGCATTACAGTCTTTAGCATCTGGCTTGAGGGGCTTGCTTTTGGTGAAAAAAATCAGTATGTTGGGTCTTTGTGAGCAGAAGATCCATTAAATTACCATAATCAACATACCTAAGAGTCATACAATGTGATTTTTTGAAGCACAGTGATAAGAATTGGTGTGGTCTTCATCATGATCTTGCTGGTTGAACGGACTTTATTAGCTGGTCATGAACAACCGGGGTTCCCGGAGGTGAAGGTCACCACGGAGGACACAGACCACAGATAGCAACATGCATCTCCTAAATTCCAGTCAAGACTCCTTTCCAAATGGTAACAAAATGTTCCTTTTGGTTCAGAATCCACTCACATATTTGTCACCCCAAGCTGTGTGGTTATAGAAAAGTAGGAGCTGAGGGTGATCAGGGACAAAGTCAGAGCCTCTAGAAGTAAAGGTTGGAGGACCAGGACAGAGGACATAGCTAAGAGTGAGAAGAAGGGTCACAGGCTGGTGTGAGAACTCAGCACACCCCTCCAGCCCTCAGAAAACTAAATGTTACACAGCCTCTGCAGGACCTTCTCACTGATACATCCCACACTGTAAGAGGCTAGAGACTCACATTCCTTACACATAAGGAAAATAATTGACCAAGACTTAGAGTTTTTGTCATCCGGTTCTTTTGCTATTATGCTATTAGTGTGACAAGCACAGCAGAACCCTGGAGGACAGAGTCTGTTTTCCCTCTGTATCTATTTATATGTCTACATTGGAGAGGGGGCCTCCCCATTTTTGTTTTTAACCTCATATGATGCATTTTTACCTCATAGGTAGAATTATATATTTTCTCCTACTACAAAGAAAACTCTGAAATATAAATAATATGTACTTAAAATCCACAAAGCCATAAAATAAACAATTCAATCCATCTATAATACAACCAGAAGAAACTACTATTAACTTCTTAAATTTTTATGCTTTCCCCATGCAAATACACATGTTAGTAAATATTTGTAATATATAAAACTAAAAATAAACTTCCTTGTTTTGTTTGTATAGTCTTGCAATTTACTATTTTCACTTAATTGTATGGCAAATGCGTTTTCATTTCCATGATTGTAGATCTATTCTACATTCCAATGGCTGCATAGTGGCATGATTGATTTCTCCAGCCCCTGTGTCTCAATGTCCAACAGTATTTTGCTATAATAAACAGCAAGGTGATAAATATTCTCACTTACTCATCTAGAGGCATCAGCATCTGGGTTTGTAGAAATGGCTGTGGCTGATGAAGGCAGGAGCAGGCACCAGAAGCCAGGAGCTGTGGCATCCCAGTGATCTCAGATGCCATCTTGGGGCCTCGAGAAAACAGAGTTAGTTCTGAGATGAAACCATGACTTTCAGCCAGCACTGGAGAGGCCCTGACTCACTTTCAAACTGTTCTTATCTCTGGGGACCCTGAGGAGTGGGATGGTTTAAAATGAGGGCATACTGGGGTGCCTGGGTGGCTCAGCTGGTTAAGCATCCAGCTTTGGCTCAGGTCATGATCTCATGGCTCTTGAGTTTGAGCCCCATGTTGGGCTCTGTGCTGACAGCTTGGAGCCTGGATCCTGCTTTGGATTCTGTGTCTTCCTCTCTCTGCCCCTCCATCACTCACGCTCTTTCTCTCCCTCTCAAAAATGAATGAACATTAAAAAAAATAAGTAAATAAAATGAGGGCTTACTTCCTGAAACTGTGTCTCTCCAGTGAGCTAAACCCCCAGCAGCTTCAAAATAACAGACATTTCATCCAAGAAACAAAATCATGGTAGTGGTACCTAGAGAATCCCTTGCACTGTAACACAATTGCTTGTTAATGTCCAGAGCAGTCAGGGAGCATGAGGGGTATGGAGGAGAGGAGAGACCAAGAGGCTACAGAGGCTCAGCCTCTAGAAGAGAAGCTGCTGTTGGTGGATGGTGTTTAGCCAAACAGACAAAGGTATGAAAACTGGTGTTCATGGAATGTTCTAGCAGTTTCATGCTCTCCTTTTATTGAATTCTCACCTCAACCCTTAGAATCATTCTCCTGTTTATAGATGAGGAAACAGAAATGAGAGAAATCAGGTCATTTTCCCAAGGTTGGCTCATGGTGACAGAGCTGAGATTTATTCAAACTCTTGTCTTTCTGGCACTTTCTATCAGATGAGATTGAGAAGTTTGAGAATTGTTCATAACCACATTGAAATGAAGATTAATTAATACTAATTTTGAGAGTGACAAGTTATCAATGACATGTTTAAAAAAGTAATTACAAAAGTAATGTAAAAATAATGACAAAAATGTGAGGTGCTGTGTCAAGCTCTAGCTCATGTATTTGGAGCTAGAAGTAAAGACTTCCAAGCTGCCTCTCTGCCTTTAGATCAGAAACTTACCTGTTGTCTCCAGAGTGTGACAAATGAATGTAGCAGGGCTGAGATACAGCTCCCACAAAACTCTTACCCTCTTCTCTATGCTCAATGATGTCACAGCTATCAGATATGCTCTAGACTAGGGCTAGGAAAGCAGTGTAAGAGTAAAAAACAGCTAGAACATTCCTCGGGTTACCATGGGTCCACCTCCTGATGTGGCTAATGGCCACACTACAGCCAGCCATGAGCACTGCAAGGTCCCTGAGGGTGGGGCTGCCCTGCAGGCATAGGGCTTCTGCCATCATGCCATTCAACTGTCCCTTATTGCATAGTTCAGAGGTCAGCAAACCTTTTGCTTTGTAGAGGCCCAGGCTGTAAATAATTTAGGTTTCACGGGTCATATGCCTCCATCACAATTACTCAGCTCTGTTGCTGAAGAATAAAACAGCCATAGACAACACATCAGCAAGTGAACATGGCTGTGTTCCAGTAAAACTTTACTTAGCCTGGGGGCTGTGGTTTGCCAACGCCTGCCTTAGTCCAGGGTTTATCAAAGCCCCACATCTTCTTTTCCATCCTCAAGATAATGTTTCAAAGCACAGGTTTTTTCCAGTTTGCTGGCCACTAGGCACAAAGATTTATACATGGAGGGTCACTGGCATTTTTTTTTCTCTTCATATCCGTAACTAAAGGCTACATTCCACCAAATCACCATGTGGCCAAACACAGAGTCCGTTTCTTTTCAATATCTTTTCTTTGGCTGCTGTTCATGTGTGGTGGTCACAGGTGTCTTGAAGAATGACCCTCTTACTTAAGGGAAAACAAACCCATCACACGCTCTTGGCATAGTGATCTGGACTTGGGGCTGGCTAACCCCACCTAGAGCAAAACCCAACAGCCCCAATGTCCCATTTTGTTTCTCCAGTTGTTTCTGACATGACACACAGTAAAGCCCTGGGTCACCTACTCTCAGTGTGTCTATGTCCTAGAAGAGTAGAGAAAATTTGGGGCTAAGACACAGGAGGCTTGGGCTTTAGCTTTGGCTCTGTCTCTATCCAGCCACCTTACCTTGGGCAGAATACTTTCCTGTTCTGTGCTCAGTTTTCTATTCTGTCAAAAATCATCTTTACCACAAGAATGAAGTTGGACCCCTACCCTTAGACCATGTACAAAAATTAACTTGATGTGGAAAAAGGCTTAAATGTAAGAGCTGAAACTACAAAACTTTTGGAAAAGAACATAAGAGAAAACTTCATAACATTGGTTTTGGCAATTATTTCTTGGATATGACACTAAAAAACACAAGCAACAGAAGAGAAACAGATACATTGAACTTTATCAAAATTAAAAACTTCTGTGCATCAAAAGACACTCGAGCAGGAAAAGCAACCCATGGAAAGGGAGAAATACTTGCAAATTATATATCTGACAAGAGGAGAAGGCCTAGAATATATAAAGAACTTCTATAACTCAACACCAAAAACCTCCAAAAACTCCCATTAAAAAAATGGGCACACAGGGAGGAGCCAAGATGGCAGAACAGTATGGAAGTTTTTTTTTTGCATCTCACGTCCATGAAATACAGCCAGATCAACACTAAACCATCCTGCACACCTAGAAAACTGATTTGAGGATTAACACAACAATCTGCCCAACGTGAACCACAGAACTCAGTGGGGACGCAGCACAGAGAGCTGAACTGGGGGAGAGAGAAGCCGCGGAGGGCAGGGACCTGTTTTTGCTTACAGAGAGAGGACAGAGATGGTAGGGAGAATACAGGAAAAGCACCCCCCCACCACCACCAAAAGGAGCTGGAGATAAAGTGGAAAAGTGGAAATAGCCACAGGGACTGAACAAAAAAGGGAGAAAGGAGGAAGAAGAGGGTTTAAATTCCATTAAGGTTCTATAAACTGGGGGAGCACAGAGTCTGCAACTCCAAAGCTTGATACCTGGTGGTGCTCTGGTGGGAAGGGTGAATCCCCAGGAGCAGAGAGTGAGGTCCAAGGGCCACACAGAGACAGGCAGTTCCCCTGCTGGGAGGACTCCCCACAGGCAAAGGTGCCAGCAGACCCTGGAGAACAACCATGTTTGCTGGTACTGGAACAAGGACATTGAGGGTGAAGTCTGGAGCCAAATGTGTGTTGTAATTTTCCACAATCCCTGAAATGCTGCTGCTACACGATCACGTGAACTTTTTCTGGGGCGGGCTGGCACCCAGCTGCAGTCTCTGGGCATCAGCAACGGAACAGTCTTGTGAACGTTCCTGGGTGCAGCCAGCACCCCGCCATTGCTCGGTGAGACCCTCCTGCAGACGGGCAAAATGGGTCAAGCTGCAGTCCCTCAGAAGTAAGGGGTTGGGAAAAATAGCCATATCTGAGATAAAACTCAGGAAGGAGATGCCGCATGGCAACCTGATGGCTTGGTCACAGACAGTGTAAAAGCGGAGAGTGGACAGAAGCTGGAGACAAAGGACAGGTGCAGGATTGCTGATCTAGGAGAACAGAGTTCCGATACTAGAGGCTAGGTAGCTGGGTGATGTCATTTTCACCCCTCCCATGCATGCACATACACACCTACAAGTGCCACAACAATCCACCCCAGTAAGCTAAGCAGTGCCATCTAGTGGAGAATGGGGCCATTACACTAAGCCCCGTCAAATTGAGCCAAGCTTGTTCTTCAGCAACACCACACGTCTCTCCACCTGCTTAGTTTACAGACTATAAATTGATTCATAGTTTGACTTCTAGGGGAAAATGATGTAATTTAAAGCGTAGTTCAGTCTATTTGCTAGTCCATCTATTTGATTTTCTTTTTTTTCTCTTTTTCATTTCTTTTTCTTGAATACAGAAAGAGAAAAAATCTATTTTTATTTTCAATTTTTATTAAAAATATTTTTATCTTATACTATATTTTTTACTTTTTTGTAATTTTTTTCAAATTCTATTTTACTTCCATCATTTCATTTTATTCTATTTCATTGTATTCATTTTTTTAAATTTTCAAACGTTTTCCTTTTTTTCTTTTTCTGCTTTTTCCCCCTTTTCCCCCTTTTCCCTTCCCTTTTTCCCCTTTTTTTCTCTAATCTATCAAGTACCCTTCAACAACCAATCCAAAACACACTAAGGATCTGGCATCATTTATTTGATTTGTGTGCATGTGTGTGGCTTTTAATTTTTTAATTTTAATTTTTTCACCTTATTAATTTCTTTCTTCCTTCAAAATGATGAAACAAAGGAATTCACCCCAAAAGATAGAGCAGGAAGAAATGACAGCCAGGGACTTAATCAACACAGACACAAGCAAGTTGTTTGAACCAGAATTTAGAATCATAGTAAGAATACTAGCTGGAGTAGAAAATATATTAGAATACCTTTCTGTGGAGATAAAGGAAGTAAAAGCTAGTCAGGGTGAAATAAAAACTGTTGTAACTGAGCTGCAATCTCGAATGGATGCCACGGAGGCAATGATAGATGAGGCAGAGCAGAGAATCAGTGATATAAAGGACAAACTTATGGAGAATAATGAAGCAGAAAAAAAGAGGGAGACTAAGGCAAAAGAGCATGACTGAAGAATGAGAGAAATCAGTGACTCATTAAAAAAAGAACAACTCAGAATCATAGGCGTCCCAGAAGAGGAAGGGAGAGAAAAAGAAGTAGAAGGGTTATGTGAGCAAATCATAGTGGAAAACTTTCCTAACCTGGGGAAAGACACAGACATCAAAATCCAGGAAGCACAGAGGACTCCCAATAGATTCAACAAAAACTGACCATCGACAAGGCATATCATAGTCAAATTCACAAAACACTCAGGCAAGGAAACAATCAAGAAAGCAGCAAGGGAAAAACAGTCCTTAACCTACCAGGAAAGACAGATCAGGTTTGCAGCAGACCTATCCACAGAAACTTGGCAGGCCAGAAAGGAGTGGCAGGATATATTCAATGTGCTGAATCAGAAAAATATGCAGCCAAGAATTCTTTATCCAGCAAGGCTGTCATTCAAAATAGAAGAAGAGATAAAAAGTTTCCCAGACAAACAAAAATTAAGGGAGTTTGTGACCACTAAAGCAGCCCTGCAATAAATTTTGAGGGGACTCTCTGAGGGGAGAAAAGATGGAAAAAAAGAGACCAAAAGCAACAAAGACTAGAAAGGACCAGAGAATACCACCAGAAACTCCAACTTTACAAGACACATAATGGCAATACACTCATATCTTTCAGTACTCACTCTAAACGTCAATGGACTAAATGCTCCAATCAAAAGACATAGGGTAACAGAATGGATACGAAAACAAGATCCATCTATATGATGTTTGCAAGAGACCCACTTTAGACCTAAAGACACCTTCAGATTGAATGTAAGGGGTTGGAGAACCATCAATCAAACGGTCGACAAAAGAAAGCTGGAGTAGCCATAATTATATCAGACAATCCAGACATTAAAATAAAGACTGTAACAAGAGGTAAAGAAGGGCATTATATCATAATTAAGGGGTCTATCCACCAAAAAGACCTAACAATTGTTAACATTTAAGCTCCAAATGTGTGACACCCAAATATATAAACTAATCACAAACATAAAGTAACTCATTGATAATAATACCATCATAGTAGGGGACTTCAACACCCCACTTACAACAAAGGACAGATCATCTAATCAGAAAATCAACAAGGAAACAATGAATTTGAATGACACACTGTACCAGAAGGACTTAACAGATATATTCACAACATTTCTAAAGCAGCAGAATACACATTCCTCTCCAGGGCACAAGGGACATTCTCCAGAATAGATCACATACTGGGACACAAATCAGCCCTCAACAAGTACAAAAAGATCGAGATCATACCGTGCATATTTTCAGACCACAACACTGTGAAATTCGAAATCAACCACAAGAAAAAATTTGAAAAGATAACAAATACCTGGAGACTAAAGAACATCCTACTTAAGAATGAATGGGCTAACCAAGAAGTTAAAGAGGAAATTAAAAAGTACATGGATGCCAATGAAAATGATAACACCACAGCCAAAAATCTCTGGGACACAGCAAAGGTGGTCATAAGAGGGAAGTATATAGCAATACAGGCCTTACTAAAGAAGGAAGAAAGGTCTCAGGTACACAACCTAACCTTACACCTTAAAGAACTGGAAAAAGAACAGCAAATAAAACCCCAAACCAGCAGAACACAGGAAATAATAAAGATTAGAGCAAAAATCAATGCTATAGAAACCAAAAAAAAAAAAAAAAACCACAGGAGAACAGATCAATGAAGCTGGTTCACTGGAAGAATTAAAAAAATTGATTAACTACTAGCCAGTTTGATCAAAAAGAAAAAGGAAAGGACCCAAATAAATAAAATCAAGAATGCAAGAGGAGAGATCACAACCAACACAGCAGAAATAAAAACAACAATAAGAGAATATTATGAGCAATTATATGCCACTAATATGTGCAATCTGGAAGAAATGGACAAATTCCTAGAAACATATACACTACCAAAACTGAAACAGGAAGAAATAGAAAATTTGAACAGACCATAACCAGTAAAGAAATCAAATTAGTAATCAAAATCTGCCAAAAAACAAGAGTCCAGGGCCAGATGGCTTTCCAGGGGAATTCTACCAAACATTTAAGGAAGAGTTAACACCTATTCTCTTGAAGCTGTTCCAAAAAGTAGAAATGTAAGGAAAACTTCCAAACTCTTTCTATGAAGCCAGCATTACCTTGATTCCAAAACCAGACAGAGACCCCACTAAAAAGGAGAACTACAGATCAATTTCCCTGATAAACATGGATGCAAAAATCCTCAACAAGATATTAGCCAACCGGGTCCAACAATACATTAAAAAAATCGGGGCACCTGGGTGGCGCAGTCGGTTGAGCGTCCGACTTCAACCAGGTCACGATCTCGTGGTCCGTGAGTTCGAGCCCCGCATCAGGCTCTGGGCTGATGGCTCGGAGCCTGGAGCCTGCTTCCGATTCTGTGTCTCCCTCTCTCTCTGACCCTCCCCCGTTCATGCTCTGTCTCTCTCTGTCCCAAAAATAAATAAAAAACATTGAAAAAAAAATTTTAAAAAAAAATTATTCACCACAACAAAGTGGGATTTACCTGGGATGCAGGGCTGGTTCAATATCCTCAAAATAGTCAATGTGATTCATCACATGAATAAAAGAAAGGACAAGAACCACACAATCCTCTCAACAGATGCAGAGAAAGCATTTGAGAAAAACCCTCAAGAAAGTAGAAATAAAAGATTATACCTTGAGATCATAAAAGCTATATATGAATGACCAAATGCTAATATCATCCTCAATGGGGAAAAACTGGGAGCTTTTCCCCTAAGGTCAGGAACAAGACAGGGATGTCCATTCTCGCCACTGTTATTCAACATAGTATTGGAAGTCTTAACCTCTGCAGTCAGACAACACAAAGAAATAAAAGGCATCCAAATCAGCCAGGAGGAGGTCAAACTTTCACTCTTCACAGATGACATGATACTTAATATGAAAACCCTAAAGATTCTAGGAAAAAACTGCTAGAACTGATTCATGAATTCAGCAGTGGCAGGATATAAAATCAATGCACAGAAATCAGTTGCATTCCTATTTACCAACAATGAAGCAACAGAACAAGAAATCAAGGAAACGATCCCATTTACAATTGCACCAAAAACCATAAAATATTTAGGAATAAATCTAACCAAAGCGGTGAAAAATCTATACACTGAAAACTATAGAAAGCTTATGAAAGAAATTGAAGAAGAGAAAAAGAGTCCATGCTCCTGGATAGTAAGAACAAATGTTGTTAAAATGTCGATACTACCCAAAGCAATCTACATAGTCAATGCAATCCCTATGAAAGTAACACCAGCATTCTTTACACAGCTAGAACAAACAATCCTAAAATTTGTATGGAACCAGAAAAGACCCTGAATAGCCAAAGCAATCTTGAAAAAGAAAACAAAAGCAGGGGGCATCACCATCCCAGACTTCAAGCTGTATTACAAAGCTGTAATCATGAAGACACTATGGTACTGGCACAAAAACAGACACTCAGATCAATGGAACAGAATAGAGAACCCAGAAATGGACCCACAAACATATGGCCAACGAATCTTTGACAAAGTAGGAAAGAATATCCAATGGAATAAAGACAGTCTCTTCAGCAAGTGGTGCTGGGAAAACTGGACTGCGACATGCAGAAGAATGAACCTGGACCACTTTCTTACACCATACGCAAAAATAAACTCAAAATGGATGAAAGACCTAAATGTAAGACAGGAAACCATCAAAATCTTCGAGGAGAAAAGAGGCAAAAACCTCTTTGACCTTGGCCACAGCAACTTCTTATTCAACATGTCTCTGGAGGCAAGGGAAACAAAAGCAAATATGAACTACTGGGACCTCTTCAAAATAAAAAGCTTCTGCATAGCGAAGGAAACAATCAGCAAAACTAAAAGGCAACTGACAGAATGGGAGAAGATATTTGCAAATGACGTATCAGGTAAAGGGTTAGTATCCAAAATCTATAAAGAACTTATCAAACTCAACACCCCAAAACCAATTATCCAGTGAAGAAATGGGCAAAAGACATGAATAGACATTTCTCCAAAGAAGACATCCGGATGGCCAACCGACACATGAAAAAATGCTCAACGTCACTCATCATCAGGGAAAATCACAGTCAGATACCATCTCATACCTGTCAGAATGGCTAATATTAACAACTCAGGCAACAGCAGATGTTGGTGAGGATGAGGAGCAAGAGGAGCTCTTTTGCACTGCTGGTGGGAATGCAAACTGGTGCAGCCACTCTGGAAAACAGTATGAAGGTTCTTCAAGAAATTAAAAATAGAACTACCCTACGACCCAGTAATTGCACTAGTAGGTATTTAGGAAAGGGATACAGGTGTGCTGTTTTGAAGGGGCACATGCACCCCAATGTTTACAGCAGCACTATCAACAATAGCCGAAGTATGGAAACAGCCCAAATGTCCATCGATTGATGAATGGATAAAGAAGATGTGGTATATATATACAATAGAGTATTACTCGGCAACCAGAAACAATGAAATCTTGCCATTTCCAAGTATGTGGATGGAACTCGTGGGTATTTTGCTAAGCGAAATTAATCAGTCAGACAAAGACAAACATCCTAAGTCTTCACTCACATGAGGGCTTTAAGATACAAAACAGGGGCGCCTGGGTGGCTCAGTTGGTTAAGCGTCCGACTTCAGCTCAGGTCACAATCTCACGGACCGTGAGTTCGAGCCCCGCGTCAGGCTCTGGGCTGACGGCTCAGAGCCTGGAGCCAGCTTCCAGTTCTGTGTCTCCCTCTCTCTCTGCCCCTCCCCCATTCATGCTCTGTCTCTCTCTGTCTCAAAAATAAATAAACATTAAAAAAAATTAAAAAAAATAAGATACAAAACAGATGAACATAAGGGAAGGGAAGAAAAATTATATAAAAACAAAGGAGGAGGACAAAACATAAGAGACTCTTACATATGGAGAACAAACAGAGGGTTACTGGTGGGGTTGTGGGAGGGGGGATGGGCTAAATGGGTAAGGGGAATTAAGGAATCTACTCCTGAAATCATTGTTGCACTATATGCTAACTAACTCGGATGTAAATTAAAAATAAATAAATAAATAATGGGCAAAGACTTGGATAGGTATTTCTCCAAAGACAATTAACAAATGGCCAATAAACACATGAAAAGATGCTCAACATCACTAGTCATCAGGTAAGTACAAATCAAGACCACAGTAAGATACCACCTCACACCCATTTGAATGGCTACTATTAAAACACACACACACACACACACACACACACACACACACCCTTTCACTCTGTTGGTGGGAATGTAAGATGGTACAGCTGTGTTAGAAAACAGTATGGTCGTTCCTCAAAAAATTAAACATAGAATTACCATACGAACCAGCAACTGAACTCCTGGATATATACACAGAAGAACTGATATCAGAGTCTTGAAGAGAGATTTGTACACCCATGTTCATAACAGCATTATTCACAATAGCCAAAAAGTGGAAGCAACTAAGTAGCCATCAACAGATCAATAGATAAATACAATGTAGTACATACATATAAGACAATATGATCAACCTTAAGAAACAAGGAAATTCTGGGGTGCCTGGGTGGCCTAGTTGGTTGTCATACCGACTTCAGCTCAGTCATGATCTCGAGGTTTGTGGGTTCAAGCCCCGCATCGGGCTCTGTGCTGACAGCTCAGAGCCTGGAGCCTGCTCCAGATTCTGTGTTTCCCTTTCTCTCTGCTCCTCCCCCATTCATGTTCTTTCTCTCTCTCTCAAAACTAAACATTAAAAATTTAAAAAAAAGGAAATTATGACACATGCTACAACACGGATGGATCTTGAGCATGTTATGCTAACTGAAATAAGCCAGTCACAAAAAGACAAATACTGTATGATTCTACTGTATGAGGTACCAAGACTGGTGAAATTCATAGAGACCAAAAGTAGAATGGTGGTTGCCAGGGCCTGGGAGGCGGGGGGTCGGGGAGTGGAGGGAATGGGGACTTATTGTTTATTGGGTCTAGAGTTTGAGTTTGCAAGATGGAAAGAATTTTGGAGATGGGTGGCAGTGATGGTCACATGACATGTGAATGTACTCAGTACCACTGAACACTTAAAAATGGTTAACCTAGCAAATTTTAAGCATGTGTATTTTACCACAATTAAATTTTTTTCCAGAAAGCTATAAAAGGTCACCTTTTACATGACTGTTAAAGTCCCTTCTGCTCTAGAGTTCTGTATTTCATGGTGCACATGGGAAGGCATTTTCAAGGATACAGGTGCTGGCATATAAAGCAGGGGTGGGCCCCTCCCTCCTGACCACAGCCCCTTACATCTGACAGCTCTTTACAAGGACAACTCATTTTCATTAATGTTTTTTTTTTTATTTTTTTATTTTTTTCAGAGAGAGAGAGCGTGAGCAGAGAAGGGACGGGGGGTGGGGGTGGACAGAAGATCTGAAGCAGGCTATGTGCCAAAAGCAGCAAGCCCTATGCGGGGCTCAAAACTCACGAACTGTGAGATCATGACCCGAGCCTAGGTCGAATGTTTAACGAACTAAGCCACCCAGGCGCCCCAGGACAAGTCATTTTCAGATGCTTGGTGTCATTTAAGCCATGTAACAATGCTACAAAATCGACAGGGTTATTTTATTGAGGCTGTCTTACAGAGGAAGAAACTGAGGCTTGGGGTTTCAGTGACTGGTCCAGTACATTGAGGTCTTACATGGATGTGCAGGGTTGAGTTAAGCTGTCCCTGTTACATCCCTTTGAAGCTTCAAGGGATGGATCTCGAAGCCCCTCTTGACATGGTGCTCACAGTATGCCAGGAGGTCACCCCTGTTGACAGCTACGGTTTTCTTGGTTTTTCTCCACAGGCACCATGACTCTCTCTTAAGCAAGAGAGTGACTTCCTCTCCCTCCCTAAAGAGCTTGAAGTTTTCAGGCCTTCTTGCAAAGTGATTTGAGGAAAAGGAGGGAAATGAAAATTTATTGAGCACCCACAACAGGCCACTTTTCTATTAGAGAAGCAGTAAAATTTCCTTTTTGCGAGATGAAGAAAATGTGGGTCCTAGGGACGCAAGATCACACAGCCAGGGAGTGAGGTCATGACAGAGTGGAGGACCGGAAGTTAGTCCCCCCAGTCACTTTCTCCAGGCATGGGTGGCCCAGTGTTAAAACGCTCCATGCTCTGGTGCTAAAAAGCTGAGCAGAAAAGCCAAATGAACAGGATTTCTCCCTAGATGGACACGATGGCCCTCTTGCCTCCATAGGCTCTCCTGGTCAGGAAACGTCCCCTGAGCTGCTGGTAAATGCCAGGAGAGGTGCAAAGCACTGAGCTGCAGCAGGAAACGGGCAGGGTGGGTGGCTGGTCCTGGCGCTCCCAGTTATCCTGGGAATTAGGACCTCAGGATGAACTTGAGCGCACAGACATGCTATTTTTATGTTGTGATAAGTCGAGGGGAACAAACAGTGTGATGGTCCATAGAGACTAACAGGGAATGGAGTAGGTCTTTAAGGAGGTGATGTTTCAGCTGTGACCTACAAGGAGTGAAAGAGATGACAGATAAAGAGCGAAGAGGTCAGGCATGGGATGGCGACAGCAGGTGGCTTCCTGCGGCACAGAGTTTGGAGACGGGAAGGCGGCCAGTACGGCCCAGCGCACAAGCGAGCGGGGCAGTGGCCAGTTCAAGGGGAGCCTCAAAGACCATTGTCCAGAGTCTGGATTTCACTCTGAGAACAATGGGAATTTGTAAAGAATTTTAAGACCATGTGGGGGATCTCACAGAGGAAGCCAGGGACAGTTCTCCCATAGCTGCTCTGCATGCTGTCGCAGCCAGCCTGTCACCTTCACAAATAGTCCTACTGTCCATATGGAAAAAATCTAGTTAACATATTTTAGGAGTTATAGGATACATACATTTTTCAATGTTTCTTTTAGGGACCATAAACCTTCAGTTTTATGATGACTTAATATTGATGCTGAGCCATAAACAGAGCTGGGCCAGTTTGATTAGAAAAGTAGCAACTTCGTGCCAAACAGGCAGTATTTTTTCTTTTATCTTCACCCCCCCCCCCCCCCCCCCCCCCCCCCCCCCCCCCCCCCCCCCCCGCCCAAGCATGCTTAAATCTAATGCCTGGAGCAAGGGAGTTGGCTCTCCCTTGGATAACAACAGCTTCCAAATATCCTTTGGAGTCTGTGTCCTGAAATCGGAGACAGTGGCCTTGACCTCTAGAAAGGCACCTCATGTTGGAGGGGACACAGCCCCTTGTAGATACCTTGCAAAGTGCCCTGGATAGGAAAAAAAAATTGCAAAACCTGCCCAAGTTAAGTAATCCCCTCCCCCACCTCCCCAGCAGCTCTCCAGGAACGTAATATTTATAGGGCCAGAAACAGGAAGGCAGGAAGGCAGGAAGGCCCACGGTGCAAGATCTTGGGGAGAGAGAAGATGATGAAAAATAACTTCCAGAGCAAATGAACTCACATCTTGAATAGAAACGGCATTTAAAGAAAAAGCCCAAATCCCAAACATCCCATCCAACAGGAAATCATCACCCTTGTTAGGAAATTCCAGTGACAGCACCCTGGGACAGTGGAAGAACTGGCACAAGGACATCAGTTGAGTGGAGGAGGAACTGAAGGTAGATCGACCAGTTCCCCAGACCCCTGAGGGTGTGCTTGGTGCACAGACACCCTCCCGACACCCTGGGAAGGCAGAGATGTCAGGGGTGGGTAGGAGGAGCCTGGTAAGGGGCTGTGACATGTGTCACTCTTCCTACATGGCCTCCTGCAGTCAGTGGATATTAATCATGCATATGCGGGTGCCAGGCACCCTTCTAGGCACTGTGGATACACCGTGAGCAAGACAGAATGAGTGCCTGCTCCCAAGGAGGGCACACCCACAGCTTTGGGGATATTCTGTCTTCCAAATGGAGGGTTTCATGAGATTGCTGCCAAGAAGAACCTGCCTCCCCTACCAGAGGAGTTGGAAAATGATGTAAGCGAGGTCAACAGCTTGGGGTGAAATTTGCATCATGTGAAGAGTGAAGAAAATACTGGGGGAAACAGCTGGAGCAGATCGGTCCATGTTCTCCCCCTTTCCTGCAGGGACTGCTGCCTGGAGCCTCAGAGCCACTGTGGCACCCATCCTTCCAAAACTGCCCCTGTGGCCTTCCCCTAGGTTCTGTGAGCTGCTGCATGGCCATCGAGAAAGGGCTGGTTCTGCTTAGGTTACCCAGTATTAGAAGGTGGCCTATTAGAATGTGGCCGAGAAGGAAGAATTGGAAACAGATGATTACTCTTACAAGTTATATTAAAACCCAGAACTACCAGTTCTGATCTCTATGTATCACCAGCAAAACCTTGTTTTCCTACCTTAAATCCTCTTTCCAACATTATTGAAATAGACCTCTTCTGGTCTCCTTGTCTTCAATTTCTTTCAGTGCCTGCAGTGACTGTCACCAGAATGATTATTCTAAAATATTTTCCTACTTCTCCAGAACCATGAGTCTCCTTAGCCTGAGAGGCAAGACCTGCCCAAATCTGATCCCAACCTGCCTTTGTAGCCTGCTTCCAACATTCTTACATATCCAGCATTAAGGCTATGTGGGATAACTATTCATTCCCTAGTGCTCAATGCAATGGCCTGCCTCAGTGCCTTTGCCCATGCTCTTCCCTCAACTAGGAATGTCTCTCCATGTTTCTGTGCTCTTTGTAAATTTTACTTCAACCTGAAAAACTGTTGAAATGTTATTTCTGGTGTGACATCACAAAGGAATTAATCACATCTCCCTCTGTGTTCCCATTACCTCTAGCTTGCACGGCTACCATTTCCCTGTCTTGACCCTGAGGTTAGTTGTATATATCCATGTGCCTCTTGAGATTTGACATCATCCAGAAGGGCGGGTGTCTCTGGTCTCCCAAAGCTCAGTACAGTGCTGGGATGAACAGACAACACAACTCTGTTGAATTAATTTAATTTAATTGCTGGCCATAGGCCTGTAAGTTCTTTATTAGGTAAAATTGATCTGAACATGAAGAGTCAGGTTCTGACCACTCACTCAAAAACCAGTCCTCCCCACTCCCATCTCCTTTACAGCACTGACTCAGCTGTCATTTCCTGGTTCTGCTGCTTTCCTCACAGTGGCTGCCGCCCCCCTTGCTAGCCAGACCATAGCCATCTTGTTCACCATGGTATGCCCAGGCCCTGGCACGAAGCTTAGCATATGCCAGCAGTTAAGTGGGTTATGGCTGAATGAATGAGTAAATGCAAATATTTGATCTCGACTACTCTGAGATGAATTCTGCCTCAGACCCATCCAAACATTTGTGAGGCCATGTGCAAGAGCAGAAAGAAATCCCACATACCACGTGTCTGAGTATTTGAAGGTTACAAAGCAAGCTGAAAAACTATTGTGGAAAATATTTGTTATCTTCCTACCTTGACAAATATGCCTCTGGAACTTGGACTTCTCCACAGTCTGCACTAGGATGAGGTGGTGCAGGCAAGGTTGGCTCTCCCCTCCACTCCCGGCCCTGCCTCGTACCTTGAGAGGCTTCACACAGGCAAGCAGTGTCCAAAAAGCCCACAAATTGCTGTCCTTGTCCACCCCTTGTCCACCCCACCTAGACTTTGGGGTGTATATGTTGTGATCATTGCCTGGCCTCAGAGGATAGACCCAGGGATGAGGTCCGCAAAGGGCTGGAAGCTGGCTCAGGGACTTTTAGGTGGGGAACTCTGAGGCCCCAGTTGCCAGAGCATAGTCTAGACAGGCAGGTGTGGATTCCAGATGGATACAGACTCTTCACTTTATGGGGAGAAGAATGGCCAGGGAAGGACCCAGGGGAGGGACCCCTCCTGTGTAGGTCTAAGGAAAGTACTGCTGTGACTTTATTCTTAGGAGATTTACCTATCCAGGAATCAAGTAAGAAAGATGTCTACTTTATAGAGGCTGTATCTACACTGGCTTACCCTTGGGGTTTTTAAATGCATCATTAGCCCAGAAAAAGCCAGAGCAATGGATCACTTGGACATCCCATGGATGAGAATGAAGCCTGGTGTTCCACACAGCAGTCTCCTCTCAGATCCCATGTCATGGAGGTCTAGACGCTTCTGTTCCTGAATGTGACTTCTGCCATTTAGCGGGGCCACGTGGACAGATCCAGGTAGGCAGGAAGCCCTAAGGGTGATGGCAACACAATAGCTCTCTGAGCTGAACAAAACCAGGGGCTGGCGCTTTAAAGGAAGGAGATTTTCTGCATGAAGACTCTCAAATGGGCTCCTGCGGACAGCTGTGGCCAAGCTTTTGAAATATTTCTAGCCTCTGTTTTCCTGCTGTGAAGTCTTTCGAGAAACAGCTTAGGAGCGATGAGCTGTTTGCTATTCTGGGGCAGTGGGTGTGCAGATGAAAGGGCCGATGGGTTGGGGGGGAATAATTCCCCAAGCGCCCATAAAATTTTTGATCTTTGGCCCCTGCTGTAAAGTGATTCTGGGAATGCCGGTCAGACACGAGAGCCAAACCCTGTGGCCCTGGGGCTTCCTGTGACCTCCGTCTGGGCACCTGGGACACAGTCCTTGTTACCGAGGGCACAGAGACGGGGACTCTCACGGCTCCTGGAGGCTCCAGGGGGCTGTTGGAACTCAGAAGAATCTCAGGCCAGATGACATTGAAGACTGGGGAGGTCTTATATGAGAGGTGCATCCAGGTCTAGGGAGTTGATTCAAAGAAGTAAATACTCCACCAAGAAAGTGAAATTTTGCCTGTGAATGTGTTTGGTTGATGATCTAACTCACTCAAGTTCAGGTGAATCATGACTGTGTGGTTTGTTGAGCAGAGCACTTCACGGAGGGTCTGGAGCCCGGGGGCTAGCCCTGGAATCCGTCGCCACCTGGCTGCGGGACTGGCCAAATCAGGTGCCCTTCCTGCTTGAGCATTCTCTCCAGCTCAAAGCTTTGAAGTGTCCTTTCAGGAGTGGTGACGTCCAAGCAGCAGCTTTGGGAATGTCCTACGTTTAGGTGCTTTCCTGCTTTCCATCCTTCTTCAGTTGACAGTGTCATTTAATTCGGGAGAGAAATTTGAGCTTTAGAGTCAGATCAGATCTAAATTCAGTCCCAGGTCAGCTATAGATAACTGTGTAGCTTTGGGTGTGTGTTCGTCACCTCTTTGGAGCCTCAATTTCTTTGTCTGTAAAATGGGATGATACCACTTACTTCCTCAGTTGCCAAAAGAACAAAATGAGATAATGGCCCTGCATGCTTGGGCATAATGTTCTCCACGTCTGCAGAGCTCCTGGGGTTGGTACATCTGGGCAGGCTCACCAAGGGCCCGTAAAAGTGGGTTTATTCAGTTCTCACTGGGCCTTACGGGGGCCACTGCTGACGTGGGCATAGGCTTTGTTCAGAGTGTCACACTTTTCTGGCGGGGACTCTGCGGGCAGCACTGCATGAAGTAAAGGCATATGGTCTATAGGCAGGTTTTCCTGTCACAGGCTCCCCTGTGATCCAAGTTCAGGCTTGGGTCCAGGAGGTGTGGTCTGAGGCAGAGTAATGGCGTTAAAAGGCTTACCCAGAATGGCTCAGTGGAAAATGTGCTGGAGGTGGAGTTCATTGAGCTGGAATTCGGTTTCATGTGACTATGTTTCTAGTACTTAGTAACATAACTGTCATTTAACTAAGGCTAAATAAGTACATGCTTAATGAATAGAGGAAGGAAGGAGGGAGAGAAGGGGAAGAGGGAGGGAAAGAAGGACAGAAGGAAGTAAGGAAGGAAGCAACGAAAGGAGGAAAGGGAAGGGCTAGGTTTGGTTCTTCCTTCTGTCACATGAGACCTGGAGACTGTTTTCATCATTCACAAAATATGGATAATAATATCTACCATGGGGGTTTGTTATGAGGATTCACTATGACACATGCATTTTGATCTGTAGAGAGCTATCTATCTATGATAATTGCAATAACAACAGAACTAGTGCCAATACTAGTGGGAAATGATCAAAGAAAGTGAACATGGCCATGGAGAAGGCTATTGGTCAGGCTGAATGTGACTACCATTGTCTTGGAAGTAATGCCATTTTCAGGATGAGTAACCAGCCAGGAAAAGGGCTCCCAACCATATTTCACCATGACATCAACATTTTTTTTTTGGGGGGGTGGGGGGGAGGAACAGTCATTTTCTTGCTCTCAATTTTTTTTGGGAATAAGAGGCGAATCCTAACACTTAGCAAGCATTTCTTTATCTGGGTTTTATCTAGAATAGAGTAACTCCACACCATGATTCTCATTCTCATTCTGTACAATAAAGATGTCGAGATGCTCACGCATTAGCAACATCCTCAATCACGAAGGATATATTCAAGCTTAGTTCACATAATTTAGGTTCTGAGGCGAGATACTGAGCGGTTTGTTGTACAGAGTGAGATGTGTGCAAATCTCTGTCCCTCGCGGCACTCTGCCCTCCTTCTTTTTGTCGCCCCACTGGCCTGCTTCACACCATAGTTACAGTGTGCCGGTTGTAACTGGTCAGGGGCCAAGAGAACATCATGGACAAGCCCCAGGCCTTGCCTGCCCTCAGGAAGTTGACAGCCTAGTGAGGGAGGCAAAGAGAAAGGCGCTTACAGTAGTAGTAATGCCTCACATACTGATTGCTTCATTGCTTTTCAAGAAATGCTTTTTCACTTAATTCATTGCTCTTCAATCATCATTAAAAGGAAATCAATGGAACAAGGCAGGCATCTTTTGGAAGTTCTAGGACCCTTGCAGGCCCTCCCTAGGTTTTCCTCGTTGGTGTTGCATCGCATCCAGCAGAACAGTAAGGTACTGCTAGTAACCAAATGGTTAAGAGCCGGTGGCATTAATAAAGCACCTTACTGGAAGTGAAAGCCACGTCCCCTCCAATAGCACAGTTTATTAGCAGTTCCGTTTCGTCAGCATTTTATGACACGGCCAAAAAGGTGGTCTGGCCAGGTATGAGTGGCTGTCCCTTGCGTATGAATTGAGTTCTCTGTTTGCAGTAGACTCTCACCCGGCAGAAGCCAACATCCTGACTCCAAAAGGATGCCTGCAGATGTTAACTTGCCTAATTCCTCCAGTCAGCTCTGGTCTCTTCCATTCAAGCTGAGCATGAACTGGGAAGGGACCTCTATCCACCTCATCAGTTTGGAGACATCTGGGGTGCCTCTAGGCAGCCAATTAATTAAAAGCATGCCTCACATACAAATACATCCAATCCCTTGTTCTGCGTTTGAAAAAGTAAACAAAGTAGGTTTTGCCATTTTTTGGTAAAATCAGGTTTTCTGTCTTACTTTCCCTAATTTTTTTGTTCCTCCTCCACTGATACATATACTTTGTTGTGTTTAGAAGGTAGCATGCTGAAAGGAAAATTATCTTACAGTGCTTTCGATAAATAGAGAGCTGTGATGTCCTACTGGCTTAAACAATTTGGAAATTTACTGTCTCACAGAACAAGAAGTTTCAAAGGAGGGTGGGCTCAGGGTTGATCCAGCAGCCCGGTGATGCCACTATGGAGCCCAGTGTTTAAGGCATCTTAGCTCCCCCTCGTCTCCATGTCAGCTTTGCTCGCTGGCTGCCTTCCCTCAGCTAGACAACAGCAATGTCAGAGGAAGAAAAAGATGATGTCTCTCTTGTGTCTATATTTTGAGACTTCAGCAGCTGGCAGGCTTCCCCTTACATTTTATTGGCCAGGATTTGGTCCTAAGCCCATTCCCAAACAAACCCCTAGCAAGGGCAGTGGGATGGCCATCACTGGCCCAAATGAGTCCTTTGGGGTGGAAGGGTGTTGGGGCAGGAAGTCATAGGCTCTATCTTAAACCTGTAGTTTCAGCTTGCCCCCTGCCCCAATGCCATAAATGCAATAGGCTCTTATTAGCACACAGTTGCTGCTTTGAGGTTCCTAATAGGAGTCTAGCTAAGGACGAGCACAAATTTCAAGGACTGCACACTCTCTGTAAACTCATGATGCCTATCAGCGCTGTAGCACACAGGCAGGAACTCACCAGTGGCTGAAGGCCCTGCTTCTGTGGTTTGGCAGGTCCACTGAGGCTCTTGTCCACATCCCTCCCTGAAGGCAGGACATGTGATCAGTGCGGAGCTGGCTTCCTCGATCCAGCTCCAGCAGAGGGAGGGGAATTCCCAAGATGCATTGCTACAAGCAGGCCCTTCTGGTTTCCGTGGCTTCACCTGCCCACTGATTAGCTGTGAGTTTCAGATGAGGCCTACGACCACATCACCACGGTCATTTGAATAATAAAATCAAGTTATTCCATCATTTCACTTTTCCTTCGGGGCGGGGGGAATGTTTGGAACACAGGGCCCATCAAGACCTTTCCTGTTTCTGATGTCTCTATCACAGACTTGGCTCCAAAGGTTAAATGTTTTGGATTACAAAAATGTACATTATATGGGGGTCTTCCTATAAATCAACAAGGCAGGTATGTTAAACACAGAAAAATATCTACAGCTGTTCTCTTACTCATCCTGCTTGTTATTTAACTCAGCCTGGGCCCTAAGGAACATTTTTAGTTGTACTGTCAACAGTTTCAAAACAAAGAAGAAACTGCAACTGGCAAATGAGGAACCCAGCTGGCCCTCTGTTTAGGCTCCCACTGCATATACTTTAATCCTGACACCTGCAAGCTATTTAATCAGGATTTACAATTGAACATGAAGGATGAGGGGTCCGCAGGGCTGTGTTCTTAGTGTTTGGATTGCAAATGATGGAGAAAAACTTTGTTATCGGATGTTGTAGTTATTTGAAGTTGGGTGCCCTCTAACCCACAGGGAACTGAGCATCATTTATCACTCCCCAGAAAAAACTCAGCTCAGGCAGACGCTGCCCCTCACAGCCTAACATTCTATTTTTACTTCTCCTGTATTCTAGAGTAAACAAACTTGGAATTTATGAACAATGAGAAAAATAATTTCCAGAGAGCATATGGTAAGAGAAAGTTCTAAGTGAAATAATAAGAGTACAATCTTGATTTAGACACGAAGCAAAATGTAGATAAGAGCATTTGCCTGCAATCTGGCTGAGGCCTGCATTACACAGAAGGGTCTCTACTTACAAACCTGTCGCCTTTCATAGAAAAGAGTGGAGCCTTGAGCCACAGTGAAAGTTATGACCGTTTTGTCCAACACAACAGGTAGAATTTAATGTTGCTTAGAAATGTCCAAATTTCCCAAATGAATAAAGAAAATGCCCCAATTCTGGACTTGCAAAAATCACCTTAGAAATAGCCCTTTAGAAGGGAAACTTTCTGTAAGTTGAGGAGATTCTGTAATAAGGTGACTGAATGGAGCCTAGAGCAATGACGGTCAGTTGCTACTCATTGAGTCCCCATTGGGCTATGTGCTTCGGAAGAGATGAAGACGCAGAAAACAGGGTCCCTGCCCTTATTGGGCCTCCAGTCTATGTAAGGGAAGAAAAGACCTTCATTGAGACAAAAAGAAAACAGAATAGAACCATGTGCAACAAAGGGAATTTCAGGGAAGGCATGGCCGCTGTCAACTGGAGTAGTCAAAACTTTCTGAAGAACTTGGAGCTTGAGTTGGAAACACAAATGGTTGAGGCAGTGGTTCTTAACGTATTTTACCACAAAGAGTGTCGAATGATAGTCACTGGACATTTACAGTTAGAATCTATTAATTGAGAAATACTTAACAAAAAACTGCCACGAATTTATTACCATTGAAAAATGTGTTTTATATTTCACCATAACAATATTTATATGCATTGGAAAACAGTACAAATAGGTGGAAGATATAGTATTCATTAGTCAGTGTACAAGATAACGTTTCCATGTGGCTTTCTATCTCTTCCTTGTAATGGCTATGCTATTTAATTCCAGGGTTTGAAATCCACAGAAAGTAAACACAGGCTTAGAATAATATCTTGGGGTGCTTTATGAAACTGTCTTAATGGGTATTATGGAGAATACCAAATAAATTGGGCAAATGGTCCTGTTGATGCCTTCAGATATACTTAAAGAGCTGTGGCCAAAGAGACAGGAGCCTGGTTGTGGCTTTAGTGGCAACCTTCAAGCAACATCTCTACCAGCAATTCAGCACCTTGAGTGGTTCATTTCTCCCCATCCACCTGTTTCAACGTGCCCAGGTTGGTGAGTGGTATACGTTTAAGGAAATTCAGTGTCACGGCTAAGAACGATGGACCGTGTCATTTATTGCCTTCCATTGGACCTGGACCAGTTCACACAGAAATCCTTGACTGTCAAGGATGTATGTGACTTTTAAAGACCAACAGAAAAACTAGATTTAATGATTTATCTCAGAAATTCCCTATCCAAATGAATAAAGAAGAGGCACTATTTTTTTTCTTGAATGCTTTTTTTTTAAGTTTATTTATTTATTTATTTATTTTGAGAGAAAGAGAGAGAGAGAGTGTGTGCACAAGTGGGGGGAGGGGCAGGAAGAGAGGGAGAGAGAATCCCAAGCAGGCTTCACACTCAGGGAGGAGCCTGACTCTGAGCTCCATCTCATGCCTGTGAGATCATGATCTGAGCTGAAATCAAGAGTCAGACACTTAGCCGACTGAGCCACCCAGGCAGCCCTCTTGCTTTCTAAAGTAACACATGCTAAAGTAAAACACATGTAAACATTAAAAATATAGGAAAACTCAGAGCTCATCTGGTATTTTGCCATGATCATTTTGGCATGTATATTTAGAGTATTCTTTGTATGCATGCATACATACATACACATAAGTATTTTTCACAAAACTAGAATTATTATGTATACCATTTGATAGCTGATTTTTTCCATTTAATATATCAGGCTTAGTTCCTTTGTCCATACACATTTTTCTAAATCTTGCTTTTTAGTGACTACATAATATTTGATCACACAGCTTTTCCATATATTTATTTAACCAGTCCTCTTTTTGTTACACATTTAGGTTGTTTCAATCTTTTAAAAATCTTAATAAATAATGTAGTGATCTTGATATATAAATGTTCATGCTCATCTCTAAGAAAATGCAATTTCAGTTTGATCAAATGTCTTGAATTTTATAGTCTAGTACCAGATATTACTATTCCATTTTGGCTTTGTAATGGTTTCTGGTTATGTTTGGAGTCTGCATTTAGCCATTGGCCAAAATCCACAGAATACAAGGCAGTGAGATGACTTCTTCCCAGATGAGCTGGGAGAGTCAGGGAAGTACAAACCTTCTCCTCTTCCTCTTGGAAGGTTGAAGAGATAAAGCACTTATACTTAAGTATTTTATGAGAGAGGAATTTAGATGTAGAAACTCTGCCTGGACAGCCAGGAAAGCTCAGGGCAGCTTAGACACTTGCTTGGAGAAGGATGGTCAGGCTGGGCTCCTTCTTAAAGCTGGCCAGTGGTAGCAGGATTGGGGCCAGAGGATGATGATGGTGATTTTCTCACTTCTTCCTTTCTTCTATAGCCTTGCACACTACAGAACTGACATTTTAGCATGGGGTTGTTCAAGAAGAAATTATTCAGGACACTTGTTAAAGACAGCAGGAAAGACGTTATTCAAGCGGGCTACTACGATGGGGTTTTGCAGTTGGAGAGAGATGGGGCTCAACTCCTAACACAGTAAGGAGAAGTGGAGATTAACAGCCAAGAATCAGGGTGGGAGAGGTCGGCGGGTAGAAAATTACTGAGTCGTAGGGTACTCTGCTAAACTGACCTAACGGATTTTTGCTGAAGGCAAACCAGGGTGAGAAGACATGGAGGGTGGGGAAATAAGGCATTTGGTCAGACCAAGAGCAGGGGATTTCCACAACAAGACTCAGCAAGATTCTTGCTGACACTGGAAGAAGCAGGCCGAGGATGGAGCGTGAGGTTGGGCCTAGTGAGAAAGAGGACACGGAGGAGCCTGACTCTGTTTTGGACACAGAGAGACTCTTTGTCAGTATCTCTGTCTCCTAAAGTGTCTAGCCTCTCATTGTGGTGTTTCTTGGTTTAGTTTAGGTTAGTTTTCCCCTCGGGGAAATAATAAATGTGAACCCAGCTCTTAGGGAGAGATTTCCATTTGGTGCTTTCACTTTACGTTTCTCTCTCTCTGGTTTCCTACTGTGCTCTTTCACTCGCTACCGCCCCAACCCTTCCACCTCCTAGTGCTGTGCCCTCCTTACCCACACTCCCAGCCCCTCACACCTATTTCCCATTCCTCACACATCTCGAAGCACAGACTCCGTGGACTCATTCGCTCTCTCTACACCAGTGCTTCTTTTTCCTCCGGCACCTCTGTGGTGAACGGACGCGTTAGTTCCTGATTAATCACAGGTGTCAAAGAACCTCCTGTCCTTGTGGGCTCTTTCCTCTTCAGCTTACAGTTTACACACCTAACCTGGTAACTTGGTCTCAGTCTCCAATTTAGAAAAGGTCTGTTGTCTTACCACGTTGCCATACCACATCTGACCATATAATTAATCCAAAAAAAAAAAAAAAAAGACACTTGGAGAGTAAAAGGAGGTATGACTATTAATCATGCCAAGCCAACAACATGAATAGGGACCCCCACTAAATCTGGATATATGGTCACTTTATTTTAATTTTTCCCTTGCTTTCATTCCCAGTCTCTCTCTGCAAGTTCTCTGTCAAATAGAGTCAAGAACAGATGACAACCCTAAGAATTTGAAGTACGTAATTTTGGAATTTTTATAAATTAGTCAAAGGTTGGGCTCAATCAGGCTAGCAATATGCTATCAATGAAGAAAAGTTTAGTGAAACAAACAGTATAATACAGAGACTTGTACGGAAAAAAAATCCAGATGCCATTTTAATATTTATTCATTTATTTATTTATTTATTTATTTAGAGAGCGAATGGGGGAAAGGGGCAGAGGGAGAGAGAGAAAGAATCGTAAGCAGACTCCACGCTCAGCGCAGAACATGACAGGGGTCAAAGGACTTCGAGACATAAACACTTTATTATTGTCTGTAAGTTTATTAATTTTCTTTCTTTTCTATTTCCATTCAAGATTTCTTTTTCTTTCTTTGGTTCATCTTTTTGCTCATCAAACAGTATAGTTTCATAATAATTCATCTCAACTACTATGGCTATTGAGGTTTATTTACGGAAACGGGCCATTGATGGATAGGAATTATTCAGGGCCATTTAAAACAAAAGGGACTACAATAGCCCTGATGTGAGACAAACAAAATTAAGGAAACAGAATTATTTTCAAGAAGATACTAGCCTCTTATATCTTGCATTCATAAAAATTTCCCCATATTTCAAGTGTCTTCTAAAATATTTGCTATTTTACTCTTTTTCCTTTTAGCTTGACATTTACATGCTAATAACTCTCTTCTAAAATATTCACCCAGCCTAGGAGTAGGAAACCTAAATGCATCAAAAACTATGGAAGAAATGGAAAAATATTGCTAAAGGATTACCACCCCAAACAAAGCATACTAGATTGACAATCTGTCAAATTTTTAAGGATCAAAATAATCCCTAGGTTATAACATTTTTCCAGAGAAAAAGAAATAGGAAAACATTTGAAAATTCACTTAAAAATCAGCATGATTGTAATACAAAAATTTGACAAAGATAATTTTTAAAAAATCTATAGTCCAATTTTGCATGTTAATAAACATGCAAAAGTTTTATCTAGCTGTATTAAAAGAGTAATATACACAATGTTTATTATGGGACCTAAGAATTCATGGATGGTTTGCTAAAGGGAAATACAGGAATGAAAATTATACATGAATAGGTCAAAAAACAAGTCACATTATTATCTTACCATATGATCAAAAGGCATAAGACTCAATATCCTTCCTATTTTAAACTTTCAATAAACTTGGTATAGAATGATAGAGAATACAACCATAAAATCACACACACACACACACACACACACACACACACACACTCACACACACCTCTTTTTCCAATCAATAGCCATGCAACACCATTCTTAACCATGACACTGGAGGCAATCTCATTAAAGGAAGAAATACATAGGATACTATCACCACTGCTTTTATATTTATAACATAGTATAAAAGTTCTAGATAATATTGTAAATCTTAAAACAGAAAAAAGTGTGTATTGTTATTTGCAAGTAATATGATTATTTATTTAGATGGCCTAAAAACCAAATCCATCCAGGGGACTGCTTTTGTAAATAAGGTTTCATTGCAACATAGCCATGCCCTTTCACTTCCATATTGTCTAATGGCTGCTATTGAATATTTTTGGATATTCAGCAGAGTTGAATATTTGTGATAGAGGCTACACTTCATTTTAGCCAAAAGGCTGAGAAATAACATAGTTTTGACAGAGGTTGTATTCTCACAAAGTCTAAAATATTTACTATTTGCCCTTTACTGAAAAAAAAATTGCCAGCCTTTAATCTAGAGTAGATCAAAAGATTCTACCAAAAAATCAATTAAGAAGTCATTAAGGTGGCCAGATATAAGATATACCAGAGGGAGTTCTATAACACACCAATAATAATAATTTGTATAATATAAAAGAAAAAATCCTACAAAAATAACATTTAAACGTATATAGTAGGCAGACTCTATATGAAGAAAATCACCCTATTTAATAAAGGATATAAAACAATATGTAAGTAAATGTAGAACATAGAATATTTGTGAACTGGAAGACTCAATATCATATAAATGACAATTCTTCCCATATTATCTTATAAGTTTAATGTAATTCCAATAAAAATCACAATTTAGAAAGGGAATAACCAAAATGATTCTTTTTTTTAAATATTTTTTTATAACGTTTTATTTATTTTTGAGACACAGAGAGAGCACGAACGGGGGAGGGGCAGAGAGAGAGGGAGACACAGAATCGGAAGCAGGCTCCAGGCTCTAAGCCATCAGCCCAGAGCCCGACATGGGGCTCGAACTCACGGACCGCGAGATCGTGACCTGAGCTGAAGTCGGACACTTAACCGACTGAGCCACCCAGGCGCCCCCAAAATGATTCTTAAATTGTTCAAAAATCGTGCACAAGTAACGGCTAATAAAATGGCCCCTCAAATATATAATGCTAGACAAAATAGAAGTTCATTTCTCATTCACAGAAGTCCAAAATGGGCATTTCAAATGGGCAAGCAGCTCTTTTTCAGAGAGACTCAGGGGCCCAGGCTCCTTCTACCTTATAGATCCCCCATCTCAACACAGGGTTTCTTTCCAAAGTTGTCTTCGGGATCCTTTCAGTCTGAGATAGCTGAGAAGGGGAAAGATGGTAGAGAATTGCTTATGTGAGGTCTTATTTTTATTGGCAATTCTGGAGGTGCCACACATTGCTTTCCCTTTACATTCCTTTCCCAGGTCTGGATGGCATTGATCATGTGACTATAACTAACTGCAAGGGAGCCTGGGAAATGCAGTCTGGTCGCGTGCCTAGAAGGAAAAAAAAAATGGTTGGCAAAGAGTCTACACAGTTTGCCATAGCACCAGATGGGGAAGTCCAGAAACAGACCACAGCATATGTCAGAATTTATAATGTGATAAATACGGCATTTCAAATCAGTGAGGAAATTACAGTCAATTAACAGGGCTTGGACAATTATTGGTTATATCTTTACCCTCACATACAGAATAAAATAAATTCCAGATGTACTACATTTAAGTATATATATAAAAAAAGAAACCTTTCAAAAACTAGAGTAAATATAGCCTGTTTGATATTTTGGTGGAAAAGGCCCTTGTAAGCAGAGAAAGGGAAGAAATCATAAAGGAAAATGGATAGTTTGAGTATTTAAAAATGAAAAACTTCTGTATGCTGAAATTAAAAAAAAACAATTAAAAAGGCAAGTGACAAAAGGAAAAACTACTATTTGAGAGCAAAAAGATTAATATCCTAAATACAAGAAAGTTCCTAATAGCAATGAGAAAGAGATGAATTCCTCAGCTGAGAAATAGGAAATAAAATGAGATGTAGGTGGCTAACAAACATATAAAAAAATAAATCTCAGCACCAACAAGGATTCCTGAGAAAGACTATGACCTTACCAGCCCTCTCTGAGCTCTAGCTTTTCCATCTATGAAACTAGAATAAACTCAGAAACTGTTCGTGGGGCTCTGTTTAATTAAATGAGATAACCCAAGTACAGCACGCAGTAAACAACAAATATGAGTTATTGCCATTCTTATTCTAAGTGTTCATGGTGTATTTTTAGGTGAAAAAAGAAAGAGTTAAAATGTACACTCAGTCCGATGTCATTTATTATTCACATATACCCCCATCCACCAAGGAAAGGAACCCAGCAGGATTTTAGCAGGATTGTTTCTTGCTTGTGGCCATAGGAACAACTGTAATTTTCTCCTTCATACATTTTGGCGATTTCCAAAATTTTCAAAATAAACATGTATTGTTATGTTTACAATTATAAAAAATTTAAGTGCTCATCTTTGAATCATTGTTGAGTGACCCGAAATTATTTCTTAAATTCATCTGGGACTTATTAGTTTCTGAAATCAGACTCTGTCTTCAAAACCGCTGTCCAGAGGCCTGAGCAGGGGAAAATCACAAATAGGCTTTGCCTCAGTTTCAGCTCAGTGACAGAATCTCTTTTTTGCTTGTCCAAATGAGGTGTGAGATCATTACCCCTGAAGGACTCAGAATGTGAACTGAAACACTCTGAACAAAACTAGATTGTAACAGATAGAATTCCAAGGAGGGCAAAATGATACATATAGGGATAGGGCAGCACTTGGTGCCTGGCTCCTCTCAACCCTGGTTGGTGCCCCTTTGCTACTGTTCCGTTCCTTCAGCGACTTCCTTCCTTATCTCCCACTTTCTTTTCTGGGCTTCCCCTTGCCCACTGCGGTTGTTTCTTGGGAAAGTTAACCTGGGTCTCAGTTTCCTCATCTACAAAATGGGGTGATTAGTACCTTCCTGATCAGATTGTTTTATATAATGCACTTAGGATAATGCCTGGCACACAGTAGGTAAAAGGACAGTAAAAGGACGCTGTTATTATTCTTCAAATGTCAACGTATAGAACTATATATTCACTTTTTTTGGTCTTGTTTCTAGGGCGGGAAGTGAAGTAGGGCTCTGGGGTTTGGGTGAAGCTCACCTTTGCCTATACTGTACTTGGATAGGTAATTTCTGAATAGCTTCAACTAAACAAGTTTCATTACACATTCATTATAGCTTGTCCCTGAAATGAACAAATCAGGAGCGTATCATGAAGAAGTCTGCTTGTGATACAGTTCCCACATGTAGTACCTTCTCAGTCACAGCTCTTCTAAGGGAAGGCGCCTCACCCAAAGCCCCTAGTATGGGCAGGGTGGTCATATATTATCTCTGGAGAGCCACTTCCTTCCTTGGCCACACCTGATTAGACCAGCATGTGCTCCTGACACAAGGGCCACCAAATGAACGAGGGCTGACTAATGGCCTGTGACCATGTTAAGGGGAAACTTTTTTTACTCCACCCCTGTTATTCTAGAAATACCCTCTTGGTTCTCCTCTGCCTGGGGAGTGACTGCTCTGATCCTCTTGAGGGTAGGCTGCTTCTAAGGGGTCATGCATTCTGGTGCTCCTCTGGGGTTGGCCCCTGGGTGGCTGGGAAGACAGGTGTGAGGGGATCCTGCCCTGGTCCCAGCTGTCTGTGATGGGTGGTACTCTGCTTGAGAATGGGCTTTCCTTAGCAGGCCCATGTGGCTCTCCACTATTCCCTCCTCCATTGTGGCTCAATCAGCGACAATAGTGCCATATTGGCTTTATTGGCTCTGTGCTTTATTTCCAGCTTATTCAAAACTTGAGTAGGGAAGAGGAGTGTTCTTTATTGGAGGCCTTCTCTATGATCCCAAAAGAAAAGGCAGCTGGGCTCATCAAAGCATCCCTCAGCCATACAAAGATTGAACTCGGCAGTCCTTTTAAATACCCAACAGAAAACTCTTCTAATGTGCAGAAGGGGGCGTGCGTTAGCATATTCATGGCAGAGGTGAAAAACTGGAACCTGTCTACATCTTAATCAAGAGTGGATAGATAGGTGAAATGTGCTTTTATTTACTTTTACTTTTTTCACTTTATTTACTTGATGGAATATATACCATGCTTAAAAGGGATAAGCTAGGTTTATATGTTTCAATATGGATGTAGATCAAAATCATTATGTTCAATGAAAAAGGAAAGTCACAGCATGTGATAACATTTATGTAAATGAAAACACACACACAAAAGAGAATCCTATATTGTTTGTGGATGTGCGTGTATGAGAGAGAACCAAAAGACTAAATCAAAGCAGTGATAGTGAGTGATGGTGATTGGTTTAGGAGAAAGAGGGAAAAGGAAAGTAGACTTAGGTTGGCTCAGGAGAATTCTATCAGCAATATTTTACTTTTTATTTTTATCTTTTTATTATTTTTTAAAATTTATTTATTTTGAGAGAGAGTGTGCATGTGCGTACATGTGTGAGAGGGGTAGGGATGGAAAGAGAGAGAGAGAGAGAGAGAGAATCCCACGCAGGCTCCCTGATATTATTGAAGAGCCTGATGTGGGACTTGATCTCCCCAACAGTGAGATTAGGACCTGAGCTGAAATCAAGAGCTATACCGACTGAGCCACCCAAGTGCTCCTGTTTTTACACTTTTTAAAAGATTTTATTTGTAAGTAATCTCTATACCTGATGCAGGGTTCGAACTCATGAGCCTGAGACCAAGAGTCACATGCTCTACTGACTGGGCCTGCCAGGCACCCCAATATTTTACTTTTTAAGAAAGAATCTAAGCACATATTGTATAATTTTAAAAGGCGTACACATAGGAAAAATTCAGTAAGCAAAGATGACAAAATACCAACAGTTGCTCATCCCATTTCATGGAAAAGTGGTTGTGCTAGATTATGCATTGTACTTTTCTGAAAAGAAACCTTTTCTAAAACAAAAGGAAATCACATAAAATAGGGGTTGCTCTAGAAGGAATCTTCCAGATCTAGGAAGCACAGGGGCCGGACAATTAGTGTCAGGGTGGCAGGTGGAAGACTGTGCTGTGGCTGAGGAGGAGAGGTCAAGGCAGGTGGGGAACACCTTCAAATTGGACTGGAGAGACCAGGGCTGAACCAGCAGAGTAAGCCAGCACCCAAGATCCTGTCCCAGGATCCCACCCAACACCATGTCACATTTAGTTCTCATGTCTCCTCAGGCTCCTTCTGGCTGTGACAGTCTCTCAATTTCCTTGTCTTTGTTGACCTCAAGGTCAGTTTGGGGGAAGTACCTATCAGGTATTTTGCAGGATGCTCCTTTGCCGAGATTTGTCTGATGTTTTCCTTGTGATTACAGCAGGGTTATATGTTCTTGGGAGGAAGATCACGGAGGGCAAGCGCCTTCTCATCTCATCACATCCAGGGAAACTCCTATCAACGTGGCCTGTCACTGTTGACCTGGGACTTGATCTCCTGGAAGGTTACATTTTAAAAGTTGTTTTTCCAGTCACTCTGTTGACCCAAGTAGTGACTGTAATGGAAGAGAACAGTCATCTCCAGTGGGGGCAGCTCAGCCTCACAGAGCACCCCGGAAAAGGTCGCCTTGATCCCACTTGTGGGAAGGCCTGGCTCAGCCTGTCCCCTCAGACAGGAGGTAGGCGGGGCAGGCCTTGAGCTCCAGCTGGAGGGCCCCGAGGCTCGGAGCAGGGAATGGGAAACTTCCCGGGCACACAGGAAAACCACCAGTGGAAACCAGATTCTCCTTTCCCAGGCAGTGGGGAGGGGTATCTCAAGAGTACTAGCATTTACATTTAATAAATATTTAGAGAAAAGACCAAACTTCACTTCCTGTAGCTGATAAAGGCCCTCGGAAATATTGGGGCCTTGCTACTTTGCAGCAAGCCTTTAATGCGTCCTAGTTGGCGCCCTGTCACAGACCCTGCAGCTGCTATTTCAACACTCCTCCTTTTATCCACCCTCCACCATCCCTAGAGGGATCCTCTTAACCCCAGG
Source organism: Panthera leo (assembly GCF_018350215.1). NCBI lineage: Eukaryota > Metazoa > Chordata > Mammalia > Carnivora > Felidae > Panthera > Panthera leo. Next base: position 46,653,668 of record NC_056684.1, on the reverse strand, counting down.
GAACTGTTTATTTCCTCTCCTGTAGGGAGGATGAGAGTCTGTCCTCAGCTGCCACACTGCACCTTGACCCACCCCCCCCCAACCCATGTCTGCCTCTCTCCCCTGCCCAGCCCTTCATCTCCCCACAACCCCACGATGTGCTCTCCTTTAACCTGCCCATTCCCCTGGCCTCTTCTTGTTCAGTGAGCCACACTCCAGCCTAGTTCCATTACCTTCAAGCTATTCCCTTGTTCCTCTCCTTTCTTTAAATGGTCCTTCCTGACCCTACGCTTACAACTCACCCCTCCTCACCTCTGCATTTCCTAGCACCGAGCTCCAGCCAGGACCAGACTATGTGTAGTTCCCGGAAAGCGTCAGCTGCTCTCTTTCCGGCCTCTGCGCCTGTTGTCCATGGCCTGAAACGCTGTCTCTGCCTGCTCCCCTCTGCCTGTGTCATTGGCTGACCAACCCCCACACTTCCTGGCTCACACCCTGACAGACCAGATTTTCAAAGCACTTCCTCCAGGAAGCCTTCCCTCACTCCCAGAAACCAGAACAGGCCCCTGTACGTACACTCAGAGCACCTTGTACAGCCCATCTTGGCACTTACCTGATGGTACTGAAACTGCCTGGTCTGTTCTCTGCCCCACGGATTACAAGCTCCTTGAGGCAGCAAGCACATCTTGCTCATCATTACATTCTTCAGATACCAGGCCTAACAAATAGTTGAAGCTCGAAACTACCTGTTGAGTTAAAGGAGCAGGCTAGCCAGCTGCTTCTGCCTTGAACATGAATTCCCGTGTTCCTATCATTCATGACACTTTCATCACCGATCATCATCTTTATTTGCCTTCTGTATCAGCCACCTTGTGAAATGACCTTCTGAAGAACTTCCTCAACGCAGCGGTCAACGGTCCCTTCTCAGTCCTTGGTCCATTGGCTGAGACCTCTCCACTGGCTGTGACACTCTTGTCCGCTTTTCCTTCCTTTTAATTCTCTCCTCCTTGGATTTCTGGAATGTTGTGCTCTCCTGCTTCTCTCCCCATTTCTGCGACCTCTTTCTCAGCATCTATCACCCTCTTCTCTCCCTTCTCCTGCTTTAACATGTCCCAACCTACTTTTGTCATGTTCCCTCCTAGGCTTGCTACTTGTCCTTGCTTCCCTGTTTCTGGGAACAGCATCAGCAGAAGGGAGACTCAGCATCATTTTCAACTTCTTTCTCCCTTTGTGAGACCTTCTAATTAGGAGCCAGCAAGTCTATCAATTTCTGTTTCCCAAATGTTGCTCTAACCCTTGCTCTAGGTTAGGCCTTCATTCCTTCCAGGCTGGACTATTGATAGTTGTCGTCACCTCCAAACTGGTCTCACCCCCGGCTCCACTCCAGTGTCACCCCTGCCCAAACTTTCCTTTGCACTCTTCCGGTTGTGACGCATCATGGCTTGCAATGTCCAGTTGCTGTCTGTTCCCTCTGGAATAAAGCTCACACTTCTGGGAAGAATGCGAGGCCTTCCTCAAATAGCACAACCAACCTTTCGAACCTGATCTCCCAACACAGGAACCCTTCCTTCTTGCACTTGAACTACTTCCTGCCCTGCCCTGTCTACCTCCTCTGGCTTCTGCCTGAACTGTCCTTGCCCACCATGCATGTGGAAATCTTACCCAGTTTTCATGCTTTGTATAAACGGCGCTTCTCCTATGAAGTCTTCCCTAATATCTTGCCTTTGCTCTTTATTTTATGTCAGGATGTCATCAAGCTCTCCTTGGCAAATCAGTCCTGAAATCTCAGGTGCTTGACCCACTTATTTGCCTCTCATGCCACACAGTCTCATGTGAGTCAGGCAGCTCACCTTGGTAACTCTTCCCCAACAGTGACTCAGGGGTCCCAGCTGCTTCTGTCTGTCCACTCTGCCATCTCAGCAGTGTCTGCTTCCAGGGGTGAGGAGGTGAAAGGGGAGGTCTGGAGAATGCTTTCCCACTCTTAGCAGCCTCATCACTTCCGCTCACATTTCCAGTGGTGGGAGCTCAACCACAGGGCCTGGAATGACCTACACAGGAGGGTGGAGAAGGTAGGAAAGCACATGGACATTGGGTCAGCATTGCTGAGCCACAGGATCCTGCAGCCAGGCAGACCACCCTGTTTGCCTGGGACTGTCTGGGTTCTAGCCCTGAGAAGCCCGGTATCCCAGAAAAGCCCCGGATCCTAGGCAAACTGAGAAGGCTGGTCGGTCACCCCACCTCCAGCTCTTGGCTCTTGTACTCCTGTACAACTATGTCATCCTCGTCTGTTTCCACTTCATCCAGATGTAGATTACAGACTTCCTGAGAGCAGGGACTGGATTGCGCGGATCTTTTTCATCCCCGCAGGGTCAAGAACATTGTCTAGTGAGTAGATAACCATAAATTTGCATAGAGATTTAAAATGTCTTTTTGGCTTTTGATTACGTGAATAATACATATTCAATGTAAACACACACACACACACACGCACACAACCACCCCAGGTGAACAAAAAGGGAGAAAACAATTTTTAAAATTACCTTAATTACTAGCCCTTCTTAGAAATGACCACTCAGCTTTCAGGTTCAGGCTCACACCCACACATTCGAGTCTGTAAGTGAATTGTAAAGAAAAACCGGGTCATATTTCACAGGCTGTTCTCTAAGTTCTTTTTCTCATTGAACAATATATCTCATAAATGTCTATGGCATTAAATTGAAAATGATATAATTAAATGACTTGCATTTATTAGGCCCAAATTGTAACATAGCTGGGAATACTGGTATGATTAGCAGCTGGATCATGTTCTATAACTTGGCATGCTAACCATTTGGTATAACTGACTGGTGGTATTTCCTTTTTTGAAGTAAATGTAAGTGATAGAAATTGTTCCAGAACATTGCAAAAGATGGGCAGCTACCCAGTTCATTTCATAAAGCTTACATAACCTTGATACTTCAAACTGATCAAGAGATCATTAAAAAAAAAAAAAAAAAGACAGAAAACCTATAGGCCAAGCTCTCTTAGGAATACAGATCTTAAATGAAAAACAAGGAAATATACTGTAAGAAGATACCAAATAAACTAATAATAACGTTTAATAAGACAATAACCCAACCCTCATACAGACCTTCCAATATGTCAGCCAGTAGTCTGACTGCTTTACATATACTAACTAGTTAATCCTCATGACATCCTGTGAGGAAACCTTTTATGGGTGAAGAAATAGGTCCAGAGTGTGAGTAACTTGTCCACGGTCCACAGTGACCACCCTCTAGGACTACATAGGTCTTTTATTCCAGCAATGCATGGATAGGTCATTACAAGGGCATGTCCTGATACAATGGAGTACAACAGTAGGTTTAACAAGGAAAACAAGGTCATCTTGATACTAAAAAAGGCATTTGAGAAACAGTGATATCTCTTTTAATGAAAGTATTACAAAAAATAGAAGCAGAAGGGTGTTTGTTTATACTAAAAAGTATATATTTCAAACAATGCATTTATTAAAATTTAGGTTCAAAGTTCAGATCCCTCAATTCTACCTATTAGCAATTGAAATATAAATCACCTGGGAATACTTTATAGGCCATAGGAAAGCTTTCTCTTTTCTACAGAGTATTTGTCTGTGTTTGAAAATGTTGAGAAAAAAATCCATAAACTTCTGTTCTGAGAGAATGCCTCAACATTTTTATCCATATATGCTTTTTCCTTCCTGAATTAGGATCACAGTTATACCATTTTGAAACTCGTTTTCTTTCTTTCACTATTTACTGTGAATAATCTCCTTTGTCATGAAGTTCTCTCATATATGAACTTTAATGGCTGCATAATATTCCATTAAAAGGATGTACCATAATTTAATCATTTAACCTCTATGTTGGACACTTAAGAGGTTTCCCTTTTCCCTTTTTCTTCCTTCCTTCCAAGCCTCCTTCCTTCCTTCCTTACTACCTTTCTTGCCTCCTTCCTTCCTTCTTTCCTTCCTTCCTTCTTTCCTTCCTTCCTTGCCTCCCTCCCTCGTTCCTTCTTTTCTCTCTCTTTCCTTCTCTTTCTTCTTTCTTTCTTTCTTTCTTTCTTTCTTCCTTTCTTTCTTTTTTCCTGGCTATTATAAATAGTAACACAATTCATATCCTTGCCCCTAAACCCTCTTTCACAGCCCTGATGGTTAATTTAGGTCAAATTCCTAGAAAAGAGCTCCACATTTTTTATGTTTCCTGCCAAATTACCTTCCTGGAATATTTGCACTAATTTATGCTTCTTCCAATAATATAGGAGAGTGCCATTTCTACCATACTCACATCTTCCAATAATTCAAATGAGACCTGTATGTGATTACATACAGAAGATGTTGCAAAAACTGATCGTTGAGATGCATCATCCTTCTCAATAAGAGGGAACATACGCCACAAAGCTGTCTATGCCTCCCAAAATAATTTACAAATTTAATCCAATGCCAATAGGAATTTTCTTAGAATTTGCCTCAAGGATTCTAAAAGTTATCTGGAAGAAGGAACAAGGGAGAGTATCAGCAACTGTTGTAAAAGAGAAGAGTGAGGACAGGGGCCAATTCTCATTGAAAAAAAATGTTTTAAATTATTTTTTTTATGTTTATTTTTGAGAGAGAGAGCATGACCAGGGGATGGGCAGAGAGAGGACCCAAAGCAGGTTCTGCACTGACAGCAGCAACCCCAACATGGGGCTCCAACTCACGAACCATGAGATCATGACCTGAGCTGAAGTCAGATGCTCAACCGACTAAGCCATCCAGGAGCCCCTTCTCATCAAACTTCTGAAAAGCAGTAGTAGTTAAAGCACTAGCTATGTGAATCCAAGCCCATTTCCTTGTCCTTTGTGCCAAGCTATTCTTCCACACAGATTAGCTGTTGGCAAAAGAGGTCTTCTCACCAGCTGATAAAGCCTTGTGGAACTCAAGGTCGTAGCTGCCACTTCAATCCCACGTTTTAATTAATTAAGAGCAGAGAGAAATCCAAATGCAAGTTTGTTATTTTTCACAAGGCCTTGCTTTCCATGGGGAGGGGCTCCCAACAGAAACTAGATACACTATCAGTGGGCCTAACTGCCTCTCTTCTATCTTACTGCTTGTTGAATATGATAAAAACAGCTATATTTACACCATGCTATTAACTTTTTCAAGAACTTTCTAGGGCCCCAGTTGAGTGCACAGGCAGGACGAGGAGGCACAACTATAGCTCCAGATGAAATTCAGAATTCCCGTGATTATACAGGAGTGGGGGACGTGCTGGCACTTTGGCTGGTGTCGGCTGTGTTAGAGCCCCTGACGTAAAGACAGGAAAATGGAGCTGTTTGTGCCCCCAGACTCAACATTTTTTAATACCAGGGATTAGACTCCTTCCCTGACTGCTGTAGTTTAAAACATGGTCCTCAGAAAACACGAGGTCCCTCTCTATAAAAGCACAAGTTCATTTGCTGAAACCCATCTGTGGGAAACTTTCCCATAGAATGTTGTTCCACAGGACTTCCCATTTAAATTATTTGAAAGAAGGACACCATCAACACATAAGGAATTTGAGAGAGAGAGGCACCCACTCACCCACCCACACAGATGCTCACATACAGCAAAATCAAACCAGTTGGCATTGACACCCAAGCCCTCTGAGTTCAAAGGCAAGAGCCACCTCAGAGTTCCCACCATCTGAAGAGGACCTTGGCTTTTTCCTTTGAAGTGTTTCCTTTGAAGGTCAAGGTAAAGGGGCCATGTTGACTCAAGAAATTGCTAATCTATAGAAGGATGTGGCCTCTGCTCCATCACACATTTGTAATGTTCACATGAGGTTAACAAAACAAATGGTTTTGACTGTAATGCGTGAGCTGGGGCCAGCCTTTCTTCTCAACTTGTCTTCATCACAAGAACATTCCTTTGGGATAAGGTGAGACCCAGGCTAAGAAAGAACTCACAGGGTTCGAAACCGGTTGCAGGGTTCATTTTGAGCCTCTTGAATCTCTGTAGTCATGCAATCAGAACCGGTCTCCTGAAGTTGGCTACTGTGTGCCACAGAATGAAGACTGTGCTTGGAGACAGAAGATCTGGATCAAATCCCAACTCCTTTGTCGCTTATTACACACTGCCATTCCTGATGGGTTTCTTCACAGTTCTTGACCTGCCTAATTCCTGTTGAAGAATTTCTTAAAACAAGCTGAAAATGTTAAAAAACAAACAAACCCAAATAAGACTTTTTCAGCATAGAAGCCAGAAGTTACGTAGGACTTAATAAGATGGTTTCTAAGAAGTAGATACCTTGGCATACAAGAGAAACACCATCACCGAGATAGTCTGAGCCCAGGCACAATTTTGGCAGGGTAGCAATTTGTAGAGTGTTTAGCAGGCCCAGTTATACTAAAAAACAAAAACAAAAACAAAAACAAAAACCAAACCCTCCCAACAATACAAGAAGCATCACTAGAATGTTTGCAGCAGATATATCATTTATCTTGGTATCTCCAGTACCCAGCACAAGCGCTGGCATACATTAGTCGAATTCAATTCATTAGGAGATGCAGCACGTTCTCTCCACACTCATCCCTACCCTCATTCACACAAATATTTGGTCTCAATTGTGGGCATACTAAAAATGATATGTGTCACAATCTAAAAGTGTTTCTCCATCTGGAGAGAGTAGGTTATCTGGCAGAGTCAAAAGACTGGAAATAACAGATCATTACAAAAGACTTTGATCAAATATTTTGTTTTGAGGTTGATACTGGTTACATACCTCCCCCAACCCCACCCCCTTACTAATAAGGTCACCCATGGGATTTGGAATGGATGTTGCATATGCCAGTCACCAAATGGCCTGCTTCAGAGCCCCAAAGGGTCATATGTTTGGATAAAGTCCCTCCAGCCTCTTTGTTGTTGTTTATCTCGAGTCCTAATTCAAGGGGATTCTTCCATCACTTTTTTTTCCCCAATGGAAATGCCACCCAGAGAGCTAGGAGATCAACAACAGAGTGTGTAAGGTAGGTGGGGATGGAGCCTATTAGTTTAGGTAAAAGAACAGGCATGCTTGGGGTTTAAAAGAGTGATTTTGCCTACCCTAAGTTAGAATTTTACATATAAATATGAATATAAAATATATATACATAAAGCCATATATAAACCTACCTTTCAATCTATCTATCTATCTATCCATCTATCTATCTATCTTATCATGTATCCATGCAGGTGCCTCTATATCTGGAGCTACTTGTACAGGGTATAAATGACATTTCAACACCTACATCAGCAGTGGGGCAAAAAGGAGCCAGTTTTCTCCATATTCACAGCATTTTGTATTGTTCCAAAACACTAGGTTCACTCAATCTTCACTACAACTCTGCAAGGTAGGGAGAGTGAAAATCATTTTCCCCATGTGAAGGTAAGATGTATGCCCACATCACTGTGGAAGACTGAGTCTCTCCTTACCCAGGAACTGGACTGGCCTCAAGCCACACTGGACACTCCCTAGCCCCTTGGTGGTCTTTATCGTCGAGAAGTGTCAAGAATGCCCTTTATCCCATTCCTCCAGATGTTCTCCTAAGTGGGTGGTGGGAATGTCACCCTGCAGCCCTTCAGCCCGTCATGTGAATGAAGGCCCCTATGTGGATATTCTGAAGAAATCTGTCAGGAGAAGGTTGCTGAAATCCAAATGTGGACACTGGATGTGCCGGTGATGTCTCCACCATTTGGTCGCCTCAAAAGATGTTGGTTCAGCTGTTTTGGGAGGGATGGGAATGATATCTGGAGATGCAGGGCCAGAGGCCCACATTGTTTCTGAGGCATGGCTTGATGGTTGTGATTAATTGGGGAGATTGAGGCGGAACGGTCCATAGGAGTTAAAGGGGCTGATCTCTTAGATACCTTGGAAGTCCTACTTGTGAGCTCTGTAGATAATATGCAGTTGCTCAAACTTCCAGCACACAAAAAAAGAAGTGTTAGCAACAACTGCTTTATGTTCAATTCCCCTTTGGTCTCTTATCTACATTGCCACCAGAAGAAAACCAGACACTGACTCTTTCAACAGTGTAGAACCTTAACAGGATTTTTCTTTATGTAGTAGAACACTAAATGATTTCCCCCTCCTTTTTTACCTCTCTATTTTTTTTCATATTGTCTACAAAAAAAAAAAAAAATCCCAAGTATTCCTTTAGAACACTTTAAATGTGTTTTTAAAAATCCTTACATATGTTCTTTTGCCCTTAGGATAAACCATATATTTGTCCCTGATGACAAGACCTTCCATCTCAGTCTCCTGCTGTCCCCCTGTGTGTCCACCATGGAGCCATATATGCACCCCACCCCTCCCTGAGGAATCGCTCCCCATCTTGCTCTCCCCAACCACCCTCTGCTTTGTCCTCCTACCCGTGTGGTTCTGCATGGAAACCTGCTTGGGTCCTTAGTCTCCCTGGCTAACACCAAAGTATTATCTCCTATATGGCACCTATTCTGAGCCCAACCTCATTCCTGGCAGGTGCCCCATAGTCAACATACTCACAGTTCTGAGCAGTTGCTAGAAGTCACTCATACCTAGAGCAAAAAGGAAAATGTGAACATTTGAAAAAGCTCAGAATGTCTTTGGGAAAATACAGTGATGATCTAAGTTTGATTTCTTGCTTAAGTCTGGGATCGGCTTACAATATAACTTCCTGATGGGAAAGATAGAAGAAGTAAATTTAGTGTTGACAGAATAGATATTATAATTCTCTATACTTATGTAGGGATGAGAGTTTACAAAATGCATTTGAACTATGTTTTCTCTTCAACTTTTTAAGTTTATTTATTCATTTTTGAGAGAGAGAGAGAGAGAGAGCACAAGCAGGGGAGGGGCAGAGAGAGAGAGGGAGACAGAGAATCCGGAGCAGGCTCCAGGCTCTGAGCTGTCAGCACAGAGCCGAAGGCCGGGCTTGAACTCATGAGCCATGAGATCATGACCTGAATTGAAGTCAGACACTTAACTGACTGAGCCACACAGATGTCCTGGAAAAGTTCATTTTAAATTTGCCCCTCCTTGTGGCCTGTCAAGATCTCTTTGTCTTTGTCTTGATCTCAGTTCAGGTCTTGAGCTCATGGTCATGAGCTCAAGCCCAGAGCTGGACTCCACAATGGACATGAAGCCTACATAAAAAAAAAAAAAAAAAAAAAAAAAAAAAAAAAAAAAAAAAAAAAGGTGGGCCAAAGACAGTAACAGACACCTCATTAAAGGGGATAGACAGATGGCATATAAGCATATGAAAAGATGCTTCACATCATATGTTACTAGGGAAAAGATATGCCACCTGAGGAAGCTAAGCAGTTAACAGTAAATAGTACTGTACATGCTTCCCATCATGCTATCTGCTTATCTTGGGACTGTTTGAAGGGAAGTTCTGAACACGCATCAATCCCCTCTCCACTCCTCCCCATTCTCCGGGGATGCTCTCCCAAATTTTCTGCTGCTTTTTTCCATTTTTTTTTTTTAAGATTTTATTTTTAAGTAATCTCTACATCTAATGCGGGGCTCGAACTCACAACTCCAAGATCAAGAGTCATATGCTCTACCAAGTGAGCCAGCCAGCTGTCCCCTGTCCACTACTTTTCTTTCTGTCTCTCTTTTCTTTTCCTTTTTGTTTTCTTTTTTTTTTTTTTTTGTGCACCACTTCTCAATTTTAGCTTTGGACTTTACTCTGGTTAACAATAGATAAAACTGTACTATTTCATTCTATTCCTTTTGGAGAAATATAGGAATGAAGTTGATATTTAAGACATTAAGAAAATGCATTCAACTTCGGGAAAAAATAAACATTCTGAAGGAAAAAAAAGAGGAGGCCCTGGTGTGATGTTAAATGTAAAAATAAACTAGACACACAGAAAAACAAGATAATTAAGAGCTAAATATTAGATTTGCTTTTTGGCAAACTCTAGCAAAATGAACTCCTTTAGGAAATCTAAGAAACACACACACACAATACAATATTAGAAAGGGAACAACCAACCTGAGCAATATAAACTAATTTCTTAAATGATATATTAATAAGTATAAATATCTCCATGAAATTATTTTTCAAAAAAAAATAGCATTAACTTAAAGTAGAAATCCTGAAAAAACTAACAATTGTGGAAGTAACTGAGGATGTTAAAGACCCATACAAGGAGTTCACTGTTGAATACTTCCTGACTGCTCCTCCAGACATTATACAATTGATAGTTCCTGTGTTGTGTAAAACCTTCCAGAGTATAGAAATATGAGGAACTGCCTGATTTCTAGGCCTTCATTCCAAACCTGATAAAGATAGTGAAAAGAATTAAAAATTGGAGACCAGTGAGGACACAGAAAAAGACTAACCTCTTTTGAATTAACATAATAGCATATGGAATTTACTAACACATTAAAATATGAATATACCACAATCTAGTTGAATTATCCCCCAAATATAAGAAGGTTCCACATAAGAAAATGTATTAATATAGCAGGTTAATTTAATGTTTTGACAGTTTATTTATTTATTTTGAGGGAGAGAGAGAGCATGAGCAGGGGAGGGGCAGAGAGAGACAAGAGAGGGATGCTAAGCACGGAGCCCAATGCGGGGCTGGATCCCACGACCGCAGGATCATGACCTGAGCTGAAATCAAGAGTCAGATGCTCAACTGACTGAGCTACCCAGATGCGCCTAGAGCAGGTTAATTTTTAAACATACCTCTCAACTGATTAAAATCAGAAGTTTAAATAGGGCTAGAAATCTATTTCCCTAAAATGGTGAAGGGTATCTATTCCAAAGACCTAATCAATATTATATTAGATATATGGAAAATGTCTTTGAAAAATATTAAATAAATTTTACTTCCCTTTTGAATCGCAGTCCCGACAGGCTTCCATCTCTCAAACCAGCAGGCAGATATTTGATTTCTATGGCTGGGTGCAGAAATGTTTTGAAGTCTTTTTTTCCCTTTCCTTTTGGAAACTAGCCTGGATGAATGTTCCCCAAGCTTTCCCACAGAACAACTGGGCCTTGAAGCTGATGCTCTTTAGCAGGAGGCTTTGGTGGTGGTGGTGGGGGGGGGGGGGTCGGTTTTGGGGCAAAGATCTGACAGAGAGGAAGTAAAAGCCTACCATTCCCAACTCAAGGGTGTGGAAGGAAGAGGGAAGTGGGAAGAGGGGAGACAGTTTGAAAGAGTGCAAGGTAAGAGATACCTGCTCCAACCTCTCCTCCTTGGGAGCCTTTGATGACTGGGATAAGTAAGCAGGGATCTGTTAACATGAGTGAACATCAAGGACTCTTGTGTAGACCTCTGGGGGCAGCTACACAAGGCCGGTGGTGCCTTCATCAACATAAAGGAGGGTACCCTGGCCTAGCATCATTCCAGAGCAGGGAGGGTCTCTCTTCCAGGCTCTTTCCTTAGGGAAGGATCTGAAAGGAAGGGAGTGGAATTGGAAAGCCAGGAATCCTGCTAGGGACTCCTTGTGGGGAGGAGCCTGGTGACTGCAGCCGAGCTGAAAGCCCAGCTGAAAGAGGCACATGGTGGAATTCAGAGGGTCTGTAAGTTCAGAGACTGAGGGCTGTTGGGTCACCAGGCTCTGACCGAGCCACCAAAGAGATCAGCCACAGCCCTCACCTGCCAATGCCTGCAAAGGTTGGCAGTCACCAGGCAGACGAGGGGCACCTCGGGAGAGATTAGTGAGGATCTGAAGATACCACACGCATCGGAGGACTTCTCTTTCACTGGCATGAGACATAGGCAGCTGCCTACAAGATCGGTGATGGTATGGTCCGGTGGGTTAACAGTGTATCTCATTAGTGCAGTGATGCAAATCATAGCATAGGTGGAAGCATGTCCTCAGGTTTATGATCTGAATATTTATCTTGCTATCATTGATTGGTTAGAGAGCTAAACTTCAAAATAAAAGGCTGAAGATAGAATATTTGATCACTGGAAGGACACCAACTTTAAGTTTTGGAAACATGAAATAAATTGGAGAGGAAACAATTGAAAACCCCCACAGGCAGTCTAAGAGCTTCTGCCTAATAACATAAAAGTGAAAGTGGAGCTTTAGGGGCCCCTGAGTGGTCCAGTCAGTTAAGCATCCAACTTTGGCTCAGGTCATGATCTCACAATTGGTGAGTTCGAGTCCCTGGAGCCTGCTTCCGATTCTGTGTCTCCCTCTCTCTGTCCCTCCCCAGCTTGTTCTCTCTCTCTCTCTCTCTCTCTCTCTCTCTCTCAAAAATAAATAATAAAAAAAAAGTGGAACTTTAAAAAGTAGTCTTAAGCGTGTAATACATACATGATCCTTCCTTGACAAAATAAAGTTTGTCTTTAACATTTGCAACGTTCATAACATTGTGACTAGCGGTAAGATATTATTTATTCCCATTAAAATAAAAGATGCTTGTGTCTGCTTGCTTTTATTATTATTTGACATTGCTTTTAAATTGTGGGTAACACAATAAAACGTGAAATTAAAAGATGTAATGATTAGAAATGAAAAGATAAAACCATTGTTATTTGCAAATGGTATGATACTCCTCAAAAACCCAAGAGAATCAGTTGAAAATCCTTTAGAGTGATGGCTCTCAGATTTATCTGCAAATTGGAATCACTGGCAAATGCCAAAAACTCCTGGTGTTCAAGCCTCACCACAGAGTCTGGGATTTAACTGGTTGGGGATGGGCTTAGGCTTTGGAAATTTAAAGATCAGCAGGTGATTCTTTTTTTTCCCCCCTAATGTGCAAACAAGTTTGGTAATGGCTGCTTTATAATTAATAAGCGCATCCAGTAAATTGGTTGCAATGAAGAGAAGTATACAAAAAACAACTAGCTTTCTGATCCTAGAAATAATCAGTTAGACAATAGCACAGAAAAAGGGATCCCATTTATAATAGCAACAAACATGTAGGATGCCTGATAATCGTTTTAGCAAGAAAAGTATGCTATTTCTGCAAAGTAAATTATAGCATTTTATTGGGAGACATAAAAGCAGTCTTGAATGAATGGAGAGACGTAGTGTGCTCTCAGATTATAGATAGAACGAAGTTTCTAGGATTATTAAGGGGAGAGGGGTTAATACATACAATCCTAAGAGAGTTTAAATTTGGATAAACCAACTTTTTAAAAGTTTTTAAAAAATTTAAAAATAACAATGGACAAAATTTGCCTTCCTAGGTGTTGAAGTGCGTCTATATATGGTGCAATTCTGGTCTAAGAATAAGAAGATTCATAGAACAGAATAAATAGTTCAGAAAAAGACCCTGGAATATTTGGGAGTTTATATATGCTAAAGACAACAGTGGAGAAAGGAAGTACAGTTCAAGAGTGGTACCTTAAAAATTGATGAACTATTTGAAAAATTTGTTAAATGTTGAATTTTCACTCTAACTCAAAATAAATGCTTAATAAACTAAAGAGTTGAATAAAAAATAAAGTAAAAAAGAACAGAAGAAAATATAGGTAACTTTTGATATATGGTGGGAGAAAAAAGTTAAGCCAAAAGGTAATAGGGAAAAAAAACTCATCCAAAAAATCAGAAATAATTTATTACATAAAACTTCAAAAATCAATATGTAGAAAGAAATAAAACTAAAAGGCAAACAAACTGGAAGAAAACTGTTGCAACAAATGATAAGGGATTAATATCCTTAATCCGTAAAGTGTTCTCAAAAGAAAAAATTGAAGTCGCAAAATGAAAATGATCAAAAGACATAAACAAACAACACTCTTAAAAAATATACAAATCATGAAGATATTTTCAGCCTCACTAACAACCAAGAAATATCAATTTAAACAATAAGACACCATTTTTAATTTATTAAACTGGCAACACCAGGAAAAAAAATGTACTCACCACAGGTTTTGTGGGACAGCCAGACAAACCCTAAAGAGACTGTAGATTGATTCTTATCTTTCTGGAAAGCAAATTGGCAATATATACCCAGAATCTTAAAATGTTTTTTTTTTCCCTCTGACACATAATTCTACTTGTAAGACTCTATCTTTTGCAAATAGGAAAGGATTTTCTTCAGAGGAATAGTCTGCAAGGCATTATTAGTAACAGTAAAAAACTGTGATCAGCCTAAATTTCCTGCACCAGAGAAACAACCATGATACATCCCTATAGTGTAATAGCACCCAACATATACATTATTTTCGCAATCAGAGAAAAATGCTTTCTAACACATATATCAACACATATATCAAACTTAAGTTTTACAGTTAGTGGATTTCACTCCTACTTTTGCACTATCTTCAATACAAATACTTTTTTTTACAAGTGTTTGTTTTATAATCAGAAATAAGAAGAAAAGGACAAAAATAAAAAGGACCAGTGACGACTATTGTAGAAAACTCATATTTATCAAAGCATCAGAATCAATAGATAAATAGGAAAAGGACAAAATAATTTACATAAAAGGAAGTTAGCCCTGTACATATACAATATTGTTCATTTTTGACTTCTCTGGTAATAAATGCAAATTAAGCCAAGTTAAGGCATGAGTTCATGAGTGAGGTTAAATTAATAGCATAAAATAATTTCCAATGATGAACAGGTTTGAGTGAAATTAATTCCACCCTTAAAAGCATGGGGCAGTGTCAATTAACTCAATGGGTCTGTAAAAGCAATTTGGTTCCACGCATCAAGAACAGCAGTAATGTTCATATCTTTTGAAAACTCAACTTCCTTATTGGGATATACTACTAAGGAAATTATTTGAAATGAAAAACAAAGATAAAGCTATCCACATCCATCTTACTTAAACTATTAAGGTAGAATATAAAGAACAAGATACATCATGGCATATCAACCCAACAGACTGTTGAAATGCTATGAAAATAAAGAAAAATGTATTTTTACTATCCTTGAGTGGAGAATAATGCACAAGGAAAACCTGTATGCAGACTGACTGTGACATTTAAAAATAGGCAGGAAAAAATAGTCAGAAACTAGGAAGGACAACAAGAGTGTCTTAAGGTGGTAAAATCATAAGTAAACGTTTTTTATAATTTAATTGAATCTCAACATGACCTTGTTTTTTGACAATGCACAAAAATCAGAGGGGAAAAGTATTAGGGGGTGGATGAAGGGACAAACAATATTTGTACACTAATTACCTGTACATTTAAACATCAATGGTGACAGGGACCTACTTGAATATACACTTATAAAGTAGGCATTACCCTCATTTCCTTAAATGAGTAACACAGCAGCCTTAAGAGGCAAATAACTTGTTTGAAATTACAAACTCTGGAATGAAGATTTAATCGCCCTTCTGACTCTACTGTGCCACCTGACTTTTAATGTGTAGACTCTACTGACAATTAACTTTTATTTGTTCAGACCTCTTTGGGTATGGTGAAAATTATGGACCATCTTCCTCAGAAAAACTCACATGCACACACACGAATTTGCATATTCAACACCTTCTAAGGATAGGGTCATCAAACACCATGGCTTATGGTTATTCTGGCAAAATTGTTAAGAATATCACCTTTTATTCTCAAAATTGTTCTGGTTTGGGTTACAAATTATATATAGTTATTTTTAATTATAGGCCATAATTATATTCCTTCCTTTTTTTTTTCCTTTCCCCAATCTCACTGGTTTGTCCTTAATGTCACCACTGGTGTAACCTCTTCAAGTAAACCAACCAAAATAGGGAGTTTTCTCCACCTACACCGTGTGGGCAGGGAATTGGGACCTCTGTGACTAACCATCTACCATTAAGTCACATTTCATTTTGTACCATGTAAGTAGCCTTCGCCTGGGGAAGTTGAAAGTAGAGGTCTGAAAAAAATTGGACAGTAGGCATTGAGTAGGTTTTGGCTGGGTAAGAGGAAGAACCGGGCATATACACAGCCTCTGATCAGGACTCACCAGCTGCCCACAGTTGACACCCTGAATACCTGGGAGGGGGTTAGGAGATGATGAGTTCTAGATAGTTCAGGGTGAGCAATATGGTGCTGGGACAAGGTCAGCCACCAGAAGATAACATTTTTGCAGATATTCCAGTCATGCTCCATGGCCACACTTGGTCTGCCTTTAAAGTGGCCTCTTTAAGATAAAGATATTTACACAAACACTGAAGCTGGGGCCACAGTCCACTGAAGTGGGAAGGGGTCTGTAGCATCACACAGAGAGAGCTGGTTCCCAGAGAGCCAGCACCGAGCATGCTCAGGCTTGCTGGGTGGGAGGCAGACAGGCCCAACACGTCCCCTCAGCAAGGAGTCCCTCAGGACGTGTGGCCGCTGAGATTCCCACAAAGAAATAAGGCAGATAAGCATCATGTTCCCCACAACTCTCTTCTCAGATGCAGGAATATGCTAAATACCAGCATCAGCGGCAGAGAAAAAGGGCTTCAGGAGACCTGTTGGACCAGACCAATACCATTTGTCCACATCAGACAAAGCTGGAGAAACAGATTAGATACTGGCTCCGGAGGAATTGCGCTGGTTGCGGGGAAGCTGGCCTCAGAAAGATGCTGCTGAGAAGGCCTAGTCCTCAGAGCCCAAAGGAAATTGGTGGAAATCATGAAGGCTATTACTGAGAAGCATTGTCCACAGTGAGGGTGGAGGAGATCGTAATGGACAAGAATGTGGCGAGGAAAGGCTCCTACTTCTCTCTGACTCAATTTGTCCAAAGCAAGGGTTCTTAACCTGGGGACCTTGGACTCAGAAGAAAAAAAAATTCTTATTTTCCTTAACTTCTCTTAAAAGTTATCTTTTTATTGAGAAGTTGATAGTAAGGACTTTCTCAGAGAAAAAAAAAATGTTATCCTTTTCTTTCATTATGAATATGAACAACCAGCCACAGAGGTGGGAGCAGTACCTGTGACACCAATTGACATCATACATATTTTCATACCACATTCCAGTTGTAAATATTTCTTAATATCATTTATGTTCATTAATTTTTGAAGATTACAGTAGTTATTAGGTCTGCCACTAGGTCTTGCTTATTTGTGCATTAGGAAAGCACATACATACAGAGATATAGATATAGATATATGACATACGATATGTATCTCTATATAATACTATATCACAAATATGTTTTTTTGTATTATTTTAATAGTTGTATTTCAATATAATGGATTTCCTTTGTCATGCTATGTATTTTATGTATTTAAGAATGTTATTCTGAGATGGAGTCTACGGGCTTCACCATGCTGCCAAAGAGGTTCATGGCATAAAACAATAGAAACCCCTGGAAAGCAAAATCAGCTACTTAGTTTTCATTATAGGTTGCTCTTGTAGCAACCTATTTCTGTTGTGAATTGGTAAATAATTGTGGAAAATATAACTGAGCCGTTTCCTGTTAGGCAGTTTTCAATAGATGCCTCCAGAGAACCCACTTGGCAATATTCTATCTTCACTTAGTTATTCTTGTTTTGGGAATTCCTTTCCTTGCTGCAATGTGAATTCTTCTACTTTTCAACATATGGCTCATGTTTCATATCTGGGCAATGGCTGTAGGTCTTGTAGGCCCAAGAAATATGACCCTCCCACTTCCACCATGGGCTTGATCAACACCTTAGATTTTGGGGTGATTTTTCCCCAGTCTGCTCCCTCTACACCACCTCTCCAGAGGAAATGGATACTGCATGAGCACTGCTTATATTTTGGAAATGGTTGCTCAAAATTATAAGCAAATACACTAGAATCAGACTTTCAGAGTTATAAAGAATATGGAGGGAATAAGGAGACATAGATGGTACCATCAATGGAAATAATAATGGATGGCATGTTGAAGGCTATTGTATAGAAATTCTTATTTAACTCTCTATATAGAGTGGCTGACATATTATCTTCTGATTTAATTTATAGAACAATCCTCTATGGCAGATATTTTTTTAATGTAGTCACATTTATTAGCCTTTGACTTTATAGTGTTTTCTTTTGTATCTTGTTCTTTTTTAATTTATTTAAATTCAAGTTAGTTAACATACAGTATAGTCTTGGCTTCAGGAATAGAACCCAATGATTCATCTTTTACAAATGACGCCCAGTGCTCACCCAAAAAGTGCCCTCCTTAATGCCCATCACCCATCTAGCCCATCCTCCTACCCACCTCCCCTCCATCAACCCTCAGTTTGTTCTCTGTATTTGAGTCTCTTATGGTTTGCCTCCCTCTCTTTCTTTATCTTATTTTTCCTTCCCTTCCCCTATTTTCATCTGTTGAGTTTCTCAAATTCCACATATGAGTGAAATCATAAGATATCTGTTTTCTCTGAGTTATTTCACTTAGCATAATACCCTCTAGTTCCATCCACGTTGTTGCAAATGGCAAAATTTCATTCTTTTTCATCACTGAGTAGTATTCCAGTGTGTGTGTGTGTGTGTGTGTGTGTGTGTGTGTGTGTGTACCATACCACATCTTCTTTATCCATTCATCAGTCAATGGACAATTGGGCTCTTTCCATAATTTGGCTATTGTTGGTAGCATTTAAGGCAGATATTAATGTACACATTGTTTCTAGTAAGGAAACTGAGGCACAAAGAAGTTAAGTAAGGACATTCAGCTAAATGGCAAAGCCAAAGTCTGAATCCATGCCATTTTCACACCTCATGCCCTTAACCATTATGCTAATTTGCCTTTGTAGGAGGCAAATTCTTTCTATATATAGAAAGGCAAATTCTTTCTATATATAGAAAACCCTAAAGACCACCAAAAAACTACTAGAATTGATAAAATCAATAAAGATGCAGGATATAAAATCAATGTACAGAAATCTGTTACATTTCTATACACTAATAATGAAGCAGCAGAAAGAGAAATTAAGAAAACAATCCCATTTACAATTGCACCAAAAAGAATAAAATATCTAGGAATAAACTTAACCAAAGAGGTAAAGGATCTGTAGCCAGAAACCTATAAAACTTTGATGAAAGAAATTGAAGACGATTCAAAGAAACGGAAAGACATTCCATGCTCATGGATTAGGAGAACAAATATCGTTAAAATATCTATACTAACCAGGGGCGTCTGGGTGGCTCAGTTGGTTGAGCATCCAACTCTTGATTTCTGCTCAGGCTGTGATCCCAGAGTCATAGGATCAAGCCCTTGCATCAGGCTTTGTCCTGAGTGTGGAGCCTGCTTAAGATTCTCTCTCTCTCTCTCTCTCTCTCTCTCTCTCTGTCTCCCTCTCTGTCCCTCTCCCTCACTTGTTCACTCTCTGTCTCCCTCTCTGTCCCTCTCCCTCACTTGTTCACTCTCTCTCTCAAATAATTTTTAAAAATGTCTATACTTAACCAAAGCAATCTACACATTTAATTCAATCCCTATCAAGATACTAACAGCATTTTTTACAGAGCTAGAACAAGCACCTAAAATGTGTATGAAACCACAAAAGACTCCGAAGAGCCAAAGCAATCCTGAAAAAGAAAAACAAAACTGGAGGCATCACCATTCTGGACTTCAAGTTATATAACAAAGTCATAGTAATCAAAACACTATGGTACTGGCACAAAAACAGACACATAGATCAATGGAACAGAATAGAAAACCCAGAAATAAACCCACAATTATATGGTCAATTAATCTTCAACAAAGCAGGAAAGAATATCTAGTGGGAAAAAGAATCTCTTCAACAAACGGTGGTGGGAAAACTGGACAGCCACATGCAGAAGAATGATCCTGGACCACTTTCTTACACCATACACAAAAATAAACTCAAAATGGGTGAAAGACCTAAGTGTGAGACCTGAAACCATAAAAATCCTAGAAGAGAGCACAGGCAGTAATGTCTCTGACATCAACTGTGGCAACATTTTTCTAGATAAGTGTCCTGAGGCAAGGGAAATAAAAGCAAAAATAAACTATTGGGACTGCATCAAAGTAAAAAGCTTCTGCACAGTGAAGGAAACAATCAAAAAAACTAACAGGCTACCTACAGAATGGTAGAAGATATTTGCAAGAGACATATCTGATAAAGGGTTAAATTTTGGACTCCTTCCAAATCTCTAAAATGCATAAAGCAATGTAGAAATGAAAGATATTGTCTATGTGATATTAAGGTTAAAAAGATTACTAAAAGTAAGAGCTGAAAACCCAAACTTAATAGAATTATAATGTGATTATTATCCAACTCAAAAGACTTCCCTACAGGTGGACCTTAAATGCTGAACCCTCCGCTCAAATAAACTTGGCAAAGGAAAGGAGAGTCTTAGGGATAGAAATTAGATTAAGATCAAAGTTAGAAGTATCTTTTATCTTAAGGAGCTTCCAAAAAAATAGATAGATCTCTTAACATAATGCAGGTCTCACCAGTTCAACAAAAAGTAACGATTACATTTACCTCCTTCCCACTCCACCTTCAGGCAAACATCTGCTGAATAAAACAGTAGTTTAGAACATTCCTGTTCCATTAAAGATCACACTTACCAAACAAATTTAATCCAATTGCAGGGCATATAAACATGATTCAATTTAAAATAGATGAAGATTTTGTCGTTTCAAAGAGTGGAATCTTTGTTGTTTCTTCCCAAATCTATGGTGATATTCAAATTTGAGAAAATGTGTATGGTGGGTCAGCTGTCACATGTGGTTTGGAATTAACTTTTCCAGAGGTTTTTAAAATTGGTTGGGTTGTTTTTCTCTGGGCCTGGACTATGCTACAGAGATGAGGCCCGGTGCCCATCTGCATCTCTTTCCCCAAGACCTTGACTTGCATTTGGTTGATTCTCAGCATGTGTATGTCTTAATTGAACTGTGACAGGTGGATATGAATAGTCCATGCGTGAAGGTCCCTGTAGCAGTATACCCCACATTGGGCATCAAATAGAAATAACCTCACTGAGTGTGCCAATACCCCCTCTTTCCATTCTGTTTCCCCTCCCTTTGCTTCAGGGCAAGTGCATTCTGGAGCTCCCTGCGGTGCACACTGGAAGGAATAAGCCCGTGAAACAATTTGCATTTGGCCTTCATCCAGGGTCCAGAGTCAAGATTATAGTGAGAAGCTAGGGCTGCCTGGAGCATGACACGTTTTAAAAAAAATACCCCAGTGGGTCTTTTATGTTTGGACTTAATAAGTTAAAAATGAAAGATGAAATGAGAATGTATAAAGTCATGTGACTCAAAGTGTACAATTTACTCATTAGTCACTTAAGCATCAGGTAGAGCAGTGAATACAGGCCTGATTACAGCGTGATTCTGGTGTTTCTTTGGCCTACTCCTGTTGGGGTATTGCTGGAAATGTATCAAGGAGCAACGGGGAGGATGTTTTTCCTCATTCTGTCTCCAACTTCTTTCTTGGTTGCTGATCTGTACCCAGCCTTGGGTTGCATGTCACTTGCCCCTAGTATCAGAGTTACTTAATTATAGAGAAGTTATGACCTCGGCCTTCACACCCAGGGTCCTCCTCACCTGGATTTCCTTCCATGGCTCTGACTCAGAGGTATGTGTGTTCAAAGTGCAGGTTCAGGAGCCCAACTTCCCGAAATCTAGTATGTAGTTTAGATTTAATGTTTGTATAGGCAACCAATGAATTACACTTTGGGAAATACTGCTTTAGCTACGGCTATTTCTAATTGACAACTTTCAGTTTTCTCTACAATGACAAAATGTAAAGTCTCCTCTCCTCCCACATGTCTCCTGAGAAAAGTTCTTGCTGTAGCTGCTTTCACCTGGAAAATGCTTTTCCATGTCAATCAGCTTCTATTATAATCAGTGGGAAGAGTGGTAGAGGGTATGGGTCTGCATGGCAGCCAGACAAAATTCCACAGGGCTTCAACATAAGAAACTTATTTCACACCATTCTGGAGGCTAGAAAGTCCAAGATGAAGGTGCCAGCTGATTTGGTTCCTGGGAAGAATTCTATTGGCAGCTTGCAGACATCTGCTTTCTTGGTATGTTTTCTCTGGTGTCTCTTATAAGGACACTAATCCTTTTGGGTCAGGTCTCCACCCTTATGACCCCATTTAACTTAACTACATCCCTTAAGCACATGGAGAGTTAGAGCTTCAACGTATGAATGGGGAGGAGGTGGGCAATTCAGTTTGTAACAAACAGTAGACCACTTTGAATCTGGGTGGAAGTAGAACTTTCATGTCTTGGAGTTACCTGAGAAAGGTTTCTCCTAAAAACAGATATTGTTGAAGGAACCTGAGAGTTGAAGGATAGCCACCAGTTGTGGCGGGGGGGGGGGGGGCAGTAAATTGAGATAACCCTCTGGTCCCACCTTGTTTCTATGCACATGAGTTGTGGGCAGCAAAAGCAGCCTGGACCATGTGACTGCACTCTCAGCTCAGACACTTAGTGAGGGCCATTAAGGACAAGCAGTGCAAAGAGCTGTAGAGAAGCAAAGAGGAATCTGACCATCACTGCCCCCAAGAAAGCTCAACTGGCACCTATTAGGGGTAAGGGGATATATACCAAGTTGCTCTGCTATGTAACTTCATGGTTTCTCAATGCTATGAAGCAATACTTTCTGGAGGGATCAGGGACAGCTTTAGAAGATGAGGCATTTGAGTAGTTTTTTTTAAATTTTTCTAATGTTTATTTTTGAGAGGGAGACAGAGCAAGAGTGGGGGAGGGACATAGAGAGAGGGAGACACAGAATCCAAAGCAGGCTCCAGGCTCCAAGCTGACAGCACAGAGCCCCACGCGTGGCTCCAACCCACAAACATGAGATCATGGCTTGAGCCGAAGTCGCATGCTTAATGGACTGAGCCAGCCAGGTGCCCTAGAAAATGACACATTTGAATAGTTTTGAAGAATAAGGTTTGGGTTTTGACAGGCAGAGATTGAGGAGTGGCATAGAGGAAAGGAAAAAGGAGGGTGGTTTCTAAAGAAGAGGTAAGTATGAGAGCAGAGGCCGAGGCTGGCTATTAAATTTGTGGGGTCCAGTGCAAAATGAAAACGCGGGACCTCTTATTGAAAAAAAAAAACAGGGAAAAAAGAGCCACTGAAGATACCAAAATACAAAACTTCTTCCTTTCTTCCAGTTTCCCAACTTGTCATGGTGGGGTTTTTTTTGTTTGCTATTTAGTGTTGTTTTAAGTGAAAAAAAAAGAAAAAAGAAAAAGAAAGAAATTACAGTTTTAATTTATTAGCATGGATTTTATGGTTCCTTTTTATATTGTGCAGTGCCAATTTAAAATGCCAATGTAAGAGTATTTTAATCCTCTGCCAGAAGTATCACAATTTTGGAATTTTTATTTCACGGTCTGCACATGCATGTGCATTTCTTCTCCGAAACAATGGAAACAAGGCACAAAACTGACTCAGCTGCTTTGATTTCACTCCTTGGCAAGCACATATTCTACAGACAACAGTCTGCATTCAGCTCTCCGATGAGTAAGGAGAGACTGGAAGGACCAGGAATTGTGGGCTCCTTTTCCGTCCATGTCCTCCTTCTCCACATGCTAGTACATGGAAGCAACAGGGACAAGAGAAGATATGAGAGGCTTCCTCAATCGTCTGTGCTCCTTAGAACACTATTGTCTTCTTTCCATGTTGAAAGCCAACTTCTCATTCAAACAAAAGGCATGGCCATCGGGGCTGCCAGCACACCCTCTTTCTCAGTCATAAAGGTAACACGCTTCTTCTACACTGGCTTTGGGTCTCTGTGAGGTTCCACTCCCCACTCATTGAGAGGCCATCAGAATTTTGTGCTCAAGGGTGCATCACAACGACTCCGTGCAGATGGGTAGGAAATCAACAGCGGAGACACCCACGTTTGATATATCTCCTCGGCTCCTGTGCATGTTCCATTGACCCACTGGATTTCACTTAATAAACACAACTCAGAGGTAAAATATTTAAGAATTTAAACATGGCAACAGTAGGGGCATTAAAGCAAGTTGAAGTTCCTTCTGAGCATGGGGTCCTGTGTGATTGCATAGGTCACACACCCAGGAAGCTGGCCCTGGAAAAGGCATAGAAATAGAAAGGTTTCTGGCTCAGGGAAAGTTGATGAAGGATGTTTATCTTGAATGTAAAGCATAAGACACAAAAACTTAGAAAAATAATTTGGACCAGATCCAAGAGAGCCTTGAATGCCATAGCCCCAAGTCTGGGCTTCATTTAAATGCAGTGGTGGGGCTGGAGGTTTTGAATAAAAGACTGGCATTATCTGAAGAGGGCTTTAGGAGGAGGACAGCACCAGTTGATAAAGTACATCAGAGAGGGTAACATAGCTAAGTGGGAAGGAACCGGCTGTGAAGTCATTACAGCAGTGTAAACGAGGTCCAGAATTAGGGTCGTGGTCAGGAGTAAGGAGAGGGGTTCCAGACACAAAGAGTCACACTTTGAAATTCAATTTAGAACAGTCCTTTCTGCACTGCTTGTCTGGTTTTGTTTTCAAACTTAAAAGTTTATTTTAAAAATAAAACTTTCTTTTCCCTTTGGAATTCTGAAGTTTCACATGTCTATGAAAAAATTACTTGGGTTTTAGAAATTTACTTTGGAAGCTTAAGGCTGTCAATCAACTTATAAGCTATGCCCTGAGTACTTGCAACCCTCAATGCCGCTCCCCACCCCCCCACTTCCACTTCGCCCCCATAGAGCAGTGCTAGCAATGTCCCAGTGTCTCAATGTCCGGGAATATGTTAGAAAACCATTCCCCATGCAAGTAAGGTTTAAATGTTTCCCATCCTAAATAAATTTCTCTTGTCTATTTTGGACCATACGAAAATGATGTACTAAGAGTAACAGAAATATCTAAGTGAAAACATCCTTTTTGGGAATTAGAGGATTAAGCTCTACCTTCAACTAGTCTTATCAAACCTTTGGAGGTAAGCCTGTGAAAAGGGATTCCTGGAAGTCCACAGGGGCAAAGTTATGTCCTGGCGAGCTGTGTGTAGTTAGATGAAATTTAGCCTGGCTCTGATCGAACTCCCAGTTCTAGATTGGGTCAGGCCACATCTGTGTTTGTTTAATGCGTCAAAAGGCACATTTTACAAAGGAGGAGGTAGGCAGGGTTTTCTAGTTCACACCTTGTTAGGAATATTCCTTGACAATGAATGGGTATAAACACAGGTTGTGCGCAGTCATCAAATGCTTTGTTCGCTTTTGTCCTGTAGATTCAAAATGTTTGCTCAGGTCCATGTGCCAGATACTTTTCAAAATGAAAAGGATTTATTGTTTTCGCAGAAGCACAATTTTGCCGTGGCTCTGAGAAGATGTTTCTAAATACTCCATCCACAACTTCAAACAAGGGCAACAGGCCTTGCAGGGCTCTAAAACACTTCTCACAGCAAATCCTTACTTTAAAGATACCATAAATGTCTCAGTCACCTTTGGTGTTCTGCGGTCCTTGGTTACATCGTGTCATTTCTTTTCTTTTGTGTTCAAGGATGATCCAAGTGGTTCTGAACCATCTGAAGCTTAGATAAGGCATGTTGATGCCTAGGAATGAGGACGATCTAGAGGGAAATTATGTGGCACCTTAAGCAGTCATCTGGCAGTCCTCAGGGCTGGCAATGTGTGACAGTACATTCATCTTGGTGAAACAGTAATTCTCAACGAGAGCCAATTGTGTCTCCAGGGGACATTTGACAACGCCTAGAGGTATCCTGGATTGGAGAGGGGGTGTTACTGGCTTCTTGTGGGTAGAAGCTGGGAATTCTACTAACCATTCCACAAGACATAAGACAGCCAGGTATCTAGTTCAAAATGTTAATAGTGCACCCTTGTTGAGAAACCCTGGTATAAATTAACTACTGATTAAAGGAAGGGTGCCATTATTCCTGGGGATACCCTGACCCCTGCATCAAAACCTGAAGGATTCCCTGTCTGAAGTGATGGTCCAGCTGGTAAGGTGGAAGCTGGCATCCAGAGGAGTGATGAGTCTTCCAGGAATTCCCCTTCCCTCGCAGGGGAATGCATCTTTAACTGGCAACATCCATCTCTATAGCAGACATCGTTATTCTCACTGTCCAATGCCCATTCCCTTCTCCACCTGGGGAGAGCACCATGCTTTTCCTCCGAGGAACTACCCTTCTCGGAGCCACAGGGTGACTGACCATGGAGCAGAGGCTAGGATGGCAAACACTGAGCCAATTCATTCCCGAAGAAACTGTCTGTATGAAGCAGTACCTAGATTCCCAGAGCAGCTTTTTTTTTTTTTTCCTTTCCAAAGTCTGGTAGCTCAATCTTATTTTTTCCTCTTTTTCCACTACACTCTTTTGATGATGCCTGTGTGTGTGTGTTTCAGCCGCAAGAACAGGCTGTAAACAAAGAACCGAAATGCCTCCAGGCCATTGTTCTGAGAGACTGGGTGGTGTCACGGATTTAGATGATACCAGATCTGCAAGCTGCTCCATTTCAGGTGCCTGGGTTCTGGAGATTTATACAGACCAACTGCACAGCTCCAGCCCGGGGGTCCACCCCTGCTGCTGAGCACTTTCGTACACCGGGAAGAGTGGTCAGCACTCCATGCAAGCTTCAGCCGGTCCTGGAGCCCCAGCCCCGCGAGCACGGATATCCCCAGCTCAGAAAAAAAAAAGCCGGAAAAGTGTGAAAGGAACCGGGAAATACAGTCCGAAATACCTCTGATTTCCTTCTACTTGTTTGCTGGGCAACTCTTTTAACTGAACACATGGTGACACCACCGATAGTGGGGACACTGCCATAAGTTGTGTGTTTGATACTTAGGGATAATTCATAAAGAGTCCCTCAAAACGTAATGAAAATATCATAAGATATTTTTTAATAATTTTGTACTCCATCTATTTTTTTTAATTTTAACTACAAAAAGAATACTTCTTAGTGTACAAAGTGCAGACGTAGACCCCCTCACTCCTTCCTCTCCTGTCTTATTCATTCCCTAAAAGAATAACCACAGTGAAGAGGTTCGTGGATGATCTGTAGGTCATTCCAGATTCTTTTCCTGCCTACCTGAGCACACATAGTTTGTTGTTTCCCTTGGAAATCATAAAATCAGGATCACACTCTCCATATTCTTCAGCACTTTCTTTTTTTTCCCCACAACATACCTCCTTCTGTGTCAATACATAGACATCTTATTTCATTACTTTTAAAATTTGTATTTTATACACTACATCAGCACATTACTGGTTAATTTCTGAATCACTCATACAAGCTGATTAAACAATAATGGTGATTCTAGGACCACCTCTGGCTAATCTGGGTTTCTCTGCTAAGTGAGGATCTCCTGGCCTGCTGCCCATGATATATTATTGTCCTTGTTACAAAGAGCAGAAATGTGCCTCGAGTTATTTCCTCCAACCATCAAGCCTTCAGGGCCAGGGGAAGGACCTGAAAGAACTGCTCAGCAGAGAAAGGTAGAAGGTCCTGGAAGCACATTCCTCTACCAAATGAGACCCAACGAAATAGAGCAGCCAATTTCTCCCACACATCCCCTCCCCCAACCTGCAATCAGCAATAATTTTGGAGAAATAAAGCAAATGGATCGCTGCATTCCTACACGTCTATTGCACTTGACTATTCTTTGCAAGAGCTACTCAGGAACAAATGTTTGGAAAGGAAGTTGGCCGGCCACAGTGTCTTTTTTTTTTTCCTTTTTTTTCCCCCCTTTTAACTTATTCTGCTGCAGCTGCAAAATAGAAAAAGAAGAAGAGAAGAAGAAAAATCCAACCTTCCTCAAGCAAAGAGCTTTCTGGGAAAATTCTTCCAACTCCATTTTTTTTTTTAAACACTTGCATAGTATACATTTGTGCTCACACAGGCTGAATCTTGATAATCTGCTGAGACCTTTTAATTTTTTTTTTTTTTTTTTTTTTAGGTTAAGGATTTAGAGATGTATTTTCTCACAAATCCTCTGAGTCAGGATTAACCGTTGAATTCCTTGGCTCCTATGTAGTTTTAAATGAGCTCTAAAGACAGCTTGTTTTCTTAGGGGTTATTCCCACGTGGGCTAACAGGCAACATTAATATTGATTATGACTAAGTTCTTTCCACAGTCTGCCTCAGTGTTTGTGTTTAGCATATGAAACCTTGGCCTTCCCTTCATTGTCTGTATCATTGCTGGCCTGTGTTCTAACAAAGAGTAGCAAGCATCATATTACAGAGTAATTGATTCTGGTATCTTAGCATGGCACAGGAAAACCCTTGGGTCTTTCCAAATCTGCCCTCCTGCCTCATCTACCTCACTGGGAGAACACCAGACCCACACGAAATCCCTTCCATTGTCACAGCATTGGGCCTCCTCAGTCTACAATGCCCTGACCTTCTCCCCTGCCACTTGCCAAAGTTCTCCCCATCCTCCCAGGCCCAGATCAAGGGCCACCTTCTTTCTGACATTATTCTTACCCACATCTCCCTCTTGCCCTCTGTAGGCAGAATTAAGCCTCTGCATTAGGTGGCATTTTGTTTATGCTCTTACATGTTGTGTCATCTTAGTTTTCAATAATCCTACCATCATTATAATAAAAACAGCCACTTTCAAGTATTCACTAGCTGTCAGAAACTGAGCAGAGGGCTCATATGAGGTCTTTCAAACCTCCTTTGATTTTGCTCCATTTTACAGAGGAGGAAGTTAAGGTTCTGAGGCATTAAGTTGTCCAGATGCACCCACTAAGTTACAGAGCCAAGCCCCAGCCAGTCTGATTCCAAAGCCTATGGTCTGCAGCCCCTGGGCTGCGTAGCACTTTGACATCTGTCCCCTTCTCTTTGTTGAGGTGCGAATTTCCAGGGAAAGCACTCTGTGTCACCTGCGTCTGCCTTCATTGTTCCAGGTAGAGCAAGCTCTCAACACTGCAACACTTTCTTTCAAGTGGGGTTTCATCCAGATGTTGGAGGCTGATGAGCAGACAGGGCCAGGATGCTTGCTGATGGGGCAGGCTGAGCCTCCTGATGGTAGCTGCAGTCCTGGGACAGAATACTGCCAGTCCTGCAGAGATGTGTGGGGGCGTGCAGCAGAGTGAAGGAGGGCCCACTGCATTCGGTAGAGGCCAGGGAGGGAGAGAGACTGAGTCTGAGGACACACAACAGTGGGGAGTGTGAGGTGTGTAAAGGCCACTCCAACCTTTGAACATCTACCATGAACCAGGTTCTTGAGTTTTGCTTTATAGCCTTTCTCATTCAATCTCCTGTTCCCATTTTCAGATGGAAAACAGAAACTCAGAGTGGGGGGGTGGGGGCGGCTAAGAAACTTGTCCCAAGTCACATGGCCAGTAAATACCCAAGATTCCTATCCAGGCATGAGCCAAAAGGTCACTGGGAAAAAGTATGCCTATTTTCATCTCAGGTCTCACACCACTGTGCTGTCACTTCCCGGGACCATGGTTCTAGGTGTAATGTGCCTTGCGGAAAAGGAACATATCAGCTTTGTACAGAAACATTTACTGCACTGATCAGTAATGGGCAAGGAGGGAATGCATTTCTGTGGCATGGGGAGACGCCACTGAATTTTGACCTGGCACGCTTAGTCAGCATGTGAGCAAAATGGACTACAAAGTGTAGCCAGCTGCCTCTCCCAGACCCTGGGAGTCTGGTGGGATGCTGCAGCAATCCTTGCAAATGGTGAACAGAGTGGGGAGTAAAGGAGAACCAGCATCCTTTGAGGTACATCCAATCCACAGAGGCCCTTTGACGGGGCATGGGGAAAAGCCTGGGGGCCAGAAGAAAGGTGATGTCACTCCTCAGCCTCATCCCCCCTGCTCTGAAGGTCTCACCCACGCTTCACCTCTGCAGGGCTCACATACCGTGTGTCTAAACATTTAAAAGTTATAAATCAAACCAACAACCTGTTAAATAAAATGTGTTCTATCCTTCTACTTCGACAAATGTAATGATAGGGAAGGTCCAGGCTGAAATTTACAGTTCCCAGGCTCTTGGAGCTTTCGGCTGGAACAAGGTAGTACCAGGGCACGTGGCCCCTGGACAAAGGCCCATTCACTTTCACTTTCTACCCTGCATCACAGAAGGCCTCAAATGTACATGTGGGCATATTCCAGCCCACACATTCTAATTCTGTCCATACCATGAGGATAGATCTGCCCTGTGGCCATTCGGAGCCTAGGATTTCATCATCTGAGCAGGGAATTCTGGGATGCCAGGTACCTGGAATGAGGCCTAGGTGGGAGTTATGGGCTCCTCACCCTATGTGCAGGGGTGAGGCTGGAGGGGAGCCAGAGCCAGCCCACCTAAAGTAACAGGCCCAGGCAGGGTCTCTCTTACCAGTGTCTACTCTAAAGCAATGAATACTGAGACAAAGAAGTTGCATTTGTGAATAAAAGCTGAGGGCAGAGACCTGGCCCACCTTGATTATGACTGTAGCCCTTGCACCCAGCACAGCACCTAGCAGAGAGTAGGTGCTCCGTAAAGGTGATCGAACTGCAAACATAGAAGCTCAGATTTATTTTAAGCCACTTGTTGTTAGGATCCCAAAGTCACTATACCCTTTGAACACTTCTGGAGTGAAGTGGGATTTGAGTAGCTGCTGATGCTCACTTCCTGGGTCAGGGGGTCAATCCTTTCTCTCCACCCTTGGGCAACTCAAAATACCAAAGATAAGTAATTTTATATTAAAATGTCTGCATTTTATCTAAAACCTGTGTTGGAAACATTGAAAACAAGTAGCCTTCTTTAGGAAAGTTAGTTTTAGATCACCTTTAAGCAGAAAACTTTAGATTCAAACACTAAAGTTTCCTCTGTTTAATCCTCCCCAGCTGGAAGGAAGGTAAAGAGTCATACCTTGACTTCACCAGGCCTACATGGCTCTCATCACTTCCTTGTTTCCTTTTAATGCCAGGTCCTCCATGTCACTTGGGGTGGTTATCCTGTGCCCTAATTTCTGGGACTGTAACTGCCCGGTTGTGCAAGGGCACAAGCCAAGTGGAGCCCACGCTGTTTCTACTCCAGTTACGACAGCATCCTTCCTCAAGGCATGCATGGAGGCTAAGCTGGTTTTACTGAAGTCCCATGACCCATCCTTCATGCCTACAATTGCATTCCCTTAAATCATTAATTACAAGTTCAACTGGGTTTCAAAAAGGTACATGGCTGAAACTACGCATCAGCTTCATTTGGGGGGATGCCATACCAATGAATTTAGTTGTCCACGTTTTCTATTCTGTTTTCAGGTGAAACATCTTGGTCTCTTCCATTTCCTGGCCTTTCTTTGCCAAGGCTCATGTAAAGAAATTGAAGTTTTGGTGAATGACAGCATGGTAATGCCATCCACAAACTTTGAGAGATAGGGAAGGATGGGTCAAATATTGGTTAAGTGTTAAGTGACAGACACCAGGGAATCCCTTATCTTCTTTTTTTTTCTTTTCTTTTCTTTTGAGAGAGAGAGAGAGAGGGCACAAGTGAGCGAGGGGCAGAGAGAGAGAAAGACAGAGAGAAGCGGGGCTCACCTGAAGTAGGACTCAAGTTCATCTGATGTGGGTCTCGAACTCACCAACCATGAGATCATGATCTGAGCCCAAGTCAGATGCTTAATGACTGAGCCACCCAGGCGCCCGGGGAATCCCTTATCTTGATATCAGTCCAATATGTTCAAGAAACTTGAGCCTTGGAGCACTCAATTCTTTTACCACTCCTTCTCTGAAGGATATTGCTGTCAGGGAGGAAGACTTTGAAATGTTAAATAAGATATTTGTGGTTTTAACAGGTTTTTCTCCTTTGCTCCTTGGTCTTTCCATAGCGTCTTCACTGCCCCCTCCTTCCTCCTACCTAACAGGTTCTGCCAAACCTGTGTCCCCCAATTGACTGCTGCCCTCTGACCAAACAGAAGTGGCAATGCCACCAAGAGATTATGGATCTCCTAACCCCCAGTGGGTCCCCAGGTTTTTACAGTCCTCTGTCCAAGAACCTCAGAACAACTTCCACAGGTCAGACAATTGTTGATGTCAGTGGCAATTATTAACTCTTTGTTCTGAGGTAATTAATTAAGAACCAAGATAAGGAACATTCTTCATGTTTCTCCTACCTGGCTGAGCTCAAGTTCTTGCCTTCAGGGCTACCCTCCAAGGCTGACGTAGCCATAGTATTTCTTCTTTGTCTAGACAGAGATATTTTATTGATATATATCAATCAATCCCAGGTTTTTGGTTTTTTTTTTTTTCAAAACATCATAATCATTTTGACCTAGACATCTGCTATAGCTTCTCACTTTGCTGCAGGCATGGCATTCAAATACTATGTAGGCATTTGGAGGATTTTACCTTGAAACATGCTCTAGATGTCCATAATATTCTTCAAGGAACAAATATTGTCTGTTATGCAAGCTTTCTTGTGATTTATTAACAGAGGAACTGAATGCTTGGTTATAGCTGACTCTGAGAGCTCAGTGAGGTGCCTGTCACATAGGTCTTCAGTAAGTGTTTGCAGAAGGAGTCAACTATGAAGTTCAACATGTCAAGAGAATAGCTGGCAGAGGTGAGAATCTATTTTCTCACTAAGCTCTGGAATCGTAATAAGCAAGGAGATGTAAAGGCAAAATTCTTTGAATGGCATAGGTGCTTTGAATGGGATAGAAAGAAAAGAGAAAAAAACAGAGGTACAAGTAGTTGAGGTGAACTTATATAGACACTGGACTCAGACTTCAAATTCAAGGTGATAGGCTGACTTCAAAGCCCCTTCTCTTCCAAAATCCTTTGGAAGTCACAGGAAAAAAGTAGAGTATAAATAGTGCTGGAAGACAGAAATGAGTGCTACCAGAAACTGAATTTCTATGCAATAGTGAAGATGGAATAATGCCAATGGCAGCAGGGGGAAGCCCCAGGGTCCCAAAACAGTTCTAGGAGAATGTCCTATAGAGGTAATAATTTCTCAAGCCTGGCAGAACACTGAACACAGAGTGAACAGTTACCCAGACCATCACAGAGCTGGTATGATCAGGGACAGAGGGGGCTGCTGGCGACAAGCTCTTCATGCTGTGCCTTCACTCTGATTCCCCCCCACACCCCTCTGTACATGGCGCTAGGCTGGGCTAACTGGAGAAAACAGTTTCTCTAAACAAGAACATTTGTGTGTGTGCTCAGTGTGGAGAAAGCTGTCATTCCTGGTGTGGACACGGAAGCCAAGAATAAAGCTGAACAGAAAAGCTGAGCCCAGAGTGCCTCAAGAAGTGTGTATCTGTGTAGAGTGTGTGTGTGTGTGTGTGTGTGTGTGTGTGTGTGTGTGTGTGTATGGGGTGCACAGAATGGGCATCCACTAGAGGAAAAGAAACTTGGGGGATGTTTGTAAGGGATTTTTGGAAAATGCTGTTGTTCAATCTGAAATGTAACTCCCCTCTCTGTTTCCCCACAAAACTTCAGGAAACACTCCATGTTTTTGAACTGGTATTTAGGTGTTTTCAGAGGAGGAGGGTGATGATATTAGCGTCAAGTAGCAATAAGACAAGAGCAGGACAGATCAAGGAGAACAGAACTTAAAAAGAAGAGAATTGTAACAATCGTCTTCAGGATATATGAGAATGTATGGTAGCCAGAAAACATAGAGGAACCATAAAATTACTCAGAAATTCAAAAACGTTACCTAAAATAAATTAAGTAAAAAGCCTAACGTGGACATAGTTGAACAAAAATTAATACTTCAAAAGATAAAGTCAAGAATGTCTTCTGGAACAGAGAACAAGAATCCCAATGACGACATGACATCAGAACCCCAAGTATTAGAGAGAAAACCCTGAACACTTCAGAGAGAATATAAAATATTTAAAAATTTTTGTAATGTTTTATTTAATTTTGAGACACAGGGAGAGAGAGAGTGAGTGAGGGAGGGGAAGAGAGAGAGAGGGAGACACAGAATCTGATGCAGGCTGCAGGCTCTGAGCAGTCAGCACAGAGCCCAATGCGGGGCTTGAACTAGTGAACTGTGAGATCATGACCTGTGCCGAAGTCGGACGCTTAACCAACTGAGCCACCCAGGTGCCCCAAGAATATAAAATATTTACAGAAAAATACAGAAGAAAGGAATAAAGGGAAAAAAAAAGGAAAAGAAAAAAGAAAAAAAAAGGAAGGAAAGAAAGAGAGAAAGAAAAAAAGCAAAACTAAGAAAAAAAATTGTAACGGCTCAAAATCAGGAGTGCAAACGACACACAATATGTGGCCATATTGACTACAATACAGTAAAACTAGAAATTAATAAAAGAATAAAGGGAAAAAAGAAATTTATTTGAATGCTAAAACTATAGATAACTATTAGGTTCAATAAGATATGAAATGGATATGAAAGCTGGGTGTTTGAATACGCCAGAAAACACGCGCTCTGGAAAGTGTTCAAAAGCAGCAAGGGCAACAAAGACACGCTGATAAAGCATGTCTTTATCATGCATTTAGTGTGGATCTGAAGGGTTGTTTTAAAAGATGTGATAATTGCATATAATTTTTATTCAAATATTTGAAGCCTGGATAAAATAAATGATTTTCTATGAGAAAAAAATTACCAAAACTAGTTTGATAAGACACTGAAACAGAGTTAAATCCATTCTACCCAGTGTTCACAGGCTTATCCTTAAAAACAATTTCTGCAAAGCCTTTAAAGAATATTTCATTGCCAGGTCATGTACCTATTCCATGGCATCAGAAACAAACACACATACACTGCTTGCAACTCATGTTGTACCACCATCATAAAATCAAAATAAATACCAAACAAAATAGATTATATAAACCAAATCACATATGAACCGTTCTAAAAAATTCTAAGTGAATTTTTCACAAATTCAACCAAATAAAGTATTAGGAGAATAATACATATTAACCAAGAAGGTTTTACTGCAGAAATGTAACAATGATCCAACACTGTTTAAACTATTACATTAATAGTTTAAAGTATTACATTAATAGTTTAAAGTAGCAACAACTGATGCTTTCAGTAGGTGCTGACAAGGCATTTGGTAAAATTCAACAATCATTGCCAATTAGAAAAAGAAATTAGGCGGGGCACCTGGGTGGCTCAGTGGGTTGGGCATCTGACTTCAGCTCAGGTCATGATCTCACGGTTTGTGAGCTCGAGCCCAGCGTGGGGCTCTGTGCTGACAGCTCAGAGCCTGGAGCCTGCTTCCAATTCTGTGTCTTCCTCTCTCTCTGCCCCTCCCCCACTTGCACTCTGTCTCCCTCTCTCTCAAAAATAAATTAACATTAAAAAATTAAAAAAAAAAAGAAGTCAGGCAAGGAAACTTGGACATAGTCCAACATTTTTGTTGCATAAGAGGAAAGAGCTATAATCTTTCCTATAACTAGCTATTTGGAAATCATAAAAAGGTTAGATTTCCCCCCTATTTTAGAGTTTGTAAGAAGTAATTGCTTCTGAAATGTGATTTCTAAGGAAAAAATAAACACAAGTTTTCAAGAGACCGATCTCATGTAATATTCTGGCCCAGTTAAGAAGATGTTCACAGCCATCTTGGCTTCAAAAGTGTTAGGTCATCAATTTTTTAAAAAATATTTATTTATTTTGAAAGAGAGAGAGCATGAGTGGGGAAGGGGCAGAGAGAGAGAGACAGAGAGAGAGAGAGACAGAGAGAGAGAGACAGAGAGAGAGAGAGAGACAGAGAGAGAGAGAGAGACAGAGAGAGAGAGGGGAGGGGGGAGAGAGAATCCTATGCATGCTCTGTGCTGTCAATGCAGAGAATGAGGCAGGGCTTGATCTCACGAACTGAGACCACAACCCGAGCTGAAATCAAGAGTCAGACGCTAAACTGACTGAGCCACCTCCGTACCCCGAAAAGTCATAGATTTTTAAGGGTTTTCATCAAATGGGAATTTCTAGTTATACTTCAAAAGTACTCATTTCTGGTGCCCCAGTCAAAATAATATTAGATGAAGCATTCAGTGGTTCAAGATTTGCAAATGATTTAAGAGTACATTTCAAGGCCATCTCACTTATAAGAATTATTTCAGAGCCCAGCCAGTCATTTCATTTTTAATTTAGAGATAGGTGTTTCTGTGTAATTGGTAATTCTGCTTCTGCTTTTTACTTCTGGGGGTACTTAGGGGCCACATGACATCCCTCAATGAATATGACAAGATTTGGAGAGACAGCTTAACACTGACGCAACATCTCTTTGGTGTAAGACAATCACTGTATTCTATTTGATACACCCAGGGATGATATCTCAACTGCTTAACAATCATTGTGGCAAAGGCAGAGACCAGCCAGAACAGATGCCTGCCCCATCAGAACGGGTACCCAGTAATCTGTATCACTGCAAATGAGCTAAAGGGCAAACCTGCTGAACATAAAGCCTAGATTGGTCCCCATGAGCCATGGTTCCGTGTTGTCTGTGGAGCAGTTAACACTCGGTTTGAGCTACAGTCTCTTAGAGGATTTATTTGTTCTCACAACTTCCGTAAAAAACTTTATACTTAAAACTCCATTGTTAATTGCCCTCTCTGGTTTACTGTATTTAGCAGTTGTGCTGTTTCCATCGTATTTAACACATATCCTCACTTTTTCCTCTGACTTCACTGTTCATATCAACGTGGAGAATCGTTGTTCTTAGTCATTTGAGCTTGAAATTTATGAGTAAATCTATTGGTGACAGATTGGAGATGGCCAATATCAGGGCAACTGACTTGAGTGGTCCCGGGACCACTGTATCTGGAGAGCCAGATAGATGGACGATCTGTAGCAAGTCAGTCTAACAATGGGCAGCAGGGACAGGCAGAACATGGTGTCAAGCAGCAAGGAACCAAGGGTCAAGGAGGAAGACCCAGGGAGGAAGAAGTGACAGAACATCTGGTCCCAGAAGTGCTGGGTAGGGTCTCAAGGCAGGGAATCAGGCCCCTGAGGGCAATGTAGAGCTCAGGTGCAGAGGTCCAAGGGAACAGCTTGTCTATTTGCATTTGGAAAAAAAAAATTACTCTCAAGGAGAAACATCAATGTTATGATCTAGTGTACCTGTGGAGCCTAGACCAAAGAGTGGGTCTTTATACAAGGCACCAGATGGCTAGATTTTATTCCTCTCATTTTCTGATTGGTTAAGACCAAGCCCCAAGGCTCAGGGAAGCCATCTTGAATCTTTGCATATACATCATCCATGGGAGGCGGTGGGTTGGAGGGTGATCCAGGCACTTGGTGAGAAAGCCGGTCGTTGGAAACAGGAGTAAGGGAGTTAGACTTTGTTCAGTATAGGCTCCAGTCTGTGGCTCTGGCAAGCAGGAGTCCTTGCTGTGAAGTGCTGCGTGGCTGCCATCAAGCTGTATCATAAGGAATAAACTGTGTGTCTGCTCATTCCTTAGAAGCCCCAATATCAGAAAGCCAAGTCAGTGAGAAAGGGTGTGTGGATGGCTGGGGGCTAAGTACTAAGAAGTTAAGGACCAGACTTAAACTGCAATATGCTAGCTGCTTTAATAAAAGTGGCGGAAAGGACACAGGATTTGGGGTTCCCTGAGGGCAGGTCCTTTGGCATGCCTCCGTCTCTGCTGCATTCCCACCACGGAACACACATAGCGTTCCGTCACATAGCGGTGCTCAATCAATATAAATACACGAATACAGATCTGCATTTAGTCTTGGCTCTGCCACTTACGAGATTACCATTAAAGCTGGAATATTACATACACAACGTGCATAACAGGTGCTTAGTAAGTGGTTGTTGCGATGGTTGATGATCACGCCCTGACTGCTTTCCAACTAGAAGCTTCTTGAGAGGGACTTACTCTATGTGTCTTTGCAGACTATGGATTCAGCACACCAGTTTTTACTTCATAAATGCTCGGCAAATATTTTTTGCTGAATAGCTAAGTATATAGTGCTTACACAAAGGGCAGCCCAATGTTGTATTAACAGCAGGGACTCCAGAGCCAGATGCTTATGGCTCAATCCAGGCTCCACCACTTGTGAGGTATGTGACCTTGGGCAACTGACTTAACCTTTTTGCTTTAATTTCCTCATCTGAAAAACAGAGGTAATAGAACACCTTTCTCACATAGTTATAGCCAGGGTTAAATGAGATAATATATGTAAAGCACCTAAAACAGTGCCAGGCATATGGTAAGTACTACTATTTAAATATTTCCTAATGCTTAATTTTAATCCAGTTTTGAAACTTTTTATTTTGAAATAAGAGTTCACTGATACCCTTTGCTCTGTTTCCACTAGTATTGACAATACAATGATCAAAACAAGGACATTATGACTAGTTTCTAGTTAAATACCAGTTAATGTTTAATACAAAATTATTAGATAATTTACAGATCTTATTTGAATTTCACCAGTTTTCCCACTCACCTCCTATTTTCTGGGCAAATCCAGGATCTGGCATTGCAGTTAGTTGACACATCCTCTCAATCTCCTCCGATGTATAGTTCCTCAGGCTTCACGTCACCCTGACGAATATTGGCCAATTGTTTTTCACAGTGTCCTTCAATTTGGATTAGTCTGACGACTCCTCAAGATTTAGGCTGAGGTTGTGTATACTTGGCAAAAATACCACAGAAGTAATGTTGGGTCTTTCTCAGCGCATCGTATCAGGAGGTACCCAATGTTGATATGTCTCACGACTGGTGATTTTATTTTTGATCACTAGGAAAAGGTGGTATCCAGATTTATCCACTATAAAGCTATACTTTACCGTTCATAATTAGTTAGTGTCTTATGGGGCGATACTTGGCGATTGTGCAGATATCCTGTTTCTCATAAACTTTTACCCGCTGATTTTAGCAATCACAGATGATTCTTGACAGTAATAACTGTTACTGTGGTGTTTGCCTAATGGTAATTTTTAAAATTTTATTCAATTACTTATTTATATCAGTTGTATTCATGGTTATTTTATTTTATTATCATTATTGTTTGATATTATTATATTACATTATTATATTTGATTGATATTATTTGATATTTGATTTGGTCCTAGTTTTGGCCATTAGGAGTTCTTTCAAGTTGACTCTGTGTTCTTTAGACATGCAGTCACAGTTTTTTGAAGTGCTTCCATCCTTTATGGTACCATAAGATGTTCTAAGCTCATCTTGCATTTTTCCTGCCCTAGCCTTGGAATCAATCATTTCTCCAAGGAGTCTTGCCTTTTTCTTATTGGAGAATGGTATTTAGAAACCAAGATCTGGATGCTAGGTGTGCTTGTTGTTATTGGGGTGTCATTGCTTCTAGATCTTCTCAGTGGACAGAATTAGGAAATATACACATATATAGTCACATAAAGATATACAAATTTCTTTTAATTTAGTTTTAATTAGTTAAGAAAAACATACATTTTGTTCTCTTCTGAGATATTTTCCAAAGAGAAACAGACCATGATCTTGTAATTCTCCATATTTATTTACTGCTTCAGTAGGTACCATAATATGAGAGTGCTGTCTAATGACTCAACAGAATGAATGCTCTTGACTTGAGAAAAAGAAAATGAAAAGGCTTTGCTCCCTCTAGTGGTCAAACTGAGTAACTGGTTTTTATGGCCTTGGGACATAAAGAGACAAGAGTTCAATATATAAATGAGATAATGGAGGGATGAGCAATTTGTTAAAGATATTGACCAAAAGGGGAACACATGTGGTCAGATAGAGTTAGTATGTGACTCTCCTGTGGCATGAATGAACATAAAGGGAATAATTTACAGCTAATGGTTGGCTGGGTTGTTTGAAATCATAACATAACCAACATTTCACAAAAGCCATTCACCGTAGATCATCTCACTGGATCCTCACAACAATTATGTGAGGCAGGTAAAGCAGATTTTCATTACCCTCACTTTTCAAATAAGGAACCAGTGTCAAAGAGGTTAAATGGCATGCTTAAAATGATATAACTCTGTTTGGAACAGAGCTGGAACTTGGTTTAAACTTGCATAGTAAGGAAGAGTTGGTCTGTTTTTTTCATTGCTAGCCCTCTTCTATTTCTGCTAAGGATTGTAAAATATGTTAAACACTTTGCTGCAAGTGAAAAAAAATACAAAACATGAACCCAAAAATCCAGCCCCATAATTTAGAAAGGGAAGAAAGGAAGGAAGGAAGGTAGGAAGGAAGGAAAGAAAAAACATCTTCCACATTTCGACTCTTGCAAACATTTTTAGCAGTTCGTAAAAGTGAGAAAAAGACAATCCTGACTATCAGTGAAGTTCTTTATCAAGTTAACACCTAGTTAAAACAGGTAATGGAAGCTTTATAAATACAAAATCCAGACTCTCAATAAACTTCCTACCACCAGATGTGGACTGAGATACGCACCAGTCTGGGAAGCTGGCCACCATAAACCCTCTGAGAGCCATTGAGGAGTCATATAACCATCTCACTCCACGTGATCACTGGTCTTTGTAGTGTTACCCTTGCTTTGGCTGAAGAGAGATATCATCATAAATCCACCCCTAACTAAAAGGATGCCTTTCCTCGTTTTCATCTATACAGATTTGAAAATAGGGAAGAGATTGATCAATACATTCATCTTTCTGTAATCATCTGAGAGGCCAAAATGGCCTTGAGGATGATATATTGCACACACAAGGTGAATCCCTAAAAGCTTCTGGTCTCTGAAGGTTATTATGGAAACAAAGATGAGAAGTAATAAAGCCATGTCATCTATTTAAAGTGAGGGACTTCATCTTGTCTCTCCTGGTACTTCCTCTCCCTTCTCTATTCCTAAAATGCTGACTGGACAATATGAAAGGAAGGGAAAGGTACTGATTTCAAACCTTCAGGAAGTCCATTTGGACAGCTGATTCTAGAAAGGTAAAATCTACCAAATAATCCACAAATAAAAGTTGGTGTTAGGTTAGCTTCCAAAATGATGCCAGACTCAAGACTTGGGATGTGTCGTTTTTATCCAAGTAAAAATGCAGGAATGACACAAAAACACTCCCCTCCCTGTCCACCGGGACTAACAGAATTCCAAGCAAAGCTGCATTATTATTGGACCTAAGAGAGCTGGCTGTTTGCATGAAGTTCAATACAACTGTTTATATCACTGATGTACTGTGAAATGTAATTGCTAAATCTGGTTTGGAAAATCAAAATGGGCAAAATGTGCCGTGAAATAGAATTTCCAAGTCTAGTTGGGAAAATAAACAAGAAAAAAAAAACCTGTGAAAACATAGGCATCAGATACTCTTTGAGGTCAAGCCTATAAAGGGAACTCACAGGTTCTATAGAATTCTCACTGTCTTTTTCCCCTTGTCCTTAGCTAGCCAGTGAAGAGACAAAGAGCAGGCTCATGTCAACATCTGGCTAGTGTCTAGGCGTGAGCCACAACGCTCTCCTCCCACACACAGGTGCTGCCATATGATGTCTGGCCGCCACATGGCACAGCCTGAGGAAGGGCATGCTGGGAAGAAAGTGGGTATGCCCTGTTTTCTGGTCCATCACACCCATGGGCACCACCCCCGGAGTAACACATGAAATGGAGGAATCCTCATCTCCAGCTAGTTCTACGGAGCAGGGAACAAAAAACACAGAGACCATGACGGTCATCTCTGCCTGCCTGTCCCAAGGAGGGTGTCTTCAGTACATGGTCATCTGGAGCTTGCCGACCGGTCACGGAGAAGTTGTCTTCTGGGACCAGACCATCTAAAATCCAACATAAATGGGATAAGGCAAGCCCCCTACAGGGGTGTAAACATGTTGAAGTGCCACACGGCAGTTCAGACCTTTACTGTGCGGACCGTGCTCACTCCTGCAGCCTTCTTGCCGGCATATGCAGTTATTACTGTGCTGAGACTCTGCTCAGGTGTTTCCCTCCAGGAAGGGTCTGAATTCCCCCATTATCGGGAGGGCGTCCTCCTTCTTCTCTGTTCCCAGAACTCAGGCAACTGCTGAGCTGTGGCGGCATAGCAAGCTCATCATAGTAACTGCATCCCCCTCATGGGCCAAACCCCTGAAGTCCAGGTCATTCATCCTTGCAGCACCACCCCCCAAGGGGCTTATCAAACCCCAAACAGGGACTTGGTAAGAACAAAATCTGTGCTGATTGCATGAAAGGATTAATGAGGAAGCAAGAGAATCGTCATGTTTATCAGGACACACCTGGGGCTGAAGTGCAACTGAAGGAATTTCGAGTCCAGCTCCATGGCCCCTCAAGCGCAGCCAGCGGAACATGAGCCCCTTTGGTGCGTGCTGCTCCCCTTCCCCTGGCAAGAGTAGATATTTAAAGGGGCATTCTCTGACTAAATCCAAATAAGCTCGGGAAACGCGCACACTGCATGTCCTTCCTAAAGAAATATATGTATAGGAGTGTCACATGTTACAAAGGCCCTAGGAAGACCTATGGTTAAGAATCTTTTCAAAAGTTGCTTTCATCTGGTGTTGAGCAAACTAATTCTTTTAGATGCCAGGTCTGGCAATTATGCACTGTTTTATGAGCCAACCCTGATGCGCCGATGAAAATTTCAAAGAGAGGAACTTCCATTACAGCAGTGCCTCTCAAAGTGTGGTCCCCAGACCCACAGCAGCAGCAGCTGGGAACGTGCCAGGAATGCAAAGTTCAGGCCTCACCCTAGACCTACTGATTCAGAGACTGGGGCAAGGGTGTAGCAAATTGTGTTGTAACAAACCCTCCAGGTGGTTCTTGGGGGTCCCCCTCATTCATTCAGAAAGGAGGGGCTTGTCCGAGGGGTGAGTCAGGGGAAGGAATGGCTCAGCCTTCTCTGATTCTGGCGTCAGATCTGCTATTTGCAACATGGGTGCATTACGGTCTTCTTCCCTGGTAGGCTGTAAGCTCAGTGGGCCAGAATCTCCCGTGGGGAAGGCCTGTGGTTTTTCAATGCTGCTGGTGACTAGGTGGGTAAATGATCCAGAGATGGAGTTTGAGCAGGGCTTTTGCCCGCAAATCAAAAGCCTCACCTTCCAAAAAAAGGTAACTCTTAACAGAAGATAGCACTTTGATCATTGTTTGCCTGTCTTTTATGTCTTAATTGGCTCTGAGCTTGGGTGGGGAAGAAGGGAAGATTTTGCAGGCCTACCATGTAGCACAGCCCAGAAGTCAGTGTGGATCGTGCTCCTAGGGTAACAGTCCCGGTTATTCTTTAGTCCCATAACACCCCAATTTTGTTGGCTGTGTAGAGTGCTATGTTGAGAAGGATTCTGTGACCAGGACTGGACTCAGTGGGAGGAGTGCTAAGGTTAGTTAATGAAGTCCACATTCATTAGAACATTAATGAATTGGGAACACTGTGCCTGGGCACTCTTTCCCCTCTTCACCAAGCAACCTTCTAACACAGAACTTGTTCTTCAAAGTGGACTAGCCTATCAG
Organism: Panthera leo; assembly: GCF_018350215.1. Classification (NCBI taxonomy): domain Eukaryota; kingdom Metazoa; phylum Chordata; class Mammalia; order Carnivora; family Felidae; genus Panthera; species Panthera leo. The sequence continues at coordinate 46,610,634 of NC_056684.1, read as the reverse complement.
GAAGGAGTGCCCTGAGCCAAGAGCCAGTTACAGGTAACTCCCTAGATGGTTCTCCCATAGAAAAGCAATACATTGGCTTTTGGCTTTATTTCTAAGTCTCTTGTGTGTTTAGTGATGGGTCCAACCAGAGCCCAAGCACCGCCAGCTGAGACTCCAGGTGCTGGCAAGCTGAACTGGGCTCTGGCCACTGAACCTTGCTTGGGTGTCTTTCATCACAACAGGTGACTGGGCAGGATGGACCTTTTCTCAATTCACACCTTCCATTTCAAAAGGCAAAGTATTTGGGCAAAGGTGGAATTATCTAGGAATTTGATCCTTGTGGTCACTTCACAGATTAAAATGTTCCATCTATCCCTTTTCTCAAGAGCAGGAATTTGGTACCCGTATTATCTAGATCATTACATTACTCCTCTTGGCATTTGAAAAAAATTTGTTTTGTGTGTCTTTGAGAAAGAGATTTAATGTGTTTACCTTGCTTTGATGCCTGCTTCCTCTCTCAGTTTCTATTTCTATGACCAAGGAAGCCCTTGCATGTAGTTTTGTAATGTGAAGCCCACACAAAAAGCTTTTTTTTTTTTTTTGTGAAACTACTTTTCTAAAATTACTTAAGAGCTGCCAATTCTGAAAAGCAGGCTTTATTGAATTAATTTTGAACAACAACCCCAACTAGTTAAGGGAGAAGAAAATTGAGAGGCATGAGCACTGTCAAAGTTTTCACATCTAATCTCCTACATATCCCTGCAGCCAGAGTTAATCAAGAGACTATTCCTGCCTAGAAGAGTAAATGCTTAGGACGAAATGAGCAAAACTCTTGTGACATTGACAAAGCTTTTAGAAAAAGGTCAGAACATGCCAAAGTCTTCTCAGAACTGGCAGTAAAAATGTAGACCTTTCCTGTCATTTTCCACATCTTGCTACGAGGCCTGGGCAGTCATGTATTAAAAAAAGGTGCTCAAAATGACACCTTCCAGATTTCTAGTGACTTCCAGTGTACCATCACATTTACAGAGCAGGGATTGTGGAGCCAAACTGCCTCCATCTGTGTGTGGGTGCCACTGTTTACTAGCCGTGTGATGCTGGGCAAATCATTTCTCCTTTTGGAGCCTCGGTAAGCTCTTATGTAAAATGGGGAGCACAGAGTATCAGTTCACAGCCTTGCAGAGAGAGAAATGAGCTTACTCATGTCAAGGACGTTACATTATAAGCATTTTCCTACATCATTAAAATTCTTCAAGTGAGCATTCCTTGTTGGTCATATAATATTCCATTGAATGGAAGACCTCTATTTTATTTAACCAGACTCTTTGATCTTTCAAGCCTGCTTCTCTGTGTCCAGAAAGAAATTGTTGCAGATTTATGCCAGCTGCCCCAAACACGATGTCAGGCTTTTACACATGCCTGCCCTGGGGGCCTCCGTTCTCAGAAAGACAGAACTGCTGTGTGACTAAAGACAGCAAGACTGCCTGCCCTGCATGCGTGTGGACTGCCTGCTGGAACCCCGCAACCTCACCTGCCAGGGGAAGGGGGGAGTCTGGCACTTGAGTTGAATGAATGCACCTTTCTCAGGGCAACACAGCTGCCGGGAGAAGGTAGAGACCCCGGGAAAGAGAGGGTGCAGCAAAGGTGAGGAAGGCAAATGGCAGAGGGAGACGGGGAAACGCTGTGCCAGGGCAGCGTCCCAGCAGGACTTCTTGGCTTTTGCCCCCAGTGCTCCCAGCACATCCCTGCCTACTTTCTGCTCCTATACATTTCCTTGGGCAGGGCTGGCACAGAGCCATCCACATGAAACAAACTCTTCAGCAGATGCTGCAGCCTTAAGAAGCTCTTATATTCAAGACCCCAGACCTTGGCCTCAACTCAGCAAATGCGGGAGCCTGTGTACAGACGTGCAGGAGGACCAGAGCCCGATGCAAACAAAATGCTCCAGAAAGCATTTGCTTCAGATGGACTTTCTGGGCTCTCATAGGATATGGCAGGCCAGCACAGAATGCAGCTGTCTGGCTCTCTTCAGGATAAAGATGACCAACGCTATGTGATAGAGGGACTGGAATGTTTATTTACAAAAATTTTGTTTACCTACTTCTGGCACTGATAGACCTGTGAGTGTACTCACATTTTTTGGTCCTTTTTTTTTTTTTAAATGTTTTATCTTTCTGGAAAAGAAATCTTTTTAGAATCTAACGTGCCCACATTTTGACATAAATCAGAAAGCAGCAACTGTTGGGTTTTGCTGACAGGTCTTCATCTTGATTTGATTTATCTCTGATTGGGGTGGGCAGAACGTTAGACGGAGTCATCATTTCTAATCTTGAATTTGTCACTTATTTGACGTGTGATTCTGAATGAATTATGTGTGCGATTATGAATAAATGGTTTAATTCTTCTGGATCTCAGTTTCCTCAAATGTAACATGAAGCAGTTGAATGATCCAACTGAGAAACCCAAGGCTGATATTTAAAATACTTACCAGCCAGAAGTGCTTGGGTCCCTCCAGTCAGTACATACGTTGACCACAGTCCTGTGGTAGAGATCTGGGAGCTCCCTGCCCTGCCTGACATGAAACCTTTCGTTCTGTGCTCAGAGGGAGCTGGGGGTTGGATCTTAGGGAATAGGCCCCATGGCTCAGACATCCTGCTGAGAGCTCAAGACAGCAACTGTTTACTAATAATTATGTCCACAGTAGTATGAGTCACAACAGCCAAAAATGGAAACAAACCAAGTGTCCATCAAATGAAGAATGGCGAACGAAAACGTGGCATATCCATATGAGGGGACATTATGCAACCATATAAGGGAATGACATTGTGATAAATTCTATAATATGGAAGAGCCTTAAAACTTTATGGTAAGTTTAAAAAGCTAGACACAAAAAAGGCACATACTGTATGACTTTGTTTATATGAAACATCTAGAACAGGAAAATCCATAGAGATTTGGATTACATAATACGTAGAATGTACTTTCTAGTACATTCACCATTACCAGGGGCTGGGGAGGGGGCAGGGTGGGTGGGAGACAGTGGTGAAGAACTGCTAATGAGCATGAGATTTCTTTCTGGGATGACAAAAATGTTTTGAATTAGCCAGTGGCAGTGGTAGCACCAGTCTGTGAATGATCACTGAATCATACACATAACAAAGGGTCAATATCATGTTATGTGAATTACATCTCAATAAAACTGTTCTTTAAAAAGGTATTATGAGATGCTATGCATGCATATATTTTAAACTTTAGTGACACACACAAGTACCCATGATAACACAAAATGGCAAAATCAGCACCAGAAAAAAAATAAAGAATTTGACTTGACTAGTAAGTATTAAGAGATTAAAATAAGAGTTAAATCTCCCTTCTACCCCAGAAATCCAGGCCCAGATGGTTTTACAGGTAAGTTCTACCAAACTCTCAAGAAATAGTTAATTTTAATCTTAAATAGACTGTATCAGAAAACAGAAACAACAAAAAATTTGTCCTGTTTTTTCTATGAGATCAGTGTATTTTAATTAAAACTCAGATAAAAACAATATGAGCAGGAAATTATAGGCCCATTTCACTTATGAACATAAATGTGAAAATCAAAATAAAAGTTTTAGCTTACCAAATCAGATACTGAATTATTTTTTTAAATGCATCATGATTAAGTAGTTTATGAAAATGGTTTGACACCAAAAATTTTATCAATGTAATTTTCCCTGTTAATAGGCTGAACAACAGAAAACACATGATATCTTAAGCTACCAGAAAAAGCAGTGATTCAAGTGTTACTTTTAAAACAATTGCTTAGACCCTAGAGTAGAAAAAGAGCCTTCTTGATTTAATAAAGGTTATCTATGCAAACATACAGCATGTGTTACACTGAATGGAGAAACTTCAGATGCTTTTCTCAGTTTGGAGGCAGAGAGGGGGGCTATTCCTGAAGAAACTCACTGTCCCCCTGAGAACCACGGAGACCAGAGATCCCTGTGTCAAACAAGTCACAGTTTTCCTGCCGCCTTTCCCCACTCTCATGCTTTGATCTTACAGGGGCGAAAAACCATGAATTCCCAAGATCGGGAGGGCCAAGACCGGGATCAGAGCTCAGGAACTCAAACTCCTAATCTTGGCCTCCACCTTGTTCCAAGCCCAGGCTGTGAACATGCAGAATCCCAAACTGTGGATGATGTATAAAGTCTAATTTTTCACTGGACGGAAAATATGAATTATTGAGCTGAGACTACTTTTATTACCTGAAAGAGACCACAAAAACTCCGGAGACTTGTCCTACATTTCATCCAGGAGCAGAGAAGAACTAGTCCCACACAATAAACTTAAAGAAATTAAAGGGCACAAATAGAAAGGCTTTGTCATTACAATCCATGTGCAGTGACTATCAGAGATAATCATTACATTATTTGTCACCAGTCCTGGGGAGTTGATATTGTTATGAGAATAACATCAAACCCACAGAGCGGAAAACTCTTGCTTGTAGAGGTCAAGGGATTTGAACAGATTCACAGAGCTGCAATGTGGCAGAGCCTGGATTATGTCCTGCATTTCTGACTCTACACAGCATTTGTGAACACAGCATTTGAAGTATAGACTTGAGATAGTGTCAGATCTCCTGACCTACATCAGGATCTTCTCCACACAGAAGTTTCTACGTGAAATACCTGTTTCCTGGTGATCCTCCTGGGTTGGATCTCTTTTTAAATGACCCTAAACAAAACATTCCCATCCCAGTTTGCACCTCTTTCCCCCATCATTCTGTGCCTTATGATGATGGCACAAGACCTGCCACCAGCAGGAAGACAGGTCTCTCCCCATCAGCCTTCTGATCCCACTTCACCCTGTAGCCACAGACACTAAGCCTCTTGTCTGGAGATCCATCAGCCCTGTGCAGACCCAGTGTAAAGATGCCCCAAACTCCAGAGGATACAAAGTGTAATTTCCAAGAACCACATTGAGGTCCTCTCTGGGCAAGGGATACAAAGGAGCTAGAGCCCTCCCACCCCTCCAAGTGCCTGTAGCAAGATAGGAGCAGCTCTAAGAGACCTCCCTTTTATAAGTCCATGCTCCATCTCTGCTCTCTCCACTTGTTTATACTCTTGTTTCAATCTTGTATCCAGTCAACTTGCTGAACTATCTTATTGGTTCTAATAGTTTTATTCTCCTGTTGATTATATTGATTTTTCCAGAAATTTTTTTAAAAAATGTTTATTCATTTATTTTTGGGAGAGAGAGAGAGAGCACGCAGATGCTCTCACAGTGCACATGAGCAAATGGGGGAGGGGGAGAGAAAGAGAGGGTAAGAGGGAAGCCCAAGCAGGCTTCACGCTGTCAGCACAAAGCCTGACATGGGGACTCGATCTCACAAACTGTGAGATCATGGCCTGAGCCAAAATCAAGAGTCGGCAGCTTAACCGACTGAGCCACCCAGGCACCTCAGTTTTCCAGGAATTTCTATTGTTGTGTAAGCTACCAATAATTTTGACTGGTTCTCAACCTTAAAGGAACATCCAGGCAGTCTTTCTGTACCCAGGGCCCGCCTCACAGGCTGTACATAACCTCCACAGTCACATAGGGCTCCAGACTTGGTTTAATGGTTTGTCATCGCCATCTTGAAATCAAAATAATTTTGGAACAAGGGGGTCCCCTGTCTAGAGGACAGTGAGTGATGGTTATATAACAAAATCTACAACAGTCAAGAGTTGGCAAAGTATAATTTCTACTCAATGGCCTTGTCTTACCTATCAAAGTGTTCTTTTGTTGACATGCCAGCGCTGTGTTGTCACTCTTCTTTCTATTAAAAGTTCTGTATAAAGAAGCTGTTTTATCTGTTAAAAAAAAAGTAATCAACTTAAGCATGTTTTAAGTGACTTGTGACTCAGCCTAATGCAGAGTGGAGCCATGAGAAATCGGTTGTCCTAATAGGTCAGCGATCAAGTCATTCCAATTTGGATTATTCGAAGAAAACAACCAAATAAAATAGTGAATATAAAAATCATTTTAGGAAACTATTGGCCAGATTCCCTTCTCAAGCCTGAAGACCTTGCTAACATTCGCTAAGGAATTCATTATTTTTCCTTTTTCTGGGAAGCAAATGGGCTCAACCAAGTATGGCTGCTGTCTCAGTCCTCAGAGCCACCACACTAAGGTCTGAGTGCTTTTTCCCTGACCAAGCTTATAAGATTCAATGAAAAGTCACTTCCAGTGCAAGAATTATGCTTGCTTCCTGCCTGGAGAGGCACCGACCCCTTAATTCAATGAGGTAATACAGTATGAAACCCAGGGGAAGGACTGAAAGTGTCAGAACACCCACCACCACCACCACCACCCATGGTGAACTGATTTCCAGGCCCAGCCTTGAGGCTTGGCTGTGGTGATGGGCCAGTCCCTCTTGGCCCCCACCTTGTTCTAAGGAACTGAGACAGCTGGGGGGTCCACAACTTGCTGCTTGATCAAGAAGTTGACCCCTCCAGTTTCTGGTGGATGGCTAGAAGCTGGAGCATTGTCTCCAGTGAGTGCTGAGGGAAAACGGAAAACAAACAAAAACTCTGACCAGCTGACAAGACCAATTTAAGGTCTCTCCCAAAGAGGAGAGTGGTCTTTACACCTGGCATTTCTAGAATAAAAACCTTATCCCATTGAGTGGGCTTGAGAAAGGGCACATGCTTAGCCCAGAAACAAATACTCAGGGGGACATGAAGGTATCAGGAGATCACACATGTCTGTGGCTTGCCAAGGGCAGGACCAGGGCAAGGGGTTGCCGTGGCAACAAATCAGCTTCTGTTGATTATAGGGAAAACTGTCTATCTGGAACCCACCTTAAGTCCGGCCATTTCACATGGTACAACTTCAGAGGGCCTTGGAGGCCTTTAAACCTTTTATATTGAAACACAACAAATATTCAGAAAAATATTCCCATAATTGAACAGCTCTATGAAATTTTACACACTCCCCACACCTATGTAGTGACCACAGAGATTGCTACCAGCTCCCCAGAGAGCTCTTCCAGTCAATACCCCCTTTCCAAGGGTGACTATTATGCCAACTTCTAAGGGCATCCACTGTTTCACCTGTTTTGTACTTTATGTAAATGGAATCAGAAATCTGGGTCCTTTTTTGGGCCCAGCTTCTTTGGCTCATCATTGCATTTGTGCGATCCAGCCATGGTTATGAATGATTCATTCTCATATGTGAATAAAGTATTATTTATATAACAAGTCTACTTGTTTGATGGGCATTTGGGTAGTTTCTGATTTGGGACTATTATAAAGAATGCTGAACATTCTGGTACATGCATTTTGCTGAGCATGTACATACTTACTCCTCTTCAGCAGGAATGGGATTACTGGCCCAGAGAGCATAGATTGTAGTAAATACTGCCACCAGCTTCCAAAATATTTGTATCAATTCACATTCCCTTCAATAGTGCAAGAGAGTAGCAAGGCTTTGTCACCCCTGAAATGTGTTCCCTGTTGGTCCCCTCAGAGAGATCTGAGGTGTCGCCATTGGAGGTGACTTCCTGCAGGGAGAGCCCATGCCCTTACTGGTTATCTACACTGTGTGGGAGTTAGTACTCATTCAGGAAGCTGAGAGACTTTGACAAGAGTCAAGATCAGGGCAGGAGAACCTTGTGCACTTTGTGCCTGGGAAAGTAGATTTGGGGACAGTAGAAATGCTGTGATCCTAAGGTTGTGTCCCTGGCTGTCGGGTGTGTGCCTGGCCTCAGCTGCGCCCCATGAGAACAACAGGTTTGGCACTTGTCTGGCAGAGACCTGGTCCCTCACATTCCCCAGGGAGGAAGAGAAAGCAGTGCTGGTGCCCCCGTGTCCCCCAGGGAAGAGTGGAGCCCCCTAGCTGTGCAGCCCCTTGGTTCTTTCTGCTTCTCTGGCTTGGTCCACAGACTCATCATCCGTGCCCATCCCCATCACCCCCAGCCTCCTTTTCTACTTTTCTCCAAAACAGGAATTATTTTGCACATTTTCTTTCCAAGTCCAAAAATAGGAAAGAGAAGGGAACAGCTAATCTGGTCCAGCTGCTGGTTTTGCTACTTAACAAAGATTTTTTTTTTTTTTTACAGTAATTCTCTCTCTGGTTTTCCCTCACATCTGCACAACCTCCTGCTTCCCCTTCTCCCCTGACACCCCTTTTTACAAAACTGCTCTCTCTAGAGTCCAGAAAATGTTTCTTCCTTAGCTTCCCATAATGTATCCACACAACCAAAGGGGGTCCTCCTCAGTAGTGCCGAGCCCCCCACGCTGGGATTTTTGCCTCTTGCCATGTACACACTCTGGGTGGATCATTGGCTGGTTTCAGTGAGTTTCAGCACATCTCACCCCAAGTCCTGGCCTTCTGGTATCACAATCTCACTTCTTGACAAGTTTGAAGGGTAGGCAGAGGTAATAAGAAGAACCTCCAAATAGGCAGCCTCAGTAGGCAGACCAGATGTAAAGTGAATTGCATTGCTTTGTGAATTACCATGTGCTAAACCAAATTCATGCATTCATTCATTTACCCAACCTGCATTTCCTGGGTGCCTAACTTATGGCAGGCTTGGTGCCAGATGCTGGGGTGGGTGCAGACATGTACTTGCCACATTGCTCACGCTGAGGAAATTCATGCTGAAGACTGGTAGTAAGGGGGCTGTAGGACTCTTCTAATAGCAAAAGACACCACTGACAGCTATTGCAGTATAGCAGGCTCAAACTGGAACTATCCTGGACAAATTCAGACAAATGACACCCTATTAACAGGGTAAGCATTTTGCCCATAGCTTAGGGCACTGGCTTTAACCAAGGTGGTTTCCAACTAGGTCACAGTAGAAATGGGGGCACTAACTCCCCTAGGGTTCCCAGGGACCCCTTTTCCAGTGCAGTTGCCAACTTGCAGCCAAATTGATAAGCAGAATGGAGTGGATTTCTGGTCCTAACAATGTCCCATCCCAGTTCCTTTAGCAGCCAGCACAGTCTTACCTTCTGTCCCCTCCTCAGGCTTCCCTCCACTGCAGATCTGTAGATGTGGGGCCACCCCTCAGGTTGCAGTCTCCACTGCCTGCTTGCTAAGTGATTTCATTGCCATCTACTGTGCCATCTCAAGTCAAATACAGAAATTTGGAGAAGGTCGTAGATATAATCCTTGTCCCCAGATCCTGCATGGGTCTAAAATTTTAAGATATCATATTAGGGTGCTTGGGTGGTTCAGTCAGTTAAGGGTCCAAATCTTGGCTCAGGTCATGATCTCACACACAGATCATGAGATCGAGCCCGTGTCAGGATCTGAGGTCTCAGCACGGAGCCTGTTTGGAATTTTCTCTCTCCCTCTCTCTCTGCCCTTCCCCCGCTCACTCATGCTTGGTATCTCTTTCTCTCTCTCTCTCTCTCTCAAAATAAATAAATAAACATTTTTTAAATGCCGTATTTTGTCTGAGTATGTGGACCTTTTTCCAATATAATTTCTGAAATTTCATTTAACAGGGAGTTGTAAGTCATGCGTGGCTAACCAGTCTTGAGAAGGAGTCACTGTTTCCAGATCCAGGTTACATTTCCTTAGAAAACTTATGGGAAGGGATTTTATTTAACAGCACAGACAATCTCATTTTTGGCTGAAGAGAATCTAGGGGACAGGATTTTTCACATTCTTACCAGAGAGACCCCCTATGAAGCTTTCAGTTTTCCCCCCTAGGTTTCTGCTCCAGGACTGAGAGGATAGAGAAACTCAGAAATAAAAGGAAGTTGAATCCAAGGGGAATTACTAAGGCAGCAAGTATTGAAAGAAGGCAATATGCCTTATCTATTTGGGTATCTCTAACTGACAACATCATGAGCACTCAGTATAAATATTTGTCTAATGAATTCATGAATGGATGAGTGAATGAATGAAAAAATTAGACAATTGTGCTTGGAATTGGAGAAGTAACAAGAACAAATCCCTAAAAAGTCTATTATGAATGACATCACTAAAGCAAATGGGGGACAAAAGTGAGTGCCATGGTTCCTGAGGCTGGTCATTGGCTTGGGGGCCTCCACATGTCTCTACAAACTAGTGGGGCTGGTCAGGGAGGCATGTTGGTGCTGGAATGTGGGTTCAGGACTCTTTGTAGCATATAAGCCAGAGATTCTGAGAAGCTTTCATTGAGGCAGCTATTTTCTTTGCCTGCCCATCATCCACTCCCCTTTCTATTGCTAGATTATCAATTGTCCTTTGGTGGATCCACCTCTTATTTAATCTCAATCCATGTGGTTCAGGTGGGATTTACCACACTTCCCAGATCCAGTGATGACCACATGACTTTAATATGTCTAAAGTTATGAATGATTTAGAGATAGGGCCATGACACAGTCTGGCTCAATAAGGGTCAGTCCCAGTACTTTTGCTGGAACCATTGGGAAACAGGTATGGCTATTCTGCTATGGTTGCTAATCTGGGAGATGTCAGATGGTAAATATGCTGGCCGCCATATTAGCCACTAAGTGGGAATAGCCTGACATAAGCTAAAAAATTATTTTTCTGTGTTAAGTTTAGGTTGATTTTTCTGTCTCTTGTAGCTGAGACAGTGCTTTGTTTCTGTGCTCTGAGGCCCTAAAACCACCTGTGGGGTCCTCTGGCCCTTGGTCAAGCATTTTTGCCAACTTTCTGTTGTCCATGCTGGGTGATGAGCTAGGAGGCACCTAGTTTGTGAGTTTGGGACCACAGCATTTTGATCAAGCCTGTCCCCTTGTGTTTAGGCTTCCTGAAAGATTCCAGCTGAGCCTCTTTTGGACTAGAAGATTATCCCTGTGGACAATGCATCAACATTCTGAGAATGCAGCACACTTTCCATGGTGGGGCTGAATTTCCAGCTTGGTCTCAGCTATTCCAAGCGTCAATGGCTGGGCTGTATTGCCATGGGGACCCTTGAGGTTCTATCTTCATGCCTGGACAGCTGGCTTAGACCAGGGCTGCTTAAAGCACCCATCCACAGACTAGTTGTTACTGGTCTATGATGAGATAAGTCACTTGTATCAGAATGTATATAAATGTATTGCTTACTTCATAAGGAAAGTCTTACTACAAAAAACCCCCAAAACCAAAAAAAACCCAAAAGCTAAAAACCAAAAAAAAAACCCTTAAAAATATGATTGTTTCACATGATTGTACAACTTTCTTGAGGACCAGTAATAAAAGAATTAGTGAATCGACAGTGGTCTGCAGACCATGCTTTGAGTATCACCTGCCTAGATAGCCCTCAGTTCCCGCATTCACACAGGAGAATTGGTCTTGACCACAGTCACTTTCATAGATGTGATCCCCATGAGAGGGAAGCCTTGCCATCTTCTGAGAATGATGGATCTGCTATGATTCTCAACCTTGGTTGCACACTGGTATCATCTGGGAAGCTCAAAAGATGGATTCCATGTCCCAGACATTTTGATTTGATTGGGCCAGGGAGTGGTCTGAGCATTTGGGATTTTTAGAACTTCTTCAGGTAACTCTCATGTGCAACCAAGGTTGAGAACCACTGCTACAGTTCTAGGTTAGTGGTTGTTCAATGTTAAATGTGTATAAAAGTCATTTGGAGAGCTTCTGTGAAATATAATCCTGAACACCAATGCCAAAGACTGATACAGTAGGATCCTGGGAATTGTTCTTTTTTAACAATTCCTTAGTAGCCCAGGAAATTTGATGTAGGTGGTCCATGGACCATGACACCTTGAATAGCACTATTTTAGATTATTGTCTGGATAGGTAAGATCAAGGTAGGCTGGAATAAGCAAAGATTCGAAATGAGTTTTCAATTGTTGAAATGTTGAAGACTTGCCAGGTGAATTTGTTTCCTTTACTTTTCTGAGGATCTCAGCTATGTGGGACTGTCATAGCAGAGGAATGGAGAGCTATTAATAGTGTCTAATGAAATCCAGGAATCAGTGGGCAACCTTAATTGTCTTGGAGCTTATCAATCACTATATTATTAATGTCATTAATATACTGTCTTATTTCACGTGAATGTCCCTGCCTTGAAGCTCGCAAACCACCTTTCTCTGCTGTAGCCTAACAGGAAATGCTATAACAAGACGTCCAAGACAGCCTAGGCCAGGCTTAGGAGTGGCCAGGTCCAATGAGTAAATCACAATGGGCACTGTGATAGTGCAGGCTTCTTCTGTCAGCTTTTGTACTTGGTGGAAGTATTTTACCTGTTGAAAGCCTTTATAATGGCAACAAGGGGAAAGAGATCTTTTATCAGGATGAGGTTATACATCCATTCAAAAGTTCACATCATGAGCCAGGTTTTGCTCAGTTGGTTCAAGAGGTTAAAAATCAGAAGGAAAGAGCACTCAATCTCAATGGTAAAACACACTGAAGTCAAGGCGATCTTCAAACAGGAAGCACCCACATCCCCCCCACCTCCTTCTTATTGATGGACAGCCCCTAGGTCCAGGTAATGCACCCCCAAATTCAGGCCTAGAATGAAGATATTGTTAATGTTTAGAAGGACATAGGCTCTGAGGACCAGTTCTATGGGGGAGGTCCTATTAATGAACAGTGAACCACTCCTCCTGGTCTAAAACATCTAAAGTCTGAATACTTGTTCAGGATTCTCTGAGCAGGAAAAAATGGAAGGTATCAACAAAAGATCTTTTCAGTGATTTCTGAAGTGAGTTTTTAATGATCTGGAGATCCTAAATCAACTAAAACTTACTTTAGTGGAGTTAAATTAAATGTACAATTTTCCTCTGTGGGGAGACTTCTTCCTCCTGAAAGCTGGATATGTATAATTTGGAAGATCTAATTATTCTGATTTCCCTTGCATATATTCTGATTACCCAGGACAAACTCATTTTACATCTATTGTCCTTGTATAATAATTAAGATTGTTTCCTTTCAATCACAAGAGTCCCAGTTTGGGTGACAAATTGTATAGAGATTTTTTGTTTTAACTTGTAGGTCAATGAATATAAGTTTTGTCTTTTTTTTTTTAAGTTTGTATTTTTTGAAGTGAGAAGTCAGGTTAGGAAATTGAAGTGGGAAAGATATTTGTTTAAAAACAACTATTGCAACATTTGCAAAGTGATCTAAGATGGATTCAGTAGGAATCCAACAATAATTTTTGAAAAATCTCTCAGGCAGTTAAGACTTTTTGATGGAAATTGTTGACTCTTCTCTGCCTCAATGCCCTTTCACTTGAGGAATCCACACTTGTTAAAGGCCATCAGATAAAATTGTAGCTGGATTTAAAAAGGAAAAAAACAATTATTTTTTGAGTCTTACCATGAGCATCTACCCCACTACCTAAGACAAAATAGCAGAGAATCAAATCCCTTCTTCCAAGGAGGATCCTCAGGAAATGAGATATAAACAAAATGTTCTGCCATGAAACTATTGTCCCTTGAGCAGTACTTAATCCAAAAAAAAAAAAAAAGAAGAAGAAGAAGAAGAAGAAGAAAAAGAAAAAGAAAAAGAAGGAAGGAAGGAAGGAAGGAAGGAAGGAAGGAAGGAAGAAAGAAAGAAAGAAAGAAAGAAAGAAAGAAAGAAAGAAAGAAAATGTGTATGTCTTTAGCACTGAGTGGATAGACCAACAGAATTGCCAGTACCTGCCACCCAGCCTCATGTCTCTTTCTGGGTCAACCCTAGGCTCAGTTTCAAGCTCATTTCTAGGTCAACCACATTCAATGTAGGGAATAAAGACTATGCCAGCAGCTTTTACATCAGTAGAGCCTTAAACTTCTCTCCTCTGGTGTTCCAGGTGTTCCTGAGAGGTGTGGAAATGTGGCTAGTCCATCACATCATCATTATCAACATGGCTACCACTTATATGAGTGCACATCACATAAGAAGAACTGTTTCAAATGCTCTACATGAAGCAACTCACTCATTCTTAACAACCTTATAAGGAGGTACTATTGTAATCTGCCTGTGGCAGATGAAACTGAGGCACAGATAAGTGAGGTGACTTGCCTAAGTTCCCACAAATAGTAAGATGTGGAGTCAAGATTCAAAATGAGGAAATGTGATTCCTGAGCCTTTGCTCCCAACCTCTTTCTTCATCTCCACTCTAATACAAATGACAATATGTATGGAAACTCTATTTCTCCTGACATCATTTCCCTCTCGAGCTACTTCCCTCCTTCCCTTTACAGCAAAATTCCTCAAATTCCTCAAATAGCACAACTATACTTCCATCCCTTCCAATCTTGCCTCCCTTCCAATCAGGCCTTCACCCCACCACTCCACTAAAATTGTTCCATCAGAATAACCAATGGCCTCCATGTTGATAGATCCGATGGAAATTCTCAGTTCCATCTTCCTTGATGAGTCAATAGTTAACAAGTTGCTCACTCATAACTCCTTGAAAAAAAAATCTCTTTATCGGCTACCAGGGCAACACATTTCCTTACCTCACTGGCCATTCTTCTTCAGTCTCTAGAGTTACCACCTCTTGATCTCCTCCAACACCACAATATTGGTGTGTCTCTGGGCTCAGTTCCTAGAATTCCTCTTTTGTCTGTCTATACTCTTGATGATCTCACTCTACTTCATAATTTTCAATATCTGTATTATAACATTTTATGTCCAACCTATTTCTCTCTTTTGAAACACATCCACCGTACCCCTCATCCAAGCCTTCATCATCTCTTGCCAGGACCGTTGTAATAGCTTCTTCATTTGTCTTCCTGCTTCTACTCTCATCCCCTTTTCAGTCTTTTCTCAATATAGCAACCAGAAAGATACTGGTTTTTTTTTTTAATTTTTTAACATTTATGCATTTTTGAGAGAGAGAGAAAGAGCATGAGTGGGGGAGGGGCAGAGAGAGGGAGACACAGAATCAGAAGCAGGCTCCAGGCTCTGAGCTGTCAGCACAGAGCCTGATACGGGGCTTGAACCCACAAACTGCAAGACCATGACCTGAGCCGAAGTCGAATGTTTGACTGAGCCACTCAGGTGCCTCCAGAAAGATCCTGTTTAAATGTGATTCATATCATGTTACTCTGCTCAAAATAATACAATGGTTTTTTGTTGTACAGAGTGTGGCAGATTATATTTTTCAAAGATGGCTATACCAGTATTTTCTATCCCACAGGCTCTTCTTATAACATGACTTTAGAGAAATGGGATTTGTATTATCTCTCTTGAATCTGGACAGGCTTATGACTATGGCAAAAGTCATAAAAGTAACTTTCAAGGCTAGACCAGCCTTTGAATCTTTCTAGATTCTAAGTGCCCCAAACACTGTGGGAAATCATGGAACACAAACAATCCATCCTTATAATGCCCTGTCTGAATTCCTAACCCACACATGCATCATAAAATGATTATTTTATGAAACTACATTTTGAGGTGGTTTGTTACACAACAAAGGTAACTGGAGCATCGGATAAAAACCAAAGTCCTTACGGTAGCTACAAGGTCTCCCATAATCTGGCTCTTTGTTATGGCCCTGACTGACCTCACCTCCTACCACCCCCCCCCCCCTTCCACTCTAGGCATCCTGGCTTACTTGCTATTCTTTGACTGTAGCAAGCCAGTCCCTGCAACAGAGTCTCTACATTTGTTATTCTCACTGCCTGGAGGTTCTGCCTCCCAGTTATTTTTATACTCAATCTCTCATCTCCTTCAAATTTCTCTTTTCCATCTTCCTTGCTAGGATATCCAGGCTCCAAGATGGTACCAATGATAGCTGCCTCCTGGCATCATGCTATGGCATGGTCTCCTCCCACACGGATCATCTACCAATAGAATGTAGTAGAAATGAAAGAATATGACCAGGCTAGGTTGCAAAAGACACATTGGCTTCCATGTTGCCCTCTTGGGTCATTCATTCTGGGGGAAGCCAGTTACCATGTTGAGAGGAGACACAAGCAGCAAGGTGGAGGCCTGTAAGGTGAGGAGCTAAGGTCTGTTTCTTCCAGAGCCAGCAAGTGTCTGAGGCCTCCTGCCAAACCCATGAGAGTAAGGTATATTGCAAGGGGATTTTCCAGTTCCATTCAAGCCTTCAGATGACTGCAGGCCAGCTGACATCTTAATCGCAGCCTTGTTACAGACTCCAACCCAGAACCACCCAGCTAAGCTGCACGTGATTTTATGACCCACAAAAGTTGTGAAATAACAGATGTTGTTTTAAGCCACTCAATTTTGGGATAATTTGCTCCTCAGAAAAAGATAACTGAAACACCTGGCTACCCTATTTAACAATGTAACCCCTCTCTTCCCAATATTCTGTCCCTCTTTCTTGGTATTTTTCTCCACTGCCCTTATTACCACCTAATATACTACATATTTTACTTACTTATCTTAATTACTGACTCCTCTCCTGCTCCCCACTGTAATGTAATCTCTAGAAGGATAGACATTTTTGCCTGTTTTAGTCTCTGCAAATCTGCAGTCCAGGCATATGGCCAGCATTCAGTAAATATGTGTTAAAAGGATAAATCTCCCATGCCACTCTGTGATCAATTGGTTATGGCTACCTGAAACCCCGCGTTAATAGCAAGGATCGCCTGAGGTTAGCAGGAAGAGTGCTGCCGTCTATTAGTGATGACTGCTATGGCTATAAGAGCTGCAGTGCCATCACACTTGCCATGCAAATGCCCTCCCCACTCCACCCCTGCATCTTTTCATCAGGCACAATTCCTACCCAAGTTAGCCTATACCAATGATTACAGAGTTTATGTTTTGTCGAGGCCACCAGATTAAGCAACTCATTCCACAGTTCAGCATTCATAACATTAGTAAAAATATTTCTCTCCTAATTCTCAATATAAATGTCAACATTCAGCTTGTCTGTTGGCTCTTGATTATCTTCTGGAGAGGCAAAGAATAACTGGTCACCATTATTTTTGAACTAACTACTTAAAACAGAAAATAAACATTAAGAAATGAAAATTATATGGCTTACGGGGGGGGAATTTGAAACTTGAATACTGTCCAACCATAGAAATCAGAGTTTATGTAGGAGTTTGAAAGTAATTTTCAAAATGGATTCAACATTTATGCAGCCCATGAGAATATCACCAGCCCTGATCACAGGATGGAGTGCAGCATGCATGAAAATCAGGTCTGCACCATTGCTCATGGGCCTAGAGATCCTCTTTGAACACATTACTCTTCTCTGTTCATTCAAAAAACATTTTCTGATTGCCTACTGTGTTCTTGACATGGCTTTAAGTACAGGAAATTCAGTAGGGGAGTAAGCAAAGTTCCTGCCTCAAACATCTTACATTATTTTCCTGAAATGGCATGATTTTCTATCTGGCTCTGCTCACCCCAGTTAGACAGTCAAACTCAAATGTCCAAGAGATTTCTATGTTCAGCACTGTTCTTTGTCCCTTATCACATGGAATTGTAAGATAGTAGAGTAGGACAACCCACATAGTTTTGATCGGCCTGTCAGTTTTTAATTGGTTTTCCTCAAATCCAGAACCCTTATCTTTTATGAAACAAGAGGCAAAAAATTTAATTCCACCTTCCAAGTCCAAGCATTACTTTTAGAGAATCTGGGTATCTTCAAGGTAATGACTGCCCAGGTTCCTTCTGGGGAGACTGGAGAAGTCTGTTGTGAGAAAGGCTTCCAGCAGCTGAGTGGGCACCAGGTCTATTCAAGACCCATCCGTCAAACTGAAACCTGGATCCATCACAGGCATGTGAAGCAGGTTTGGGTAGGTGTGTGGGTGATGATGTAATGGGTTCAGTTTTCAATTTGTTGGCCATAAGAGAACTTTGGAAAATCCAAGAAGACAGTCCTATTACTGGGAAATACAATCAATGATCCATTCAGCATTCCATCACTGTATTGGTGACAGCTGACATGCAGGAACTACAGATCAAGGAAGAGAAGGTTGAGGGTATATTTCTAGGGCACATCAACATTTCACATACATTAACTCATTTGACCCTCACCATAATCACTATGGCAGGTTGAATGGAGATTATTTTAGTCTTTGTTTTATAGACGAGAGATGGGAAATTCTGAGAAATCAGTTTGCTCAAGGTCTCATGGAGCAAAGTCAAGAATAGGCCTGGTATGACCCCCTTCTGCAACATTTACTATCCTGCAACATGGCCTTCTAGAGAGAAAGACTGTATCAGTATTATCCAAATTCTGTTGCTTCTGCATTTTTGATAATCACTCTGGAAACTCTTTCCTTATACATGGGAAAGGGAGAAAAGGCTGTATCAGCTGGATTTCCTTTATGTGCTGTGGATGGAACATAAAACTAGAGTCTTAGCATCTAAGATCTAAGCTCCTGTCACCCTGCCTGTAGCTGACTGCCCTCTGGCTCCAAACATACCTCTTTTTTCCTACTAAAATCTGACCCAAAGAAATACAGTTGAAACTCTGACAATTTTGTATTTTTGTAACACAGTGGTCCAGACAGAGATGAAAAGATTCAAGCAAAAACCTTTTTTTTTTTTTTGAGGAAAACAAGCTAAAAGTAATTTCTTCTTTGCAAATACCGAGCTTCACCTTTGTGTGCCTTGAAATTCCTTGGCAATGCACTTAATTTTGGGGAATCTGAGTTTATTAGAGGAATGTTGGGAGGAAGAAGGCTACCTGCCCTCCCAGCTCAGTGTTAGATTTAACTGTGAGTGTGTCTGCTTTGGTTTATTATAACTATAAGACACAGTGATGGTCTGAGTCTCTCCCTCACTACCTGGAATGAAGATAGGGTATTTGCTGGCTCTGTTCCAGACCAATAACCAGGGGATGGACAAGGAGACGCTGAATTACAGTACTTTTTGAGAAGAGGAGTATGAGCTTATCCCATCCTCTCTACAACTGCCAAGTTTCCAGAAACTTCCAAGGGAACAAAATTAGCCTACAGCACCCTTTGGGAAAGTCTGGTGGAGGGCACTGGCACTGGTTTTTCCTTGATAAGGCCTTACTAACGGGAATGTGATTTACAAAAAAGTACACCCCATGAACAGACTAATAAGAACTACCCCTACCACATTATCATGCATTTTATCTGGACACTTTAGGAATGTTACTTCCTCATCTCACTTAATAGTTGCAAAACACTAGTGAGAAGCATAATTTTCTCCATTTTACAAATGAAAAAACCAAGAGTCAGAGGTATCACATAATTGGCCGAGATTCACAAAGCTGGTAGGAAGCGGAGCAATGAGTGTCTGACTTCAGTGTCCATTTTGCCCAGGTGGGGATTCTGTCCCTGGGTCTGTAGCCCTTTGTTAGGGAGTTCATTTCAAATTCATCAGGCTGCTTTCCAAGTCAGCCTTCTGTCCTGGATGGGGGGTTCCCATAGCCCCTGATCACACTGCAGTGCAGTGGAGTTGGAGGGCTAGTTAAAAAACAGAAGTGGGGCGCCTGGGTGGCTCAGTCAATTGAGTGTCTGACTTCGGCTCAGGTCATGATCTCACAGTTCCTGAATTTGAGCCCCGCGTCAGGCTCTGTGCTGACAGCTCAGAGGCTGGAGCTTGCTTCAGATTCTGTGTCTCCTTCTCTCTCTGCCCCTCCCCTGCTTGTGCTCTCTGTCTCTCAAAAATAAATAAATGTAAAAAAAAATTTTTTTTTAATTAAAAAAAAAACAGAAGCAAGGTTGCCACATGTAGCAAATGAAAATATAAGACACTCACTTAGCTTTAAGTTTAATAAAAAATGAGTAGTTTCTTTTAAAAAATGTTTTTAAAGCAAGGTCCATGCCCACCATGGGGCTTGAATACATGACCCTGAGATCAAGAGTCACATGCTCTACTGACCAAGCCAGCCAGGCGCCCCAATAGCAAATAATTTCTTAGTACATGCCAGATATCACATGGAACATACTTATACTAAGATTTTGGGGGTCTGTCTGAAATTCAGTCAAAACTAGGCATCCCATATGGAGCCTGGCAGCATGAGATGGGAGGGAAGCACAGTCCCAGGCTCCAACCAGCACAGCGCTGGGCTCAGCTCTTCTTCCTGGCTTGGTATTTCAGGCAACCCTTCCCTCTCCCAAATTTCTCAAATCTCCAGAGACTCGGCCTGCTTTCCTCTCCTTTCATGGAGCCACTTCCTAACCCCAATGGGAAATTTTCCTAGAGTCCTCATACTTCCCATCTTCTTTTCTCTGGCCCTCCAAAGAAGCACACACGCTCTCTTGCTTCCTTTTCAGGGTTTTCCCACTAACCATCACAAGAACACCAACAGGGGTAGTAAAAGGAATAATAAGCATGAAGAAACCCAGAAGCTTCCAAAATGACTATAATGGTCTCTTGGTAATTATTTCCCACTTTCTCAGCAACACCCACACTCCCACCTCCTACCGCTCCACCCCCAGGTCTCTCTTTCTGAGCTGGTTCTAGACTTCTCCTCAGACTGGTGCCAGAGTTCATCAGCCCCACAGGCTTCTCATTCATCAGTCATCTCTCTCCACTGACCCTTGACCCAAGCAAGGCCAAATGCTGCCTTTGTTACACACTGCTGCGTTGAACGAAGCTATAGCCAGAGGAGGGGTGCCCCCTCCTGCACTGGCAGACCTTCATGCCCGTGTATAAACTATCTCAGGAAACAGACTCCCTTCTTCCTTTACCATGTTCAGTCCTTGTCTTTAAATCCTAAGTCCAGGGCAACTGCAACTATGCTCCTGCCTTTAAACCCCCATTCTTTTGGCACCCTCAAGTAAGCCTGGTCCTTCCTACACAGCCAGTACTACAACAGTTTCATTTCTCTTGATCTCCACCAGTCTGGCTCCTCACATTGCTGGGCATCTAAGGAAGAGCTGTCATCACCTAGCAGCCCACTGGCTGATTCTGGCCCACAGATTTTGGGCAGAGAAATTGTACAATGCGTTAAAAATTAGCTAACATCAAAAAGTTTTCATTATAACTTCTGCTTCTGGCTTATCTTTATAAATCAGAAGATCTCAGGCCACCAGGCCCACATTTCTGCACATTCCGGGGTGCCTGCACACCCTGCTTCCCCATTTCCTTCCTCCAGTTTCCTGCCAGTCCCGTCAGGACTGACACTCAGCCATTCACCGGAGAATTACAGGACTTTCACACACGAATGGCAGACTAGACATAGACTCCTGATTAACACATTACATAACAGGCTGAGAACCAGGTTAAATTATAGTATTTTTTTTTTAATGGGTAGTTAAAACAGTTCTAAAAGAAATCATTAGGGGCGCCTGGGTGGCTCAGTTGTTTGAGTGTCCGACTTCGGCCCAGGTCATGATCTCATGGTTCGTGGGTTCAAGCCCCATGTCGGGCTCTGTGCTGATGGCTCAGAGCCTGGAGCCTGCTTCAGATTCTTTCTCCCTGTCTCTCTGCCCCTCCTTGGCTTGCATTCTGTATCTCTCTCTCTCTCTCTCTCAAAAATAAACATTAAAAAAATTAAGAAAAAAAAGAAATCATTTATTTTCTCTTATGACTGGATATGCTAATTTGAGGATTACTGAAAAGCATGCATATAGTTATTCTGGTTGTCCTTTACAGGTTTAGAATTAACTGAATCTAGTGCTACAAAATATATAGACATTATAAAATTACATCTCATTAAATTTAAAGGAAAAGTTTGCTGGTAAATAATTGTAGATTTGCTCATTGAATGTATTTCAAAACACATTTAATGTTACAATCTGCCAAATCATATGGAATAGGAGTCTCTTCATTTTTGCCAACATGGGAGTAATAGGCGAAAGCCAAAGACAAGCGGACGGAACATGGAATTTCACTCTCCCTCTGCAAAGACTCAGAAGGAAAGAATATGTTTGTCAGCATCTTTATGACAACACCACAAGCAAAGACAATACTGAGTTTCTTCAATACTCCCCAAAGCAGACAAACATCTCGTGTTTACTGTTGACAACAGTGTTGTCTGTCCTCAGAGCTCAGGCGCTGGCATCATCTGCTACACTTGATCATCTTACCTACAAAGTTATCCTCCTGAATAATGTAAGAAATACTTCCTGGCAAGTATTTGAGAGCCATTTTGCAAAATAAAGCATCTTGATGGATCAATAACATACATAGATGCTAATTAACATGTCCATCATACAATCATTATATTCATCACATTATAAAGTACATCTTAATGGAGAAATGTTTTCTTTCTTATTTTTGTTGGAAAAGTCAGAATTTATCCCCGCTTATCCAAATCTGGCCCATATTGTTAGAAGAGATCACAAAACTATAGAGTCACAGATTTTAAAGATGTCTTGGTGTTGGGTGACGCATTTTATCCCTTTTCCATCATCAGAGTTAACTGGAAGAATGCAGGACAGGTTTGGCTCACAGAGAGAGAGCCAAAAGACGACCGCAACTGAGCAGAGTATATGTCCAAATTCTGCTCAAATTTTGCAAATGAAGAAGCTGAGACTAAAGAAGAGGAATTAGCAGGACAAAGCCTCATGGTTGGTACAAGACACAGGAGTCTGGGTTGGTGTGCTACTCTTTCTAGCATTGCCTCCTTAGAAAATGCAAAACGATGTTGAGGATCCTCTGTGGAAGAAGTCAGGAGCATGCACTGTACCCTTTAAAAGATTTTCATTAAAATGGTGAAATACACAATGTTTTTACATAAAGGGACAAAAAGATGTCCATATATGTAACTAGAAGAATATATACCCGATGCTAACACTAGAATATAGGCTCTGATTACTGCTGTCTTCACGGCACTGACAATTTTGGGGCACAGCAGGTGTTTGATAAATAGGGTGACCATATGTGCTGGTTTGCCTAGGACATCCCCATTTATGCCTCTCGTCCTGAGGGTGGGCCCCTTAGTGCTCCTTTCCATTCTCCAATATCTCCAATATTAACTAAATATTAATAAATGCACTTGAATGAATAATTTATGAAGGATGGGATTCATTTTTATTTTTCTGTTTTGATTTATCTGCATTTTCTAAATTCTGTATTAATAAACATGTGTATTTGCATATTAGGAAAAAACATTTTTTAATTAAAAATAAAAAATTTGGGGCGTCTGGGTGGCTCAGTTGGTTAAGTGGCCAACTTCAGCTCAGGTCATGATCTCGCAGTCTATGGGTTCAAGCCCCGTGTCGGGCTCTGTGCTGACAGCTGGGAGCCTGGAGCTTGTTTCAGATTCTGTGTCTTCCTCTCTCTCTGCTCCTCCCCCGCTTGCACTCTGTCTCTCTCTGTCTCTCAAAAATGAATAAACATTAAAAAAATAAAATAAAATAAAAAAATTGCCTCTTGATCAAATCAGCTTCAGTTCAAATAGTCAATCCTATGAATCATGGAATTTCCTGATGATAATCTAAATATTGCAATAAACCTCCAGAGTTGAATTTTTTTTAAAGTTTTAATTATTATTTTGAGAAAGAGAGAGAGCACAAGCAGGGGAGGGGCAGAGAGAGAGGGAGAGATAGGATCCCAAGCAGGCTCCACACTGTCAGCATGGAGCTTGATGTGAGACTTGAACTCATGAACCATGAGATCATGACCTGAGCAGAGACCAAGAGTCAGACATTTAACCAAATGAGCCAGACAGGTACTCCCAACATGAAATTTCTTTCTTAAACCTACAATTTACAAATAGAATGTTAAATTGCTCTAGAACACTAGAGCAAAACTGAAAATCACAAATATTTTTTTTAACTCAGATTACAACATAGTGTGGTTTTCAAATTAAGCCACTTCTATGTTAAACTATTTGGCAATTGGATCTCTATGATAAGTAAAGAGACTCTTTGAATGTGTTATTTCTTTTTGGTTTAAAAAAATAATTAATTTT
This sequence comes from Panthera leo, assembly GCF_018350215.1. Lineage (NCBI taxonomy): Eukaryota > Metazoa > Chordata > Mammalia > Carnivora > Felidae > Panthera > Panthera leo. The sequence goes on along the minus strand of NC_056684.1, from coordinate 46,586,978 downwards.
TTGTTAATTTCTCTCTAGGAGTGTTTTGTGTTAAGAATTCCTACTCGTGGGGCGCCTGGGTGGCTTAGTCAGTTGAGTGTCCAACTTCAGCTCAGGTCGTTATCTCACAGTCTGTGAGTTCGAGCCCTGTGTCGCTCTGTGCTGACGGCTCAGAGCCTGGAGCCTGCTTCGGATACTGTGTCTCCCTCTCTCTGCCCCTCCCCCACTCATGCTCTGTCTCTCTCTCTCTCTCTGTCAAAAATAAATAAACTTTAAAAAAAAAAAGAATTCCTACTCGTCCCCATTTTTGTGAAAAGTGGATATTCCTAAAAATTTAATGAAGACCTGCCTGTCCATAAACCATGTCAAATCACAACTTTTTCTTATTATATTCAGCTGAGGAAACAGAAATGTTTTTAAACAATGAACTTGATATCACAGAAATACACTTTAAAATTTGGGTGGAGGTACGTAGAGAGACAGGATGGTGAATACCCGGGAAAATAAAAGAGGGAAAGAAGGAAAGCCTTGCCCACTGCCTTCCAACAGAGAAATGAACGTAATGGGACAGTGAGAGCTTCAGGGCTTCCAATAGCAAGAGAGACACCCTTCCCTCCCTGACACTCCCACCTCCCAGCTTCCAAGATGCTGTGCCCTTTGACTTCCCAGCTCTTCACACTTGGCTTCTGCCCTTTTCACCATCCCTGGGGCTCAGTTCTTAGCATTCGGCTGTGGTTCCTTTGCAAGGCTCTTCCTTCACTGTGGTGCTGGTCTCCCACTAATCCATTCTGATATCCAGAAATGTCCATCTCACCCCAAATCACCCTAAGAACAGCACATGTACACAGGCTTTCAGACCACTTTCCTTGAGATGCCCTGCCATCACTGGAACATAAATGAATAAATGTGATCAAGCACCTACTATGTGCAAGCCACCGCAGGGGATGCATTTTAATCTTTTTTCCATCATCAGAGTTAATTGGAGGAAAGGCAGAACAATATTGGCTCACAGAGAGGGAGCTGGAAGTGGACCCCACCTGGGCAGAGCATATGTGCATGGGACCCATTTACTGCTTTCATCACTTGCCTTCGTGGGACTGAGCCACATCTGGATCCCATTACAATTATGAAAGGTGCAGGCTTCATGCTTGCTCCAAAGCCCAGCTCTGATTTCACAACCAGCCTGGAGAAGCAGGAGGCAAGTAAATACTTCCTGTTCCATTTGTAATCAACATGCACTTGACATCAATAAACCAGGATAATTACATTATCATTATCATTACCATCATTATTATTGGCCACAATCGAGGAGACATTAATAGGGGTTTCTGCAGCATCCTCTTGGGACGGATGGGACTAACACTGGAGTAGGAGGGTGGAGGAGGATGCCATTTGTCGCTTTCCTTAGCCAAGCAGATGAGGCAACTCTTAAAATGCTCTCAAAAGACATAAAGATTTGATCTCACAGACCAGCAGTTGATTGCCTCCATTGTTTCTTCCACACAAAATCACAAGGTCTCCAGGCCTTGAATATTTTCTGGAACCCCAGAACATTGGAAGAGGAGGGATTTTTAAAGATAGTCAAGTCTAGCCTCTTCTTCTCTCTTTCTTTTTTCTTTTATTGTTTTATTTTTGCTGTTGAGGAAATGTAGACCAAGGGACTTGATAGCACATTAGTCTGTAGAACTCAAACTAGAACTTCAGCTTTGGCCTGTCCACTTCCTCCACTGGTTGGGAAGAGCTTAACCGAGCTACCTTCATTCTTATACGTCGGCTTCTTCACCAGAAATTAGACTTTCTAATGGCTTAAGATTCTTCACCGTGGCCCTTAGGCATTCTCTTGTCCATTATCTAATGCAATATAAATATTTGGCAAACAGCCACTTGGCTTCTCCCCTGAAAAGAGAACTGCTACAAGTGAAATTTACATCAGACTATCTCTGCTGAAAACCCTCAGGGCAGTGTGGGTTGTTAGATGCTGGCAAGAATTGTGGAGAGATTTTTCCTTTTGAAAAATGTCTATGTAGGAGGTGTGTGTGTGTGTATCTTACTTGGATATACTCTTTGTTGGATGGTATCCTATCATCAGATGAAGCCTGAAGGAGTATGGGTGGTGGTGGAAAGAGAAATGGATTATTTTGTGTTATCCATTATTTTGTATGATATCACATCTATGATCCTGCTGTGTTTTTAGAATTGTTCTTTTGGACAGTGGGTAAGTCACCTTGTCAATGAAACTATCTGGTGGTGACAGATGATAACTAGACTTAACTGTGGTGATCATTTTGCAATGTACACAAATGTCAAGTCACTGTGTTGAATACATAAAACTAATTAAATAATGTATGTCAACTATATAGTTCAATAAGAAATTTTTTATTAAATTTTTTTAAATGTTTATTTATTTTTGAGAAAGAGAAAGACAGCGTGAGCAGGGAAGGGGCAGAGAGAGAGACACACACAGAATCCGAAGCAGGCTCCAGGCTCTGAGCTGTCAACACAAAGCCAGATGCGGAGCTCAAACCCATGAACTGTGAGATCATGACCTGAGCGGAAGTCAGACCCTTAACCGACTGAGCCACCCAAGTGCCCCAATAAGAAAATTTTTAAATGAAACTACCTGGGACTTTGCAATGTACACAAATGTTGAGTCACTATGTTGTATACGTAAAACTAATTGAATACTGTATGTCAATTACATAGTTCAATATAAAAATTTTTTAATGAAACTACCTGGGACATCCATACTCATAAACATGCATGAGCACATGCGCACACACACACACACACACACGCACCACCTTTTTTATCTTCATCACTTTCACTATATCATTGGTACAGAAATGTACAAAGAGAAACAAAACCACCCACGCTCCTTATACTCATAAGAGTCTCTGGTGTCCTAGTGAATGGGTGGTAATGACTGGATGGAATCATCCCTGAATGTATCCAAACCCTTGGAGTCTTTGATTAATAAACAAATATTGTTGATTCTAAAGTTATTTTAATTGTGATTAAAAAGAGCAAAATATGATTAATAAACAAGTTTTTACTTACAGCCACCAACTAAGTCACTTCTTTGATGAGCATTTTTAAAAGAAATAAATTATGAGACACCTCTTAGCTTCCATGATCAATCATGTCAAAGTGACCCTTTTCAAGGGCAGCTTTTCTGTTTAGGAAAAGGACAAAGGAGTAGTCCAGGGCGGCTGCTCAAAAGAACTGGCTGGACAAATGCAGAGAGGTGTCGTTTTCCAAATGTGGGCCTCTGGCTCATTTCCTTCAATTTGCTCACCTTTCTTGTATGAAATGACCTGATTTTCCTCAACATCTTGATGATTTATTGTAAATAAGGGTTATTTATAAGAGATCTTCCTGGAGGAATAGCAGAATTATGTAATGGCTTCCCAAGAGGCCAGCTTAGCATTGTAACTCCCCTTCCTCCAATTCAGGGCAGAAACAAGAAAATAAAACCTCATTTAACTGTTTATTCAACCCAAATAAATCTGGCTCCAGGGCCTGCCAAGATTTTACAGTGCCAGAGGCAAGGGGGTGAGAAACCAGAAAGGGAAAGGAGGAAAGAGAATTGTAAGACGTGGGCAAGCGAGGGAAGCAAACAGCTCACACGGCGTGAGCTTCCTGCCTCCACAGACCCTGTTTATGAAATCTGAGCTCCTGCACCCCCGACACATGGAGTCAGGATCCAAAACGGATGGAAAATGAGAAAACTTCAAGCCATTTCCTGACTTCTCCAGTGTGTTCTCACCTTTTACCAGTTGGGCCCCAGACCGGACAGGTGCGAACAACATTTCCTTCACACTGTTCCCCCAGTCCTTGTTCCTTGGGGTTCAGAGGGGCTGCATGTTAGAAGGGACCTCAAAAGGTCATCCAGCTGATTCTGCTGCCTCCAGGCAACAATGCCTCACCGCAGTTGAAGATTCCATACTTTGTTTTGGAATATTCCACAACCCCCGTTGGTTGTCTGTTTCAAGATTGAACCATCCCATTTTCTTTTCTTTTCTTTTTTTTTAATGTTTATTTTTCGAGAGAGAGAGAGAGAGAGAGACAGAGAGAGAGACAGAGAGAGAGAGAGGCAGAAAGAAAGGGAGACACAGAATCTGAAGCAGGCTCCAGGCTCCCGTGCTATCAACACAGAGCCCGACACGGGGCTCAAACTCATGGACCATGAGATCATGACCTGAGCCAAAGTTGGATGCTTAACTGACTGAGCCACCCAGGCACCCCATGAACCATCCCATTTTCAAAGTGTTTGCTAGTTAGAAGCAAGAGAGAAAGGAGAAGTTTATAAAAAACAAACTGTGGCTTATATTCCTTCTACATGCTTTCCTGTTTATTACCTTCTGTCCTAGGTGACAGGCATGGCAAGTAAGTTATCTTCATTATACTGAGATTGGGGGACAAAACAGTTTGTCTAAAGCACCAAATCTCTTTGCTTCGGTGTCACAGATCACTGATGACTTAGTGGGCCTCATTCCCTTATACCCACTTACAACCAGGTCTGTGGCTCTCAGAAAGATAAACTCTCAGCATCATGAAAGTATTGAGAAAAACATGGAAGGTTGAAATGCAGAAACAGTGAGTGTAGGCAACAAGTTCCAGAATAGCAGCTGTGAAGGAATGCAGATCCTCACAGTAGTTAACAATGTCCAAGAACCAAGACAGGCTCTTTGTTTATTTAATTTTAAGATAGAGGACACCTGACTGTGTTCATGGGGTAAGAGGATGGAGACAGTGAAGAAAGTGAGGTTGAATAAATAAGGGGGAAATGTTTACAAGAAGGAATAATAGAGCAAAAGCCTGATGGGAATAGGATAGTTTGTGGTACCCAACTCGGTTGGAGCAATTAACCGTGGACATCAGAAGGACATCACCTCTTCTGAGATGGATGGGAAAGGGATGAAGGTGCAGGTGCACGAAGACAGAGTGTAGGTAGAAGTGGAGGGGGCTACCTGACAGCAGGGGTCAAAGTCATCTGCTGAGCGAGAGCAGAGGATGTTACTGGGGGGCTGAGAAGCAGTGGGGATTCTTGGTGGACCTATAGGAAGTGGGAGCATTACCTAGGGGATGAGAAGCTTTGCAGAGCAGCACGGAAGCCAGTGAAGGAGTGCTGATTTCCACCCAAGGTTGTGTGGGACTTTTGCTAACGTCACTCGGCAGCCTAGGTTTGGGGATGGCGAATCTGGGCTGGTTGAGATAACTCAGAGTTGGAGGTTCTCAAGAAGGTGGGCAGAGGAATGAGGTACAGAAGTTGAAGATGCTGGTTAGAAGGATCTGGACTGGAGGAGGCAGAAATAGAGGCAGAGAAGGCTGGGTGACAGCAAAAAAAAGCAGGAGGCAGAAAACCAGGTGCCACGAAGGAGTTGAAGAGTCAAAGGCCTGGAAGGGAGGATGCTGGGGTCAGACGCTGAGACACTTGGGATTTGAAACCTTAGAAGTGGAGCAGTTCTGGGAGATAACACAGTCTCCACGGTGGCCTCAAAAGTGGGTAGCTAAAGAAGAGTGTAATATGAGACTAACAATATATCCACAGCTTGCTCTTTGGGTAGGGAAACCGGGGCCCTTGCCAGGATCCCACTTGGTGATGGAGGGGTGCACAGTGGCCTACCCCTTATTCTTCTTTTCTGACCATAATTCAAACTCAACATTTCTATCATTAAAGCTATCCCAAAGGTCCTGTGAAAGAAGCTGACAGTTGATACAGCTGCCACAGGTGCTGTGTTCTCAGATCAGCTCTGTCCAGGGAGGTTGACCCAGGCCTCATCCAGCCCTCTTTTCTGACAGAGGCACTGACAAAGATTCTATGCTTGTCCAAACTTTAGTCAGTCTCCTGAACCTTCTCCTAGGCCTATCTGTGCACTTTCTTGTAAAATCCAGTTTTAGCAAGAACTGCTAAAGTCAGTTAACCAGGACCCCCTGCCCTGGATATCTGATGGGGTTCCACATCCTCCACCCTCCCCCCAGGGGGTCTGCTCACCCTGGCCTGTCTTCAGCAAGAATCCTGTTAGGTCAGTTGAGTCAGAATCTCTATATCCCTGATGTTTCTTCTCAGCAATTTTCTATCCACTGACTTCCACCCCACTCCTTGGCTATAAATTCCCACTCGCCCATGTCAAATTCAGAATTAAGCCCAGTTCTGTTCCAGGGTCTCTTATCAACCACTGTGATAGTCCTGAATATATATATTCATTTTATAACTACTTACTGACCAGCTCTGTTTTTAACTTGATAGCACTGAGAGACTTTAAGGAATCTTCTTGATTTCAATCTTGAGAGCTTAGGGGCATGTATTGAAGAATCCTAGCACCTCCTAATAATTCCTTAACTATTACCTGCAAGTTTATCAAAACTCTCTTTAATCCATTTGTGTTTTCAGCATGTACAACACCCCAGGGGTAATGTGTTACATAAATTTATCACTTTCTCTATAAGGTAATTTTTTCTTTTACTTGTCCTGAACTTGACCCTTTCAATCTTTCAAAGATACTGTGTAATTTAAAATTTTGGATTTACACACTTTATAATTTTAGAGACGGTTTTCCCCAGCCTTCACCTCTGTAGAGTTGAGCTTTAGTCATTTTGCCTGTTCACATCCAGTCCCACTATCTTCACATGGCCCTCCTGACAGTGCTGTTAATCAGATAGTGATGCCTCTTGATTTACCTCAGAGCTTTCAAAGCACTCATAACTCATCTTATTTGAGCCCCCACTGAAATCCTAAGAGTTAGGAAGAAACTTCTACTCATTGCATAGATCAAAAAGAGGTTGACTTGCCCAAGGACACACTTGACTTTTGATTCCAAATTCTAGGCTTTCTCCATACCTCAAGCACAACAGCACTACAGTTAGGAGAGTGACTTTTCAGGTTCTAGCTCAAAGCTCCACCCTGTCCCTTTCTATGAACTTAGACAATTTATTCAGTTGCTACAAGTCCAAGTAACTTAATCAGTAAAACCAGAATGGATGTTTTTATCCTGAAAGTCTGTTATGTGAATTGAATGAGATTATATCTATGAGTGCTTAGAACAAAATTCCTTGTCCTTTTGCTGAATTATAAGAGACCTTGATGTTCATAACTTACAAATATAGTTTGGAAAATTCTTCCATGATTGCGCTACTTAATAGTTTGCCAGGCTTAAGCTCATTTGTACGTTTTCTGTCTGCTCGCATGTCATTGAAACAGCCCAACAACAGCAGAATACACGTTATTTTTTTTTAACATTTTATTTATTTTTGAGACAGGGAGAGACAGAGCATGAACGGGGGAGGGTCAGAGAGAAAGGGAGACACAGAATCTGAAACAGGCTCCAGGCTCTGAGCTGTCAGCACAGAGCCCAACGCGGGGCTCGAACTCACGGACCGCGAGATCATGACCTGAGCCGAAGTCGGCCGCTTAACCGACTGAGCCACCCAGGCGCCCGGTGAATACACGTTATTTTTAAGTACACATAGAACATTTACCAAGATAGACTGTATTCTAAGTCATTAATCAAATTTCACTAAATTTAAAATGATTAGCATCCTACAAAGCTTGTGCTCTGCCTGACCACAGTGAAATTAATGAGAAATAACATATATCTGGAAAACCCCATATTTGGAAACTAACACATTTCTGAATAAGCCATGGGGTCCACAGATCAAAGAAGAAATTAAGGGGGAAATCAGAAATTAGAAAGTGTTTTGAGCTAAATTAAAATGAAAGCACAGCATATAAAACTTAGCAATATAAATATTGCTAACTCAATATTTAGAAGGAAATAAATATGGTAATATTATAAGCTAATAAATATGCTGTATCAGAAGGAAGATCTTGAACAAATGACCTAAACTTCCATATGAAGAAACTAGGAGAAAGGGAGCAATGATAATAAAGATAAGAGCAGAAATAAGTGAAACAAAAAAAGAGAAAAACCATACAGAAAATCAATAAAGACAGAACTTGATTCTTTAATAAAATCAATAAAGTTAATAAATATCTGCCTTGATTGATTAAAAAAATTATCACAAAAATTAAGAATATCAGGAATGAAGGAGGTGTCATTGCTGCAGGTCTTAAAGGCATTGAAATGAACAAAAGGAAGATGATCTGAACACATTTATGCCAATATATTTGACAACTTGGATGAAATGGACAAATTCCTTGAAGAACACCAACAACCAAAACTCACTCAAGAAGAAATAGAGAACCTAAAAATCCTTATATATATGCTAAAGAGACAAAGTCTAGAGTTATGAACCTTCCCATCGCAGAAACAAAGACCTCAAGGCCCAGATGGATTTACTGCTGATTCTATGAAACATTTAAGGCAGAAATAATATAAATTCTATATAAATTTTTCAAGACAATTGAAGAGAAGGGAAAGGGAACATTTTCCCATTCAGTCTATGAGGCCAGCATTATTCTAATATGAAAACTAGAAAGAAACATTACAAAATTATAAACCAATCTCATGAACATGGATGTAACACCCATAATAAAATTCTAACAGATCAAATCCAAGAATACATAAAAAAAGATAATATATCATTAAAAATGGGGCTTATTCCAGAAATGCAACTTGGTCTAAAATACAAAAATCAATGCAATTAACCATATTAACAGAGTAAAAAAGAAAAACTATATAATCACCTCAATGCAAAAAAGAAAAGAAAAGAAGATGCTATTCCATTTCTGATTAACAACAACAACAACCCCCAGGACAGTAGGAATAGAAAGTAACTTCCTCCACTTGATAAAGGCCATTTATGGCAAAACTAACAGCTGACATCTTAATGGTGAATGACAGAATGCTTTCCCCTACGATTAGGAACAAGGTGTGTACGTCTGCTTTTAGCACTCCTATTCAAATTGTACTGGAGGTACAATAAAGCAAAAAATAAATAAATAAAAGGCATCCAGATAGGAAACTATCTTTATTTTAAGAAGACATGATCATTTGTTTACAAGATGCTAAGGAAAATTTTTTTAAGTCACGAGAACTAATAAATGAGTTTACAATATCCCTGAAATACATGAAATATTTATGTATAAATCTTACAAAATATGTGTAATATCTGCACTACAAACATACAAAAAACTACAAAACACTGATGGGAAAATCTAAATAAGTGATGAAATGGTAATACCATGTTCATGGTTTAGAAAATTCAATATCATTAAGATGTTAATTCACTACAAATAGATCTATAGGTTCATTGCAATTCCAATCAAAAGCTATCTCAGCGAAATCTTCTTGTGGAAATCTACAAGTTCATTAAAATTTTTTAATGGAAAGCTGAAGGAACTAGAATAGTCAAAGCAATTAAAAAAAAAGTTGGACGGGGAACTCAACTTTTCCCTGGATGGGTGGCTCAGTCAGTTAAACATCCAACTCTTGGTTTTAGCTCAGGTCATTATCTCACAGTTCATGAATTCAAGCCCTGTGCCAGGCTTTGTGCTATCTGTGCTTGGGATTCCTTGTTTCCCTCTCTATCTGACCCTTTCTCTCCCCTCAAAAATAAATAAAAATCAAAAAAAAGAATAAAATTGGATACTCACACCACCCAATTTCAAGACTTTCCATGAGCTTCAGTAATCAGTACAGTATGGTATTGATGGAAGAATAGACATGTAATAAACCAATGTAATGGAATAGAGAAACCATATATAGACCCATACATTTACCTCAATTGATTTTTGTCAAAGGTGCAGAGCCAATTCAATGTTTTCAATAAATGGTATTGGACCAAACAGATGACCATATGGAAAAAAATAAAGTTAAATACATACCTGTAACATATACAAAACTTAATTCAAAATTGGTGAGATATAAATACAACACCTAAAACTATAAAACTTTCAGAAGAAAACTTAGAAGAAAATCTTTGCTAACTTTCATTTCCTTAAAACACCACTAAAAAGCATGATTTGCCTAAGAAAATATTGGTAAACTGGACTTCATTGAAATCAAGAACCTTTGCTTTTGACAGTCAGGAAAATGAAAATACAAGTCAAAATTGGGAGAAAATATTTGTAAATCACATATTTGATAAAGGACTTGAATCCACATGTATAAAAAACCCTAAAAAGTTAGTAAGAAACAAAATTTTAAAGTTGGGGGAAATATTTAAACAGATGTTTCACCAACAAAGAAATATAAGTGACAAAAAACATGAAAAGATGCTCAACATTGTAAATCATTAGGGAAATGTTAATTAAAACCACAATGTGTTAACATTAGCCACCTTTTAAAGAGGATAATAAAACAATTGCACCAACAGAACCCCCTAAGTATTAAGAATGAAATTCTTATACATTTCTTGTAGGAATGCAAAATGGTACAGCCACTTTGAAAACCGTTGGACAATTTCTTAATGTTAAACATATACTTATGCTACATAGCAATCCTTCTCCTAGACATATACCTAGATATCTACCCAAGTGAAATAAGAGCTAATATTCACACAGTACTTGTACATGAATGTTTACAGTAGCCTTACACATAACTGGCAAAAATTGGAACCAAATGTCTTCCAAACTTGGGTAAACAAACTGTGGTATATTTATATAAAGGAACACTATGCAGCATTGAAAAAGGAATATGCTACTAATGCACAGAACAACATGAATGAATCTCGGGTGTATTAAACTAAGCCAGAGTCAAATGCTACCTTGTATGAATCCACTTAAATGGCATTCTTAAAAAAGCTAACTATAAGGACAGGAAACAGATTAGTGGTTGCCAGGAGTTTTGGAGGGAGGGACGATGGAACTATTCTAGATCTAAATTGTGGTGGTAGTTATCCTGCTGTATCTATCAGAACTTACAGAACTATACATTAAAGATGGTTAATTGACTGTATGTGTACATGTACTATATCTTACTTTTTTTAATGAAAACACACACACACACACACACACACACACACACACACACACACACATAAGATTCAGAGATTAAGATGACTGAGATCCAGAATTAGTGAGTGGTAAAATTGGGATGTGAATTCAGCTCTGACTCCAAAGCTTGTGTCCTTATCCACTATGGCAGAGGTGCCACAAGATCCCAACACAAAACAGTGGAAACTCTGTCAGCCTGGGAATGACTGTGTGAAATATAAACTTCTGCATGTTAAGCCACAGGTTTTGGGGCTGTTTGTTACTATAGCGTAATGTAACCTGTTCTGACTGATAGATGCAACCACTATGCTGCACTCCCCAGTAGCTTCCTTTTCCAAGACCTGAGGATCTGTGTAAGAGTTTCAGATTATAACCTGGAACAGCAAAGAAGAGAAAGCTGCTGAGGGTCTTGAATCCCAGACTTAGAAGTACAGATGCCACTGGCTAGGTGACTGGGACTTCCACAGAGCTGGACATCCTGGATTCAGTCTACGAAAGAACTATGAGAGGTAGTGGCCCAGTTGCAAATCTCTACACTCTGTGACTGGGCTCCCTCTGGCTCTACCCAGGAGCCATTTTCCTTGGTTTTGAGAAGCTAAGTCTCTCACTGGCAATCTCCCCAAAGGCCAGGCCCTTTGGGCACCAAGAGTATCCAAAGCCTTCCTATTTGGAATCTAGTGCCCTGGCTGGCTCCTGCAGTCTCAGGCTATGTTTTCCTGTGCAGGTTACAATGTTCTATGGAAAATGTGAAGCAGAAATTGTTGTGATAAGCCCGGAGCTGAGGGGCCTCTGGGGAGCAGCCCTGGTGAGCTGGGTCACCTCATTTCGTGAGGGCCAGCCCTCGGGGAGGCTCCACAAGCTTAATTAAAGCCAGCAGGGGCCTGTTTGAAGCAAGAGGAGCAAAAGAGTGAGGGCAGCAAAGAGCAGGCTAAACCAAACCCACCTCCTCTTGCTAGAGCCCAACCTGGGGAGTCCCAGAGGCTGGAGCCCAGTCAAAACCAAAGCACAGGATGAATGAGGGACAACACAGGGAGCACTGAGGGCACCAGGGGAGCCGCAGACGGGGCCTGGGCAGGAAGGCAAGGTGGCTGACTTGGGGGGAAATCACAGCTCTTCTTTGGGGAACTAGTTCCTAGGGCAGAGATGCTGGTGATCACCAGGATAACCAGCTGGGGGTGTAGGAGTTGAGGAACACAGAAATCCCAGACAAATGTGTTCATGAAACGTACACAGAAACATGTTATAGCCAGACATTGCTACTCTACCTTCTTTTGGTCCCAGCCCAGAGAACCCTCTTTCTCCTGAAGACAGTCTCCTTTTCTGCACTGTTCATTCACCCTTGCATGGGTACGTGTGGGGGCAGCAGGGGCTCCACCTTCTGTCCCCATGTATCCCTAACTGTAGCAGCCCTGGGCCCCAACTACATACCTGGAAGATGCTGACTCTGGTTTCCGGGGCTACCAGCCCCATACCATGCTTTGGGTTGGAGAGAAACAGACATCTTTTCCTTCCATGGCCATGAGCTTTGGGAATGCCTTTGGGAGGACTTGACTTCTGGACCAGAAGAGGTGATGAAGGGGTTGACAACAGGCCTGAGTATGAATTTGTACATTTGTACCTCAATTTAGAGTTTGCAAAATCTTTCCACATATCTTGTCTCATTTTCCCCAATTAACTATGAGATCAGAAGAGCAGTTCTTATTCCCATGTTACAGATAGAGGCCCAAGCAAAATGAAATGACTCCCCAAAGTCACAGGGATAGACTCAAGAGCCTTTCCTGCTGCTTCAATCAGGGCAAGTTTTTTTTGTTTTTGTCCCAACATTGATAAAAGATTTCTCCTGCTAAAAAATAAAATTGTTTAAAATAGCCACAAAATGTCTGAAGATCAATATTGTCATTTTTCTGCTGAGTAAAGAAATGAAATGATTCGTCCAAATTCATGCTGAATAAGCATCCAAGGTGGGGCCAGACCCATTTTTTCCTGCTTCCAGGCCAGTTTTCTTCTTTACACAAAATATGGTCCTGGGCCAGAACCGAGCAGTGTCTTTACTCCTGGGTAACTCCGGGCATCGCTGTTCTTTCTTGCCAGGGTCCAGGCAGAATCTCAGAATTGAGGGCAGGAAGGAAACTGAGTCCTAGTCCAAGGAACAGGGTTTTACACTTCACCAAAGAGGGCACCAACGCCAGGAAGAAGTGACTTTTCCCATATCACACAGTAAGTTAGAGGCAGAAACTGGATAAACCTGGGCGTTCCCAGGTCTTCAGGGTAGGGCTCTTCCATCGCACTGGAGCCTGCCCCTTCCCCTGCCCCTTGAACTGTCCGGCCAGGTCGCCTTCCCCCAACCTACGCCCTGACTACCCACCTCCGGAAATTCCTGACTCTTGCCTCCCTGACAGCCAATCGCCTCCTCCCTTGGCCTCAGACAGCCCGCCCCTCAGAAGGAGGCCTCACGCGCTTTCCTCGACCAGCTCTTACAATAGCGGTTCTCCCCCTCTAGCCCCACCCTAGCGCTGGGTTCCAGGCAACACAGTTAAGATTCCCTGTGCCCAGGAGGTAAAGGGTTACAATCTAGTACAGAGTGGAAATGCTGGAGGTGATGGGGCGAAATGTCCTTCTGTGCAGTTCCCTGATCCTGGAAAACTTTTCATGACTTCTTCCTTGAGAGCCCTTAATGTCACCACACTGCAACACCTGGCTGAGAAGCAGCCTCCATGGGGGAGTTCCAGCTCAACCGTTAAGGGAGGGTTTTGGTGGGTCCATGCTCTTCTCCCGCCTTAGACTTGAATGACTCCCAGCCCCACCCACCCTGTTTCTGAGGGGCTCATTCAGCTTTGCGTTCCCAACACATATACACATCACCAGCAACGGGTGCTTTGCACATAGCACCAGATATTTGCTTAATATTTATTATACGTTATTCTATTATATTGTCATACTATTTTTACTATAATATTTATGTTCTATTTATTTATATGATTATTTACATACTCTATATACTTAATGACATTATTATACTTATATATACTATATAAAATAATGTATATATAATATATACTATCATTATCTATTCCATATAATACATGATGATACATGACATATAATACATTATAATATGTAACTTAAAATATTATAATTAATATTAATTTATTAGTTCATAATTACTATATCCCCATATACTTGTGCAGGACCAAACCCCAAGGGAGACAGAGAAGGATCCTGAGCCATGTAGTTCATGAGTTATAAGGAGGAGAACCAAATCCCAAATATATTGCCCCAAATGCTTTTCTTAGGCGTTTCCAATATCTTTAAAGACTCCTTAGAACCCTGTTCTCATTAGTTTCCATCTCCTGAATTCCTAGTTTTCTGAGATTGAAGTGTACTAGCTTCACTGACGCTCCTGACACACTGTAAAATTACTTAATGGTTATCAACAGGACGCTGTGTTCTGGCCAAAGCAAACAGCCGCCTGGTCTGATGGTCCAGGGTGAGCTGGAAGCATGCAATCTGTCAGTTCTGTGAGAGTTCTGGGTTTGGAAAATGCCCACAAGCGTCTGAGGGTCAGGAGGATGGATCAGTGGTTGGTTTCTACCTCGCATGTCACCCCTCCCATGAGCCTCAGTTTACTCACCTGCAGCAGGGTTGAGTGAGGGAGAGGGAATAATGATCTCTCATGGTAGGGCTGTGAGAAATAATTAGAGAAACATGGCAAAGTGTTTGAATGAACAAATTCATCTGAAAAACGATTTGAATGGGTCTCTGGGGAACAACAAACAGACTTTTACAAGTTCACAGTTACTTAGCTAAGATCAGGTGATGATATTTTATTTCAGGAAAAAGAAAACACCATGTGCTAGCAGAAGTTGCTCATGCTTGGGCCGAGGGAAGGACATCTGGGAGGAGGGGGGTGAGGGCTGCCCTGGTTCGGCCCCAGTCCTGGGAGAAGGCTTCACCCTTTCCGGTCACAGGCTGGCAGCATCTCCATCAACACCCTGGGTCCTGCCACCTCCCTGCCCAGATGTTTGGCTTCTCCTGACACCCCTACCATGGCACACTTTCAGCTTCATGTTTTCTTCCCGGGTTTTCATTTTCTCTGCTTTTGTCTTCTTGTACAATATTGTCAAATGAAAATGTCCCATTACGGTTCAATATTTAGTTCTGACATATGGTGGGAGCTGGCCAAAAGCATTTATCTTCTTTACCTCTCCATTTTCCAGACTATTCATCAGGAATAAGAGGGTCGTAAGTCCTATTTGATAAATATATTTTTATGTTTTTGCTTTTCTTTCTTTCTTTCTTTCTTTCTTTCTTTCTTTCTTTCTTTCTTCTATCCTTCCTTCTTTCCTTCCTCCCTCCCTTCCTTCTTTCCTTTCCTCTCTCTCTCTCTCTCTCTCTCTCTCTCTCTGATTTCCAGGATTGCTAGCTCTGGGGAGAAGGGAGCTCAGCGTGTAGCTACAGAGATGGCATAAGCAGTCCCAGCAGCTCAGAGGGAAATACTGATGATGCTTTATCCCCAAAGTCATAGAAACTGCTCTGCTCTAGACCTGGAAAGGCATACTTTCATGCCTCTGGGAAACCAGAGGGGCCTTCTGGGCCTCAGGTCCCATGTCAAGTACCTGCAGCTGTAAGATTCTGGGAGGATGAAGATAGGCGAATCTGTGTCCAGCAGCCTCGCCCTTGCTGTGGCCCTGCTCCTCCTCCTCGGAGGTTCATTTAAGAGGGAAATTAGCTGAAGGTGGGAGACCCAACGTGGGACCGGCTGCGCAGTTATAGCCATATTATCTTGGCTCACCACATAACTCCTCTGGGCCCCAGTTTATCCATAAATAAGGAAGAGAGGCTTGGACTAAATCCATGGATTTCAAAATTTTACTTCTTAAATTTTTTCAGCAGTGGCATCCTTTTCTCAAAATCCTTCACAGGACCTCATGACAGGAAACACATAAAGGTGGAGCCACCCTGCTTGAAGGTGGGTGGGAGGGCTTTCTCGCTGGCTCCAGGGCCCGGGCTGGGCACGGTGGCGGCGGGGATGCCTGCTCTGGTCCCGTCCAGCTCCCATAGTCTATGATTCAGGAGCCATAGCCCCTGACTCCACATTGAGGATGCAGGAAAGGAGGGAACCAGAGCACCATCTTCTTGCCCTATGGTCCCAGCATCCCTGCCTGCCTTCTTTACTCCAAAGCAACTGGTGGAAAGTAGGACCCTCCATTTCCGGTATGGCGTTATGTAAGAGGGCCAGCCGGCCCCCCGTCATGGCCTGCTGTCGCTGTCTTCCTCAGCCTCCCAGTTTCTGAGGCCCTGCAGATGTGAAGGCTGACCTGGGACCTGGGAGAAGTCCTGGGGGAGTGCTGGGGGGGGGAGCTGGTGACCTCACAGGGGAGGAGATCAAAGGAGGCTGAGCTCATCTGACCCAGGCCACAGACACAGGGCCGGGGACAGCTGTGAGAACAGAGGGAGAGCACCCAGCGCTCCAGGCGGGAGGAAGGAGGCTCCCGCTCCTCCTCAGACTTCCAGGTGGTACCTGCTTTCCCGCAGCACAGGCATTTTTGTGGCGGACAGTCGGAGAGCAAGGGAGGGCTGATAGAATTCCTGGGTTGTTTTGTTTCTTTTCACTAATTCCTCATCCTGGGCTTCTCTCCCACCTCCTCAGACTTTATAGGAATTTTGGGTTATTCAACACACCCTCTTTCCTGTCAGACCATATTTCATTTCTCACATTCCACCCTGGGGCCTAGGTTAGCAGAGCCCGGCTGCCCTGGTTAACCTAGGTGAGATATTAAACTCCACCCGCCCTGGGAGGCACCCATGGCCATCCCCCGAGCCGCGGGTTCTCTCCCTGGTGAAACGGAGGTGATAACAGTTCTCATGGCATTGTTCAATTAAAAATTCCTGAAATGTTTCCAACATCAGCCAGCCAGCAAGGAGGGTGATAGGGAACAAATGGTGACAAGGAGAGAAAGAAAGAGAGAGGGAGAGAAGGGGATGGGGTGGGGGAGGGGAACGACCATGTGAGGGGCCAGGAATCCACAAGGGAGAGCCCCGGAGACCAGGAGCCAGGAAATGCAGGGCCAGAAAGAGAAGCTGCGAGAAGAAAGATGGAGGAAGGGGGGCAGATCAAGCTGCTGAAGTAGACTGGGAGGCCCGAGAGAGCAGAACCCGCACATGGAAAAATCGAAACAGCCAAAAGATAGAGAGCTTTGGCTAGAAGTCAAAAAAGTGTTAACATAAGTGAGCTGGCACCTACTTGGCATTCGTTAGCCAGCTTTCCTGTATTGTCCTTAATCATTCTCCCTTCATTATTCTTTATCACAGTCTTCATTCTGGTCACTGGAGGGCCCATCCCCAAAATGTACCCGAAGCCACAGGGAAGGGAGTAACAGAGATCTCAACCTTGTAGGAAAGGAGGACACTTTTATCCCAAAGGCCTTTGTGGGCTTTCAAGAAATCACAGAGAATGAAGCCCAGCCGTGGCCTCCTAGGCAGGTGCTTGGCAAATCCATTTTGTTGGAACCGATGTGGTCACCCATCCCATCAGGGAGGGAGGTCCACGGGCAAAGATAAACAGGAGAGAGACGGGGAAGGGCCGTTATGTAACGTTCCCAAACACACCACTTCAGAGAGCATGCGGAGGAGGAAATGAGAACCAGTCATTTCAAAGGCAAAAAAGCAAATGGAAACCCCCACAGGCACCCACTTCTACGAAAAGCTGTGCGGGGGAGGGAAGTCCCTGGAACAACAGGACCCGCCACCACCAGGAAGCTGCTTGTGGAGCTGTCTTGAGGAAATAGCCACGTAAACGGTTTCCTCCAAAGAGTGTGGGATCCTCCTCCAGTGCCCCCCAGCCCAGGCCACCGTGTCACCCACAACCCAGGTTGTTCCCGTCAGAAACCCTGGAACAGTCTACTTGGCCTCTTCCTCCAGGTTCATCGGCATGTTCTGGGAGCACTTCCTCCCTCTGCGTCCTCTGTGATCGCCTGGCTCAGGCCACCACCCCCTCTCACCTGGGGTATGTTCTGGTAGTAGTTTCCCGATGGCCTCCCTGCAGCCACTCCTGTTCCCCCTAATCCATTGCCCACTCCATAGCCAGAGGATCTAAAAATGTAACTCTCAGGTGCCTGGGTGGCTCAGTCAGTTAAGCTTCCAACTCTTGATCTCGGCTCAGGTCACGATCTCTCAGTTTTGTGAGTTCCAGCCCTGCGTCGGGCTCTGCACTCACAGCGTAGAGCCTGCTTGAGATTCTCCCTCTTACTCTGCCCCTCCTCCGATCTCATTCTCTCTCTCTCAAAATAAATAAATGAACTTAAAAAAAAATGTAACTCCTATGGCATTTGTCCTATGGTGAGAGCCTGCCCGTGGCTTCTCATTGTCCTCAAATCAAGTCCAACAGAGTGAGCATGGCCCACAACGCTGCTGGGATCGGCCCCTGCTCCAGCCCCAACTTGCAGCTCTCCTACCCAGGGCTACTGGATGCCAGGCCTGCTTCCTATCCTATCAACACCCCAAATTCCTTCCCGCCGTGTGGCTTTAGCATCTGAAACTGGCATATCAGGGTGTCTCCTTTCTGTGGCACCAGATTCACACTCAGAACCTACTGAGGAAAGGGAAACATCAAAGGAGGGGGGGCCATATGATCTCCATGGTTTGCAGGGTCCTCTGCTGGTCTGTAGTCTTTGCGGTACATCCTGACACAAGGTCCTACCAGGCAATGGGGTGTTCTTGGAAACCCTCCAGTAGCTTCCATGTCTCCTTACCTCCAACATCACCACATCTGTTCCCACTGACAGACCACATGCTGACTCCAGATTAGTTACAAGCCATTGTTTTCCTGAAGGTTTAAGAGAGCATCCTCAAACCATACTGAGTGGGAGTCAGGAAGTTCTGATTTAGGCTAACTTGTCTTTTCGGCTGGCCTCACACCAATCTTTGATTGGTAGATCCTGCCCCTACTCCTCCATTCTTGCTATCTCCTAAAGCACCTTTGTTCCTGTTTGGGGGCTCCTTGAAAGTCCCATATCCAAAGCTGTTATGAATATTTGTCACCCCCCAAATTCCTATGTTGAAATCCTAACCTCTAATGTGATGGCAGTAGGAGGTGGGGTTTGGGGGTGATTAGATCTAGATGCAGTCGTGAGGGTGGGGTCCTCATAAGGAGATTAGTGCCCTTATCGGAAAAGGAAGAGACACTGGAGCTCCCTCCCCATGTTCACGCACTGTGGACAGGCCATGTGAGAAGGCGGCTGTCTGTAACCCAGGAAGAGGGCCCTCACCAGACACTGAATCTGCCAGCACCTTGATTTTGGACTTCTAGCTCCCAGAACTGTGAACAATAAATGTCTGCTATATAAGCCACTCAGTCTATGGCATTTTATCACAGTGGCCCAAGCTGAGACAAAAAGCCAGTCGGCATTCCTCAGGATTCTCACACTCCCCATAGGAAGTCAGAGCCCCATCTTGTCCACCATGTCCCTGGCTCAGTGCTGGCAGACGCTAATGGGCCATTCCTCTTCCCAGGCTTCTCCCTGCTCAGAGGTACAGAGTGACAGTGACCACTTCATTTGCAGTTTGGTCTTTATCCGTGGGGGACGTTCATCACTGCCTTCTCCTGGAATCACCTGGGTCTGTGCCGCTGTGCAAATGAGTATTTTTTCCTAGGATGCCGCAAGGTGGTCTATGATAAAACCTATTTTTTTCCATTTACGTGAATTTGATTTTGTGAAAAAGCTCTGGTCTTTTTATGTTGTATGCACATTTGTTTTCTTCCTGAACTGTGTTCATTACAAAGAGTTCTCACTTCAGCTCCCACCCCCACATTAGCCGAAATTGTATTTCTCTGCCTCCATTCGGGGTGGTGGGCACCATCTTCCTATCATTTCTCTGTGATGCCCCCTGTTTCTCTCTGGAAAGTAAGGGAGGGTCTATTTCAGTTCTCTATGGGCATGGTTTTCCCTCAGACTAGAATATTCCTTCTTCCCCAGTTCCTTTCTCCAGCTGGTTTCTGTTTGTCTTCTACATCTCAGCTCAAAGTTCCCCCAGGGAGTTCATTCATTCATTCATTCATTCCTTACACTATACCACTTCCTGGGCCAGATATTGGAAATATAATAATGAGCCAAGATAAGCATGTCCCTTGTGGGGCTCACTGTCTTATAGGAGCAGCTAGTCAAGTTGGTGGACATAGGAGTGCAGCTGTGATGAGCTCCAGGAATGCGTTACTTGGGAACTGGACCTAGTTAAGGAGGTCGGGGAAGCTGTATGAGACAGCAGGAGAGACATGGACATTCCAGGCAGAGGAACAACCCATGGAAAGGTCATTTGTCAAGAGGCACAGCACATACCAGAGCCTGAACGAGGGCTGGGGTGGCTGGGCCAGAGAGTGCGACTGTGTGCACGATGAGTCTGGGGAGGGAGGGCAGGGCAGAAGGTGCAGGGCTTTGTGGAATATGCTTTGGAGCTTGTTTTGATTCTAAGAGCAAAGACACATTGGGGTTGTACTTGTGGGATGTGGGTGGGATTAGAAGGGTAGAGGATGAGAGGTAAGGGATGGGGTGGCATAATTAGGTTTTCCTTTCAGACTATCTACCCTGTGTAGAGTAGATAGCAGGGGCCCCGTGGTGGGAAGGTAGATCTGGTGGGTGGGACTACAATGGTGCCTGCAAAAGGTGATGATTCTGCTGGAGACCAGGGCAGTGGAGGTGGAGATACATAGGGAACAAAATCAAGAGGGTCTGGCAAGGGATTGGTCATGGGGAGTGTGGGATTTGAGGATGACTCCTGGGTTATTGGCTCCCACACTGTGGGTGGGGGTGCTCTCTGAGATGGGTAGGACCCCAACAGGACCTGGTGTGGGAGGCCAGATCATAAGTTCTTCCTGTAAAACCCACCCGGCACTTAGCACTGTTGGAATTAATCATTATCTGGGTAGTGATGTGTTCATTGTATGAATTTTCTGGAAATTATTATCTCCATGAGGGTGGGACTTGAATTGGTCTTATTCACCAGGAAATCCACAAGGCCTGACTTGCTGGCATTAAGCAAATGTTTGCTGAATAAATTAGTGACCATCTGCCTCATTCTATCTGCCCATGGGAAATCACCGTTTGAAACATTCACCATTTCTGTAGCCTCCATGCATCCCAAATAGAGTTTGTTACTAACTTCACATGTTGGAGTTGAAAAGCACTGGGCTGAGAGTCAAAAGATCTGGGTTGGAGTCCCACTAGTTATGTGCTGTGCTAGCAAAAGGTCTATAGACAACTCAGAAATATTCAGAAATATGTTTCCTCTGGGGTAGAGGAACCTGGAAGCCAGGCCAGTCAGAGTATAAACACGGTGAACCAAGAAGCAAAGATTATTGTTCTGAAGGTGTTAGCTCTAACACGTCCTTCAAGGGCTCATTTTATTTCATTTCATCCTTTATTAGTTTTCAATTGTGGGATCCTAGAGGAAGCTGGGAATGGATCAGGGATCTCCCAGAAGGGGCTAAGTTTTCCCTCAGTAGTGGGGCTGCCCCAGAAGGAATTTCTCTAGGAGACATTTCCGCAAGAGACATTTACCTCTCATCATTCTTTCTTTGGGAAGAAGTCGGATGTCAGAGGGTTCAGGGTGTGAGCGTTGAGTCATGGGGGGAGGGGAGGAGCATTGACCCAGCCTCAGGAGTTCTGGCTGCAGACCCGACCTGCCCTATGACTAAGGACATGCAACCCCTGTCCCAGCAGGGCCTGAGTTTCTGCACATAGAGAATGAAGAATTTGCAGTACTTTAATGCTCATTCCCAGGGTGAAGCTGTATTTGAGGGCGTTGTCGCAGAAGCAAGAAGAGATGGTAGTTTACAAGATCAAAGTCAAGGTGGGATGAGGCTGTTGACCTGAGACATTAGGAGGCATCCGTTCAAATTTCCAGTTGCCTGTTAGCTCATCAAGAAGATGCCCCCTGAACCAGTGTAAAGTAGGGCCCCCATTATTTCCTGTCATAGTGCCCTACTTTAGGAATAAACCATAAAAGTTACACAATTTTAAATGAAGTATTATTTGTTTGATTATGTTTTAAACATGTCTCTTATGTTTTAAACAGGGTATAAGTTTTATGAAATGCCTGTTCTATATGAACAGACTTTAGCACAGGGCCTGCCAGGCATGGATTAAGTAGAGGTCTGTTGGGTGGGTGGGTGGGTGGATGGATGGATGGATGGATGGATAAGTGAGCATGGAAACAGTTCCCAAGCCTCAGCATGCCCTATTGTGCTGGGACATCTGCCTTCTCCTTCTTGATGAGTTGACTCCCTCTTCCCCCAAAACTGCTCTCCCTCCCTGAGGGAGAAAGACTCAGAGCTCCTCAGCTGGCTTCCCAGACTTGGAAACCAGACTCTTTTTACTGAATATGTGGCTGCCATCCTGACAGTCTTTGCTTTTATTATTAGAGGGTTAGAAATTAGGCCAATCCTGAAGATTATTTCAGGGGGACCGGCTGGCCCCCGATTTCTTGTTCGCCAGAAGTTTGTCAAGACCTCCGAGACTTTGGTTCTGACAGTGACAGCGGGCCCATTATTTGCGTCCTTAGGTGTCAGGCCCGTGCTGAGCATTGCCATCCATTCTCCCAAGCCACCCTGTGATGTAGATGCCATTCTTGCCTTCGTTTCCCGTATGTGAGAGCACTGAGGGGAACTTGCCCGGGTCATGTGGAGAGCAATGGGCTGAGCTAAATTTGGATCCAGGCAGTCTCGGTATAGACACCACTCCCTTACCCATTAAAATAGATTTCTTCTTGTCCTAAAAGTGTGTTCCTTTCAGTTGAGTTCGGCTCCAGCTGTGAGATTTCTATTCTAGGGTTCATATTGGGTCTCTAAGTAATGCCCGATTGCACAGTGAGCGGGTGTGGAGAGGGCTGCTGTGTCCCAGGGAGAGGAAATATTTTGATTTCTGAGTGTCAATGGTGCATACAAGTTCTGCAGATTGTCCTCCAGGGGTGACAGGCTGTGCTTTCAGGAAAGGCTCAAGTCCGCTCTGGATGCAATCAGCCCAGGAAGGAGGGGCAGGTGCCCAGCCCCCGAATGCCCGGTTTGGGCCTGGGCAGCTGTGGCTCCCACACCGTGGCTTCTCTGACAGAAGGCCTGATGCTGAAGGTGTGCTGCAGCCGAGGCCACCTCTTTCTCGGTGCATGTATTTCAATTTTTAAAAACAAGGATAAAAAAGGAGCAAATTCAGGAGTTAAGTTCAAAAGTGTGCCAAACAGCAGACTATAGCATGCAGAGGATTGATGAGTTTTTCATACAGCACCATCTTAAAGTAACAGAAACGCTCCCAAATTAGTGCTTTTAACCCTTTTTTAAAAATTGCTTGGATTAAGATCAAATCTTAAACAAGCCTGGAACCAATATGCTGTTGTTTCTTCTGTTTGTATCAATCTTACAGCTGTTGCTTTGCTAGGATTAATTTGTCTCTGAGGGGTTTCAACACTATCCTCCCTGGTGTATTTTCAGAGCCCATAATGTCATGTAATCGGGACCATGTTATTTTTGTCTGAATCTCTAGGAGTGATGTAAGAGGAAAAAGGAAACTAGCTAACTCCCAACCATTTGACCAAAGGTTAAATTAGTCTTGGCCTTTCCCCAGCTGGACAGAATGCTGCTCAGTCAAACATTTATTCCACCCAGCAGAATGGAAGTCCTCTTCCTTTCTCCCTGAATTGTTTTCCTTAGATATCCTTCCCCCATAGTGCCCCCAAGTAATATGGCAACATTCTCATGCCCCTCCCCTTCCCCACCATCTTCTTGTTGCGCATTATGGGTCATTAGCACTGGGGTAAACTGTGTTAGAAAAGTCAGACCAGGTGGAAACAGATCCTGACGTCAGAACTGGAAATAAGCTTTTCCTTAAGAAAGCCTTCAAGCCATTAAGCGGATGTGAGGAGGATCCCCTGCTTGCCCCTTGGCCTCATCACTTGTGCAGACACCCAGTTTTGCCGGGATCTCAGAAACACCCTGATGACTCTGATTGTAGGTCCTTCTGAAGCTGCCACGCAGGGCAAGTCAAACACCCCACCCAAGCCTGGTAGTTGATCTTCTTGTAAGACATATAGACATGTTGACTTTCATTCTATCAAACTTACTCTTCCTGCAGTTACAGGAAGCTCTCTTGGGGCCTGAGGGTGGGTCTTGAAAAATTAACATCTCTCCATTGACACTATCTGTTTTGTGCTTGGAGACACTTCCCGGCAGGAGTTGTGGCTATTGAGTGCTATGCCAGGCCCAGGGAAATAGTCCTGTTTCTTTTTGGTATTTTTCTTTAGCTGGCAAGCAGAAATCCATCCAGTGGCAGACTTCAGCTTTCTGAAAAAGTGTCTTCTCTTCCAGGAGTAGGGACACTGTGGTAGAGGAGAGCTGAGGCAGAGAGTCTCTGGTGCTGGAAGAACTGTAAAAGCAATAGCTAACACTTATTAGGACTTCACTAGGTCTGGGCCAAGTGCTTTCTGTGCACTGCTTCCTGCAGCCTGTGCAGTGATCCCAGGAGGCAGGTCCTTTTGTGGTCCCCATCTTCAGAGAAGGAAACTGAGACTTAGAGCTTGTGTCATGGGTCTAACATCACAGAGGCAGTAGGAGACCAGTCTGGGATCGCCGGGACAGGCTTCTAGGCTGCTCCACACAACTTCCCCAAGAGTGGTCTGTGCACTGAGCCTCAGTTTCTTTCTCTCTGAAACGGGAACAGTAACATTTGTCTGTCCTACAAGGGTGCTTATAAGACTGGAGTGAGGCACAGCAGAGAAAAGAACAGCACTGCGAAGCAGCATGCAAATGTTTTTGCTTTTATTTTTATGGCTGAGAAATGATGAGCACCAGGGACCCACTGCCTCAAAAGCTTCTGTTTGTGGTCTGAGCTTTTATAATTTGCAAGATAGTTTTTGGTGATGGGGGCCCATGTGATGGTGGTGGTGTTATTTTAATTCTTAATGGATGAGTGTAAAAAAGTAGGAACAAGAAAACAGAAAAGGGATCTAAGAAAACAAGGGCCGCGTGGTGGCCAGGAGAGAGGAGACAAGATGTTTAAGAATCAACCCTTGATCAGTTATTTTCCCTCTCACCTCCTAGCTTGAAGTCCATTTGGTCATCCACATCCAATCAAATTCTGTCAAGTGCATTCTCCAAAGAGCTCTTAGATCTGATTTTTCTCCTTCCTTTCTGTCACTGTTTTGGTTCTGGTGCCCATCACTACTCACCTTGACTTTTCTTACCTTTTTACCTGCTCTCCATGCATCCAATCTTATTTTCTTCCTCCATTCTGCCATCAGAAATCTTACCCTTCAAGGGCCACACCATCTATCTCCTTAAAAAATAAAATCTAAATTCTGAGCATGAGTCCCTACCCTTAATGCCCTTATGAGACAGACCCTGCTAGGACCTGCAGACTCAGGCAAATGACACCTTAGTCCTGTATTCCAGCCACACTGAACCACTGGCCACTGCCCATGCATGACATTTACTCTATGCTTTTAAGATTCAGAAAGTGGGAAGGATGTCCTTCCCTTCCTTATCCAGCAAACTCCTATGCATCTTGCAAATTCCAACTCATGAATTGTCCTTCTGTGTATTCTGATGGTACTATATTTGAATTATCCAATAGTATCGTAATTATTTAACACTTGTCATTCTTCCTGAGGGTTTCTTAGCTGTGGGAGCTATTTATTAGTCTCTATCAACCCCCTGTCTTAGAGATAGAAGGTACTTGGTAGAAGCTGTCTGAAAGATGAACGAACCTCTAATATTGGGGTTGGGTTTGTGCAAGATGGTTGGTTCTTCCTCTTGTCTTTACTCAGTTCACTGGCCGTGTTCTCCTACAAATTTTATGATTTTTCCAATGACTGTAGAGAATGTATTCATGCCTCATGATGTGGTATGGCTATTTCTGATTCTTCCTGAGTTGGGGAGGTGGGTGGTATGTAAAATATCTTAAAGCATGCAAGCAAAAAATGCTTTTTCAAAATGTGATGTTTATGCCCAAACAAACACTTTTATGGAACTCTGAAGAGTCTTGGAAAAGAGTTTGGTTCAGCGCAAGGTTTGAACAAAATCTCTGCCAGCAAATTAATCCAGGGAAATGAACCCCCACACCTCCCTTATTCTGCTCTTCTCATTGGTTTAACAAAAAGGAATGGAATGTCGTTGACAACACTGCGTTATCCCAAGGAGCGAGATTCAGAGCTATTCTTTCCATCAAAAAGAAACAATATAAACTCTGCAAGCTGAGGCATATTTCTGTTATTTTTTCATGAAAACCTATTCCAGTTCAGTGGGTTAACCACAGCTATTTTGGAGATACGCTGCATTAAGTGCACAGCCCCAAAGCCAAAATGTCATAGACGTTTTAATATTTTAATTGTTCTAGTTGATATTCATTGATATATAGATATAGATATAGATATATACAGATATATACACACACATATACATATGTATATATGTATCTGAATTTTCTCCACCAACCAGCATATATAATCATCTAAAAATAGAAATAGATTTAACTTCTAATTTTTACTAGTCTGACTACAAATGGGAATTAAGTCGTGTGTGGTTAAAAGCAACAGTGACAACTTGAGCCAAGTTAAAATGAATAACTTCCACAGAAAGCTTCTCCTTAGAAATATTTCTTGGGCTTATCCAGAATTCTAGGTAAAACCAATTTATTTTCTGGGAAGTTACTATATGAAGAATAGTTATCTGGTTCAGTGATTCCCAAACCCTAAATCCAGGATTAGCACAGGGTAGTTGACGTTTGAATCTCAAAAGGAGATTTTCACAAATTCCCAAACCCCACCCAGATCCATACTGATTTGATGTGTCTGGGGAGAGTCTGGAAAGCTGTATTTTGCAAAGCCCCAACTGATTTTGACGCAAAGCTGGGTCTGGGGTCCACCCTCACCCCCCCTTACCTTGCACAGATATAACTTAAGGTCGCACCTTCGTAATTCTTTAAGTGGCAGCTGTGTCATCGACCCAGAATGTGTGTGGCAAAACCCTGCCTGTTGGGGTTCCATAGCAAGAGCCACAGACTCAATGAAAATGTGTTTGTCATTCAGAGAGCTGGAGTTTGGTGTTCATGGTTCAGTCAACAGCCTCTTCATATGTAAGTGATTTGTCACAGATTACTCTGGAGTTATTCTGTTGTGCAAGAGAACTGGAATGGCCAAAGTAAAACCACTCCTCAGCAGCCTCTGCTCTCACGGATCCTGAAGTTTTTCTCAGATCAGAGTGGGAAGGATCAAGGTTTTCAAGCTAGACTCTTCTCTTCATCTGGTACAGATCTGGCCCATGCATCTAAATGCAAGGGCCTATTCTACAAGGCCAGCAGAAACCAGAGACCTCAGCCCATTCTCCATGCTGCAGGACAGAGCCTGCCTGATGGATAAACTCACTTGGGAAGCTCCTCAGGGGTGAATGGGGGTACAGTTACTGTAGAACACCCAGTAAGGGCTGGACCCTTTTATACTGAAAGCTGGATGAAGCAGAAACATAGCAAGTTACTGGAGGATGGCTCAAGTCCAGGGCAGCAGGTGACCACTGGACATCAAATCATGTCCTTCACTATGAATCATGGAGCATTTTAGAAGTCCTTCTTTGTCATCAGATATGCATAACAGATTTTAAAGAATACTTTAAATATTTAAATTATCCACACAAAAAAAATGGAGAAAAAAATGGTTTTAAAAAAATCATTTTGACTGAATGTACTATTCCCATCTAGGCAGAGAAAGTAATCTAATTTTGGAAAAAGATAGCTTAATCTTTAACTTCATCTTTCTTTTAGAGATAAGTTGGAATGAGTAGACAGAGATTTGTATTTTTGCTTTGAAATTTTTTTAAATGTTTCTTTCTATTTGAGAAAGGAGCATGAGTGGGGGAGGGGCAGAGAGGGTGGGAGACACAGAATCCGAAGCAGGCTCCAGGCTCCAAGCTTCCAGCGCAGAGCCCGATGCGGGACTCGAACTCACATATTTGGAGATCATGACCTGAGCTGAAGTCAGAGGCTTGAGTGACTGAGCCCCCCAGGGGCCCCTATTACTACTTTTTAATAGCCCCTTGATTTCTTATTATGAAATGCATTTCTCCGGAGAAAAGACAATTATAGAACTTGAAGTAGCACGAATCCAAGTTTTCAGCAGACTTACTCTAGTAGCAGAGACCATTGCAAAACCTCAACAAATTTTACAAGCTTCACCCTTGACCCAGGTATTTATTATATCTAGAGTTGTTTAGAGACAATTCTGAGAAGCATTGGTCTTCAAGGTGAAATGAACCTCAGCAAGGCCCTTATCCAGTCTGAACCTCAGATGAGGTACCAGAGCCCCGAGTGGCTGTGTCCCGTCTCACGCCACAGGGGTGCTGGTGGCTGTCTGGCTCTGAAGTCTGGGATCAGGATAACGCGCTCATTGCATGGCCCTTCCTTTTCAACCGTGAACAGTTAACCCTGCAGTGACAGCTTAAGACCCTTCTACCAAAGGAAACAATTGTGCTGCTTACATGTGTTTCCTTAATGCTGACAATTAACTCTGTCGTTGTATAGTCTAGTTTCAGGATCTCCTGTTTCTGCCCAATCTCGAGAAATCGGCAATTTTTAAAAGAAGCCCTTTGGGGCGCCTGGGTGGTGCAGTCGGTTAAGCGTCCGACTTCAGCTCAGGTCACCATCTCGCAGTCGTGAGTTCGAGCCCCGCGTTGGGCTCTGGGCTGATGGCTCAGAGCCTGGAGCCTGCTTCCGATTCTGTGTCTCCCTCTCTCTCTGCCCCTCCCCATTCATGCTCTGTCTCTCTCTGTCTCAAAAATAAGTAAACGTTAAAATAAATAAATAAATAAATAAATAAATAAATAAATAAAAGAAGCCCTTTTCCTGTACCATGTTTAAGGCAAAGGAAGTATCTGAACGGCCAGCACATGCTCCATGTTTCTGTTTGGTAGATGTCAAGAACAGTGCCTGCGAGGGTTCACCCTCTTTATCTGGTCACCACCTTGTTCTCTGCTTGTCCTTCAGATCGGAGAACAGCTCAGAGTACTATCTTTTCACTCTGAGGAGACCCCATGGGCTCCCGCCCAGAGCAGCTGTCATGGATGGAGTGTAGGCAGTCACTGTCTTTCTTGTTTCCCTCTCCCTTCCTTCCTACTCTTTCCCTCTTTCTTTCTGAGAATTTGCCCCACCCCCACCCTCTGGGCCAGATATCTGCAGCCTAACGTGTATTGAGTGAATCCCACACCATGTGTGGGCGGCTGGAGGCTCCCCTCACACTTCTCCCCACTTCACCTCATATTGGGGACATTTGCAGTACAGCCTGCCACCAACGGGTAGCTCTTGCCATCTGAGTTTCCTTTCGCTGCTGATTTGGTATGCATTCTGCTACCAGCGCATCTCCTGTTTTTTAAAGAACTTAGTCTCTTTCAGTGGCTGCATTAGTACAATTTTCCTCAAGGCTGGGGTACTATCTTCTTTCCCTTTCCTCCTTAGCAGTTTTTCTGTGACGGTGGCTCTGATGGGCCGATGCCCTGGCTCCGGGGTCCAAGCTGAGACAACCACCCCATCCCCAAAGGGAATTCACTTCACGAACAAGCTTTCGAAACAGTTCTTGTCGGTGGCACTCACTGGTTATTGTTACAAATGTGTCTGAGTTCTTTTTTAGGGTGGAGAATTTCAAAAACCTTTTTGCATACAAAGAGCTATTCCCTGACATCCACTGGCCTCACCAACAAGCCCCGAGTTAGGGGAGAGATGCTGAAAGTAAATCCCGTGTACCGATGCGATGCGTGTGCTCAACCACTGCTGGAGGCGCTCAGACGCTGCAAGAGGAATATATGTCCAAACACACTCTCCCATCCGCGTTTGAAATATGGTAGATCTGACCCAGAAACACAAAAATGCTCAGATGCTATTGTGAGAATCTGGTCGCCCAGAGTCCTCCAGGAGGCAGTGGGCTTCTGAGAGCTGGCTGCGTGGAGAGGTCAGGGCTCCATCTATCACCTTCACGGCCACATCCTGAGCTGGGGTGCTTCCCGGGTGGGGGGTGGGCTCTGCTGGGCAAACAGGCATCCCATTTGCATTTCTTTGTTGCGCTGTTTGCATTTTGCACTTTACCACCTGTCTACCTAAAGGTAGAAGTTCATTAAAATGTTCTCCAGCCTGCGCAGTCCTCCTTCCCAGGAGATAGGGTTTCCCTTTTCCCACAGGAATCTCCCCCCGGGCTCAGTCCTTACTTCAGGGAAGCCCAGGCAGCTCTTTTTCTTCCAGAAAACAGAACTTTCCACTCAGAAGCTTCTCCTTTGTTTTCTGAGCCCCTTCTCCTTCTTCTCATTTATATCTGTAGTTTATGTCTCCCTGGACATGCCTATCCCCACTCTGAGAAGCCTCCCTTGATAAACTTTGTGGATTAGAGTTAAGCTCTCGGCTCTATTCATATAAACTCTTGGATGGACAGTGGGTCTGACTGGATGCACAGCCAACACATCTCTACATTTGAAAGCTGAGCATCTTTGTTTCCAGAGACTTCTACCTGGAGGCAATGCACACTAACTCCCATAGAGAGGAGTACTTTCTTCTGTGTCCTCTCCAGATGCTTCTGGACCTATCTACAGATGACACCCTGTGAAGGGGAGCCCCTCACATAGTTCACCCTGTGTCTGGATGAGCTTTTGAAACTTTTCTTAAAAGTTTACTTGGTGGTCTGTATCAAGTTATATCTATCTGCCACCCCAAACTAGTATAAAGGTGTAACAGTTAGAAACCATGATCACTGTTTCATAATGATACTTTGGACCTTTAATATATCTTGAGTGGAAACACTTTTTTATAGGAATGGTAACTGGGGTGCCTGGGTGGTTCAATCAGTTGAGCGTCCAACTTTGTCTCAGGTCATGATCTTATGGTTCGTGGGTTCAAGCCCTGCATCGGGCTCTGTGCCGACAGCTCAGAGCCTAGAACCTGCTTCTGATTCTGTGTCTCCCTCTCTCTCTGCCCCTCCCCCACTTGTGCTCTGTCTCTCTGTCTCTCCTTCATTCTCTCTCTCTCAAAAGTAAAAAACCATTAGAAAAAAGGAATGGTAACTATTTTTTGAAAAGCATCAGGACGCATACTCTGTCAATTAGTCAAGGTACTTGAAAATGGTTCTGCCAGAGAATATCCGAGATGTGTGCAGTTACCACACAAATGTATGTTCTCACAACAGATATTTTAACCTGTCTCTGTCCCAACTCCACAAAAACAAAAACAGCATTCCTAACTTTTTCATTGTTTTGGGGATGCCTGGATGGCCCACTTGGTTAAGTGTCTGGCTATTTGTTTTGGCTCAGGTCATGATCTCATGGTTTTGTGAGTTTGAGCCCCACACTGGGCTCTGCTTTAATACCACAGAGCCTGCTTGGGATTCTCTGTCTCCCTCTTTCTCTGCCCCTCTCCTGCTCACCCTATCTCTGTCTCTCTCAAAATAAATAAATAAACTCAAAAAAATTTTTTCTTTTTTTTTTTGAAGTTAATTTTAAAGTTGCCATTTAATTTAGTAGAAAGTTAAGTCCTCTCTAAAACTCTCAGGCATACTACTTAAACTCTGAGTCTCAGCTTCTCCCTCTGTAATTTGGGGATAATGATGACACCTGCTTCACAGAGTCTTGGGGACTAAATAAGGTAATAAGTGAAAGTGCTCTGAAATGCAAATGTTGGTTGTGAGTGATTTATTTCCTTTCACTGGGAGCAAGAAGATCCCCATAATCACCATTTGCCTCTGCCCACAAGCAAAATATTCATGCCATGAGTCAAGCTTTTACTGGAGTTGTACTTTTCCTAAGGAAGTCTGGTGATATGTATGTAAAGAAAGAGACATTCACATTTTACAGGCACAGAAACGAGGCTGAGTCTGAGTGTTTTTATGCCTTGGAGAATTTGATTTTGTATTCTTAGAGCACTAAGTCTTGGGAACCAACGGAAAGCTTACTAACTGTGTTGCTTGGACAAGCCATTGAATCTCTCTGGTCTTAGTTTCCTTACCTGTAGAAAGACTTTGGGCTAAATGTGGACCTTCCCAACTCCACTATAGGTTGACTTTTGCTGACCCGTTATAGGAAGGAGAGTAATAACAGTAAAAGCTACGTTACTGACCCTTTCTGCATGCCATTCTGTCGGCTCATCTATCCGCACAACATCCTCACAATAACTACTATTACGTTTGTATCAAGGATAAGGAAACTAAGGCAAGACAGGTTATATGACTTGGCTCAATCCACACCGAGAAAGCCATGGAGCCGGGGTATGTACCCAGGCTGTGTGCGTTTTCACCAGGAGTCTCAACCACATTCTATGCCGAGATAAATTTTATCTATGTTAAATTTGTATTCATTTAACTTACCCATTTAAACAAATCTATGGACACGTTCTTAAAAGAAATGAAAACTTTCCTGATAAAACTTGAGTGCCATTTGACAACCCACGCCTATGCCAACCTCTTCTCCATAGGTAACCAGTGATAGACATTTGGCGTGAGTCTACGTCTTTTTCTATATGTTTAACATGATGCGTGTGCACTAGGCACATATATGGCATGTTGGTGCATGTGCCTTAATCTACATGGCATTGTGCTTCATGTATTGTTTTTGAATAGCTTTCTTCACTTAACATTATGTTTAAGAACATATTGTTTCCCCTCTTCCTGGTACATGGAAAGGAGTCAGTAGGTGTGGTTTATTCTCCGTAGAGCTACACAAATGTATATTTAACTAGTATTGATGGCATTATGTCATTGTGAGTCTGCACTGTCGTGATTACTAGTGAGAATGGGGATCTTTTCGTATACAGACTGAACTGGCCTTTTGTATTTATTCTTCTGCGAATTACTATTCATATTATTTGTCCAATATTCTATTGGCTTGCTTTTTTCTTACTGAGTTCTAGGAGCTCTCTATATATTCTGGATGCTGATGCCTTGTCACATATATTGCAAATATTGTCTCCTAGTCTTCCGGATGAATATATTTTTTAAATTCCATCTATTCAAATGCTTACCATGTTCTAGGCTTTGACGTGCATTGACCATAATCCTTGTAATGCTGCAGATTATTTGTTACTCTCCCGCAGGTTCAGAGAACAACATGAGCTGCAAAAGATAAGCATCTTACCACAAGTCACACATAAATGGCAACACCAGTATTTGAGGCCTGCCTGTCTGAGTCCAGACCCAGTCTTACTACCACTCTTGATTTTATCTATTCAAACAGTTTCATGTGGCCAAACACAAGGATCATTTTTTAATTTTTTTTTTTAACGTTTATTTTTTTGAGATAGAGAGAGACAGAGCATGAACGGGGGAGGGTCAGAGAGAGGGAGACACAGAATCTGAAACAGGCTCCAGGCTCTGAGCTGTCAGCACAGAGCCCGACGCGGGGCTCGAACTCACGGACCTCGAGATCGTGACCTGAGCCGAAGTCGGCTGCTTAACCGACTGAGCCACCCAGGTGCCCCAAGGATCATTTTTTAAATATCAGGTCATTCTTAGAACACAACGAATTTAAACGTTTAAATTCAACTAGTAAGTTCCCCTATTTTCCGTTAAGGTCACTTGGTGTGGCAATATGCAAGCAGGCCCCGGAAGTATAAATGCAACCACGAAAGCTTTGTGGGTTGAAGCCAAGTCTTACTCATATGGCGCTATTGCTGCAGTGCCTGGCTTGCGGGGGCTCTCGATGAAATGAAAGGTTCTGACCACAGCAGGCAGAATTCTACTTGCCTGGTGTTGCTGCCATGGAGGGACTTGCGTTCTTCAGTGACCCTGGGAACGTGTTTCCACCCTGGATCCTGGGCTGAGATCTGTGGGTGGAGATCCACCTGCAGGGAGCTTCCTCTTCTGTTCACTCGCTGCTCCTCCTGCATTCCAGAAGAGCAGCTTGTGGCTTTCAGTCCACTCGCCAGCCTGGCACACTTGAGAAGCCTTCATCAAAACCAGTGTATCAGGGTCACAGAGCAAAGGACAAGTAGACTGTTGTACTGAGTTTCTCTTCAAGAGCCTCGCTCCCAAAACATGCCCCACCTTCCTCCTCACAAGCTCCATTAGCATTTCAGAGGAGAGTTGGGTAGCCATCATTTTTATTGGCTGTCGTCGATGCCTGGCCACCTTTCCGTGCTTTTCCAAATCAGTCTTCGAGGCTCTACAGGCACGTTCCGCTTTGCTTATATACACTTAGGATCTACCCTTGCCTGATGGACAGATGTTTTCCTCCTGAGGCTGATCCCGGGTACTCTGGGTTTTCTCTTCTTGCTTATATCTGCACTTTGTTTTTTTGGTTTTTTTTTCCCTAGAAGCTACTGTGCTAGAAGGAGTCTGTATGAGGCTAAGTAAGATTCTGGGCTCTGGACATACCTCTGAATGCTCTGTGAGCCATGTAGCAAGTAAAAAAAAAAAAAAAAATGCCTGATATGTAGATGGCTACATAATAAAATCAGAATGTTCTCACTCTCTGGTCCCTGCCCTTTATTCACCCTTCTAAAATCCTCTGTGGAAGCAGGGAGGTATTTAAAAAACTCCAATGTCACCTACTCTATAAAATTCTCCCCACCGCCCTCCCCCCAAACTCATTCTAGCTCCTGCTCACCTATCAAAATTGACCACTTCCCTCCTCTGCCTTCTCACTGCAGTTTTTCTTCTTCCTGGTACAGCACTTATCCTATGACATTAGTGTGAGTGATTTATTTCTCTATCTTCCACTTTAGAAGGTGGGCTTCAGAGGACCAGTTCCTCCCACCCTCTAGGTGTTCCCAGAACCTAGTACAGCGCCTAGCTCTCAGGCAAGGAGCAGTCATCCTGCTGAAAGTATCAAGGAAGGACAGAAGGAAAAGGGAAGTCGGGGAAGCAGGGCTGAGTTCAGGCAGAGGGAGCAGGTGCCAGAGGAGCTAGGAACAATAGCCGTCGGGTCAGCCAGGGCTAGTGGAGGAGACAGTGGAGGGAGGACAGCGGTAATGGAGATGTGTGGCTGGGCAGAGGCCGGCAGGTGAGGGCCCCGACAGACACTCTACCTGCTCACCTGGAAGGAGACTGGTCCCCGGATCCTGTGCTGCCACTTGTGATTTCTTCTCCAATCTCAACGCCATCAACGAAACAGGGTTGGCCAAGCCCCTCATTCATAGTGGGTAGTGCTGGGACTGAAGTGGAGCGTTGCCGATGAGGAGGCTGGCCGGCTGAGGGCAGGGCGCCAGCACACGGCCGAGACCAGAGCCCGGGTGCCTGGCCTGCGAGTCAGGGCCCTCCAGCCTCAGGGGGCTGCCCCTCAGGCTCCAGAGCAGGAACCATGACCTCAGGACCTCAGAAGATTCCACGCATATGCTCGCACACAAAGCCGGACTCACGGCCAGCTACGAGGCAGGCCAACTGAATTGGATGCTGAGAAACAGGAAACAACCAAGCCATGAAGTAAGCTGATCCGAGTGTTGAAAAGATAATTTGTCCAGAAACAGACCCCTGGTGAAGCTTCCCTGTGTTATTTATTAGCTAAGGGCAGAAGGCTGTGGAAGTGACGGTTGCTGGGACCATTACTGGGAGATCTTTAAGGCCATTACTGACTCAAGTATCAGGAACGAAGACGCTTTCGTCTCTAGAATTTCCAGCTCCTTTTCTGGGACGGTTTTTCAGATCTGAAATCGGTCAGCTTTGGGAAAAACAATCCTTATGCGTAAATTTGGGGTGCCACAAAGGATGGGAAGAGGAGGGAAAGAGGCAGGACCCACAGCAGAGCTCGAGTCTTCCTGGGTGCTGGGGAGAGGCAGGTTTTACTTGTCAAGTTTCCCTCCGGGGAAGCGCTGGGATCCCCACAGTCTTCTCCCAGCACCCCTGAAGCCATGGCCGGGAGTTGGGCCTCTAGTGCAGGAGAAGCCCTTCCTGGCCTGGCTCCATGCTCGGGGAGAACTCAGCTCTCCTGTCTACCCAAGACGCACCAGAGCCCTCCCGTCCCTGACAGCAGTGGCCGTGAGCAAGACAAGGACACCAGCAAAGGCCAAGCATGGAAGTAAGAGCACCGTGTCCGAGAGCCTGTCATTGCCCTACTGCTCCGTGAGGCGTGATGTTTTGCTGTGTCTAAGCCTCAGTTCCCTCATCTGCAGGGTAAGGAGGCTCTGGAGTAGACCCCCGTCCCCCCAACGCCTGTCTCGAGACGAGCTGCGCCACAGTCACTTGGGCCACATGTTAACAATGTCCATGGCATCTTGGGAAAGATACCAAGAAACCGATAAGGGGTGTGCTTCTGGAAAGAGGGCTGGGGACTACCAGGACAAGGCTTTGGAAGGAAATCTTCCAATACACAAATCCTCTTTCTTTTTCGTGTGTGATTAACGTTTGAGCTTTAAACCGAACACATGCAAACAGCTGTTCAGTAATAACCTGAAGCGATTCACGTTTAAAGCAAGACAAACCACACATACAGATTTCCAGGCCAAACCTCAGTCCCACTGAATCAAAATAGCCACAGAGGAAATGGAGCAGTGTTTTTAACCAATTCTCCAAAGTGAGTCTGATGCCAGGTTCAAGGACCCCTGCCTCTCCCCACCCACGACCCGTAATTTACAGATAGAAAACTAAGCTCTGAGAGGGGCCAGGATGGGGCCAAGTCACACTGTTGCTCAGAAGCAGAAACAGCAAGAAAATCAGATCTCCACACCATGACACCCTCACCCTCACCCTGCTGCGGCCCCCGGCGTGTTTCCCTCTTCATTCTACTTCTCTATGCAAGAAAGACTTTCCTCATCTCAGCTCCCTCGCCCTTCAAACCCTGCTTTCTTTAAGCTGATCTGGGAAACTGAGTGATGATGTGTTTAGTGGGTACTAATGGGCTAATGTGTTCTATTAAAAGACTCTGCTTGAACCCTTCTGGAAACATTTGCAATTAATGGCTATGTTTTACTTCTGTAAAGTAAGATTGGGGATTCAGTATAACAAGTTTCCAAAAATTCTATCCCAGGTGGTAGAGGAGAAAAAGCATCGGACTGAAGTTCTGGGCTGAAAGGTTTATTTACCGTGTGGAAGTCATTTCTCTCTTTGGCTCATTTTCTACATCTGTCAAATGAAGGTATTAGACTGGATAATCTCAAAGGTCCCCTTTAACTCTTAAAATCCCATTACATAACCCTGTCTAAATCTTCCCTTTCTGGCTAAATCTGTATCTTCAACGATAGGCACTAGAAAATACAACTTCCCCTTTGGAAAACAGTTGCCGGTGACCAGATTTTAATGAGGGTGAGAGGACCATATGTGGCAGGTTGGGGCATTGAGGACCAACTGCAAACTTCAGGTTTTTTCACAGGCTTTCCTTGGATGAATCCTCTGCCCTCAGCCCTTCAGATCTGTTCACACCTTGGCATCCACCCACCAGTGAACCTTCCCTAGTGAGTAGCTGTGTCCAACACCCCCGGGCTCTCCTTCCTGACCATGGAGAGCCCTGGCCCTGCACAGTTTGGTGGCTGCGGGGACCTTCCTGTCTTCCTCAGCTGAGGACATGGATGTGTGACTCAAACTCACGTATAAGCACATCTTCCAAAGTCTTAACGACCTTCAAAATAGGAAAGAATTTAATTGGAGGGTATGGGAACTTCTCTCCTAGAGTAGGGCTTTAAAGGTTACCAAAACATTTCTGAACAATGTGTTGAATAGACAAGACTAAAACTGTGGTTTAGTTTCCTGAAAAGAATTCCTGACAAGCTAATTTGTTACAAAGTCCTTGATATCGCTGAGGGTAAGTGGAAAAACATAAAGGACAAGTGTTTCCAATATGTATGTGGCTTTGCGCATTAGTTTGTTATCTTTGAGCGCGAAATGAAAAAAAAGAAAAAAAAAAAGCCAAATCAGAATCCTGGGTCACCATGGCCCTTGGGATTGAGTGAATTTCCAGGGTGGTTTTATTTTCCTTAAGTTTTTTAAGGTTATCTATTCTTCTTGTGGGCAAGCCTTGTAACTAGTTGGGAAGAATAACAGTTTCTTGTGGGAATGAAACAGACAAACAGAAGAAAGTGTTCTGGGCAGTTTTCAGTTTTGTTTTCTGCGGTCCTTTAGGCTTAGCTGATTGTACCAAGGCCTCTGCTTGGGAGAGCGTTCTTGTTTTCAACATCTGGGCCAAAGCAGCCCCCGCTCCTCTCCTCCGAAAGGGCCTAGAATTTCAGAG